>NC_045758.1:33424437-33752652 GCF_009193385.2 Nasonia vitripennis | reverse complement strand
CTCATATTTCATCTAAAACGTAGTAATACATAAATAATATTATTTACAGTTGAAGTTCCTTTCGTTTGAAGAGTTGCAGCAAAGAATGGAAAATTTGGACGATGAGTTAGAAAAAGAAATTAACGAATTAAAAAAGAGGTACCAAACTAAACGACAACCCATCCTCGATGCCATGGATACAAAACGAAAGCGCCAACAGAACTTTTAACGGTTAGGTACTTTTTAAACATACAAGAAACACGTGTGATAGATGCAAGGGTGTACAGATGTATAAATAAATAGATATTCTATAATCAAGAGACTATGATTTTACAAGGAAAATAATTTCGATAGTATTAAATTAACTTTCCTTGTGAAATTATAAAGTTGAAAGAAAAGAAAGAAAATACTAGCCAATAGCCTCACGTCACCAGTGTAAATTGTTTTTCATGATACAAATAAGAAGAACTACGATAATACTTAATTTTTTCATTACTTGAACGTAGTTATTGTTAAATATACTATTCTTATAGAAATATAATACTTGATAAAGCATATAGGACCCTTTAGCGGATTAGAGGAGAAAATGAGAGCGCAATGATGCACATCGACGCGTATGTATATATGACAACTAGACTGCTAATTTTGCACTGGAAAAATTTTTACGATATTTATAGTGTATTAGGGGTGGGAAGAAAAATCCTAATATAAAAATAATAAGATGTCTTAATACGATCAGGCTAGATTTTATACGTCTTAACATACGTCGATGCTGTTGCCGTTAGGTTCTTGTCATATTGCCTTTTTATAGCAATAATTTAGATGAAAATTTCATTAGAGCATTTCATTGATGTATGAATTTTCATCACTTTGAATAATAACATTTTCTCAAATGCTGCGATCACGTTCATGTCGGGTCTAAAACTATACTATCTATAAGCCTAATCGATTGAACTTTCTTGAGCTGATGCCAACTTGTGAATGAAAACCGTGGTATTAATATATGTAATATTAAAAAATGTTTGTTACTGGCTGTACAAACTGTAGGTATGATTTTGAGTGCCGTTTTTCATATTGATTAACGCGCCATTCACATAACTAAGGACATATTAGATGAGGTAAACATTTTTGAAGACTTTTTAGTTATAGCGATGACTTTTTGTTTAGTATATCGGTGCTATAATCAGAAGTTGGCGTTAAACTCCATAAAACTGTTCTTGCGCAAGTGTTTTTGACACAGCAGTTGGAAGAATTTTATCTCAATTTAGCTTAGTCAAGAAATAAAAAATACCACATTGAGCATGATTCGCTTCCTACTGCCATATAGAATACAGAGATTTTCCTGGTAATGTCAGTAATGCACTTAACTTATTTTCTGTTTCTGTGTAATATTTTTGCAAGTAAACCCTGCGTGAACGTTTTTCTCTGATAGATGTGTATTAATGTATCGCCTCATTTTTTAGAGGGAAATTAAGAAAACAAACAGTGTCTTCTTTCGTAAGGAACAAACGCGCGTGACAAATTTTACCGAAAGTGAAACATAGATTTTTTTAGTATTAGTCTTCCCTGTTAGAATTGTATTCGAAATCGTGAGATTAATTGTATTGTTAAATCAATGCGATGACAAAAAATTTAACATCATGTAGTAAAAAAATACAACAAATGAATTTTGTATTTATATGATGCTGCGACGTGAGATCTTTTCGGGTCAGATTTTTTCTTTTATAAATTGTTACAACGTTAGTTATATATTATTCTGAATTTTTCAAGCGAAGTAGTCGTAGCGACTGACTTATTATTATATTACATTTATTATATTATGATTAATGATTGAAAAATTTATTTAACTTTTCTTGATTTATTGATTGGATGAATTATTACCAACTAGCACAAATCATTATGATTCTTCGTTGATAATTGCACTATGTGACTGTAGAGACAAATAGAATGTATCCATATGAAAATCTATAGTAAGAATTGAAATTTTACCATACATTCGTTTGGAGAACAATCGTAATTAAATAGCTACATATTTTTGATATAGAAATTAATAAACCATGCGCCTTCTCAACCTATATAAGGTTCCGATATTAATTCATAAAATAAAATGTCGAACGTCATGTCAAATGACTTTCAAAGAACCATATAATGTAACGTCAGTGCGACAAATATTGTATTATCATTTTGCTTTTATCTGAAAAACAAGCATTAACTAATTATAGAATGTTGTGAAACTTTTTGGTTTAAAAAAGATGAAAGATGGAAAAATAGAGTGCATTTTATACAGATAACTGGACTTTTCTTACAATACCTTTTCTTAATAATTGATTATAAGAGACTATAGAAAATTCTCCTGCTTGCCGAATTCACCGACCACCGAATACGGCATTAGATTGACTTATATCCACCCTTATGTAGATCCTTTCTTTTAAATTAAATTAACTCATATATTCTAACTTCTCTCAACTTCTTAAATTAAAATTCATATATTCTACTAGATACTTTATTTATTTTTAAATAATTTCCTGTATTTTAAAATTTTGTATTTTTCCATGAAAATTTACGTTTGCTCAATAATATCATATTTGGATTCATTGATTTTCAATACTAACTACATGACTTAAAAATACTGTTAATTGACTGCAAATTGTCAATTTATCAAACCATAATAATATCGCATATTAAAAGTTTATATTCGCTACAAGGCACGAGCTAACGAAAGGTCATGAAATGTGAGCAGGGACTACAATTATTATTGAAACAGCGCCGATAAGAGATGTTAAATTAAATGCAAACGCAATTTACAAATGAAAATGTATAAATTTATTATTGACCTCTGATTTTTACAAGCGGCAGTTTACAGTATTATATATATGGTACAATATTTACTAACACAGCACACAGATACACTTGTAACTGACACGATTGTGCGCCAAGATATAACATTGAAATTAGAGATTCTAAAGTTCATTTTACTTAACCTTCAAAAGTTCATTGCTTCTCGTAATAAATATTTTAAAATATCATTAACATTATCACATTACATTCAACAATTTCTGTCGAAACTGTCGTGATATGTACGTCGAAATTATGTTTCTTAATTTTTTTTTATTTAAGAATATCGTTTATAATCTCAAAAGGTCATGAATTTTCATAAGACGATTGCATCTTGTATTTTTAAATACATATAAATGCATTTACATTATTTTATTAACAAAAATGTATGTTTTATTTACAAGCGAGGTAGCTTAGATAAAATACTTCCATTAAATCTTAAACTTTTTCTTTAAACTTTTATTTTGTAAACTCTTAGTCTTAATATTAGACTATTAATTAGATATAAACATGAAACAGTATTTAAAAATGTACAATTTCCTTAAATTTTTTTTCTACAATTAAAAATATTAAAAAAAATCTTTATTTTGAATCCTAGTTCCAGGCACTGTTATGTACAAACCGCAAGTTACTAAAAATATATAATGTTTCTATCCTCAATACTTTGAAATATAATTTGATTATATATAAATAATTTGGCCACTGGTTGTTTTAGTTAACTTTAACTTATTGCAATAATTTCATTAGTCATTTGTATTCGCATGAATTAAAATACTGACATATGAAAAAATATTTCCATCTATATATTATATAAAATTAAAAAAGACGCGATCTGATTTATTATACTTGCATAAAAATATACTACTAACAAGATAACATATCGATTTCTCATTTCATACCATGTAATTTATATTTCGAGTAAGAAGTTTTCGTATGTAAGTACTGCTTTTTTATGAATATAGATCAAATGGAAATTTGTTAAAATTATTTTTTAAATTTAATAATTGTTATAATAGTTATAAGCAACGTTCAGTGTTACGCATTGAATGTTCAATGAATTCTGCTTAATTATTTTATAATCAAAACTTATGAAATACTGTATATGAAACGAGCATGGCAACATACTAAATTAACTGTAGTAATTATTTTTATAGGTCATCGTCACCTATCATGCAAAATGCATTATTTTCTAGTAAATCACCATCAGTATTACATCTTCTTTCTTGGTTGGGAATCGGCGACTTGGCTGCATTTGGTTTTTTAACTTTGACAGCAGAAAATCTTTCTGTTATTTTTTTAATAATTGGCTCTGTTTTTGTACGAGCATTGATTTCGTTTTCCTGCAACAAAAGACAATTGTTTATTGTGTGAATTTTCATAGATGTCAAACTGTTTCCATTTTATCAAGATTTGACATACTTTTGTATTCTTATTAAAACTTTCAGGGGATGGAGACCCCATAACCGTTCGACTGTAACCGTCTCTTGTAATGTATGTCCACGTTTTTCCTGTCACTTCTTGGTTTTTAACGCCTCCTACGTTTTTTAACAAAAGTTCATCAATCATTGATTGTAAGCATACAGACATTAGAATGGCTTGTTCGGAAGAAATAGTTATCCATTGCAAGTGGTCTTTTGCCATTAAATATTCAAAAGACAGTTCAAGACTGCATTCTGGAGTTTCCTCATATTTGTCGTTACCCTGTTTGCACAAATTTTTATAGTGTTATAAAAAAAAAAAGAAAAACACAAAACAAATATAAATTTGACTTTTCCAGTTCACCTCATGTAGAGTTGTAATGCGCCAGCAACGCATTCTAGTAACTTTGAATCCTACTTCCTCTTGATCACCTTCACTAGAAGCAATCCTTATATTTAATTCATTTTTTCCTATTGATACTAAAACTTTTGAACCAGCTTGAGGATAATCACAGAGACAAGGTGCAAATTGTATATATCCATAGTACTTCAGTGATCGAACAATCTCCAAGTACTGAAATTAAACTTTTATATAAACACTGTTTGAAGATTTTTTATTATGTTTGGTACAGAAAAATACTACTTATCTATGGAAATAACTTTTGATAGAAAAAGTATTAGTTTTGAATACCAATACAAGAAATAAATAAGTAAAAAATAATTTACCTCTTCCTTTGCATTACGTTCTTTTAAGGTATTCAAGCGACGTTTCAGTTCTTCTGTGGCAGGAATCCAACCTCTTTCTACTTCAGCACTAGCTTGAATATATAGTAAATTTAACGCTACTGAATCATTAAGCATTTCAAAATCAAATGCTGCATCCCAGTACCATTTGCCTATGACTATCCTGGTACCCATCTTATGCATATTTCTTTGAGTAATGATTGGAGATTCAAAGTCTTGTAGTTTTCGTAAAACTAAAATAAAAATGAAAAATTTATTCAATGTGATGCAAAATAAAGAATGTAAATTCCAGTGCACAAACACTTACCAACAAAATTTTCTTCATCTTGGTAAACAATGAATAGAGAAAAATATGGACAAAGTTTTTCATCCAATTTAATTTGTTTGCATACTTTCTGAAAAAATTAATTCATTCTAAATAATACAAATAATATTCAAGCATGCTAAAAGAAGATGACAAAATAAGTACTTTTAAAATTTGACCAGAATTTTCAGCCACTGTAACATCAAGATTAATTTTCAAGCCATTCATAAGGAACACATCGACATTTTCATCTTCCACTAAACCTACTGCACTTTCCAACTGTGCGCTCAATAAAAATCCATTCAGCAGTTCGGAATTATTAATACTTGTGTTTTGACCAATAGTCTGGATATATTTATCAAGAGAAAGTCTTCTGTCTTCCTGTTGATTTACTGTTAGAGGGAAGAATTTCTTTGGGGGAAAAGATGGCAAAGGTACTTCTAAATCTTTAACCAACTGTTCATGTAGATTATGAAGCTGCTTGTATCTGACTGTGCAATGGAATAAACCATTGATATGCACATTGTATCCCTGAAAATTTCCATAATTGGTATAAACAATTACTTGATACAGTGATGATTTTAAAATTGTAAAATAAAAATTACCAAGTATGCATTTCCAGCTTCATCAATGAGTTCCTGGGTGTCTGGCACCGAGAAATGCATTCTTACAATTTCTAACTGCTCTTATCTATCTATTTCAGTACATAGTCAGGTTTCACTAGAACAGGATAAGGAAAAATAAGTCACAAACCAAAATGAAAGTATGAAACCGGCTGCTAAGTTTAACCATGACTAACATACCTCTCGCTTCTCCCATGTGAGAGTTTCTCACCAAAAGCACAATAGGCTCTGCTAAACCACTGCCTGCCGTATTAGGATCTCTCTTCTTCAATAATCATGCATATGGTTAGCAGTAGAAGTAACCTCCCGACATCCAGGAACTCAGCTTCTCAGGCCCATCCACCCCAGATTCGGAAACCTCCTCTTTGCACTTTTCCCCCCCCCCAGGAAGTCGCGGGAAGACCTCGGTGTATCGGAAGGAAAGTTTGACAGCTGACGTTCCAGGCCACCCACACAACAGCACAGTGGTCGTAGGATTTCTCACTCTCCTCACACGTCGTCTCGTCGCCGCGAGTGTGTGGCAACGCACGCGACAACTCGTCGTGTAGGTGGGAAAGGAGAAAGGTTTTGACGCACTTTGAAAAACACACGGAGCGGAGCAGGCAATGACTGATAAAACCTGAAACGCAACTCTCTCTCTCACTCGCACGTCACGGACTTATCCGTTTTTCGCGCATGCAGTAATCTAATCTGTCTGCAGCCTCCTCCTTTCGCCGCACAACAGTGTTTATGTTTACGTCCTCCTTTTCAGCACGAACGAATAGAGCGAGAAGATGTCGAGAACTGCCCGTTGATTTGACATTTGCTGCAGCTCGAATGCAGTCGTCGTTGCGGCTCTCTATTAGATTAGCGAAGATTTGCTTTTTTTCTAGCGCTGTATAGAACTGCCGTAATCCGATTGTCGCCGCTGCAGCCAACTCACAATAGCGCGACCACCTGACGTGTGCGTGTATTAACAGACGTGCACTTTCCCGAGCTGTGCGGCGGTGCACTGTGTTGCGTGGGATAGGTATCGGGTTGCAGCAGTGGACTGCTTTTTTCCTTCGTCAACACGCAATGCAGTTTTGTTGCATATTTACGCGGTGGCGCGTGCACTGTGCAGTATCAGGCAGTATAATTTAGGATAACGAGTTAACGACCAACGGCGACGCGTGCGTTTATGACAATTTCTCCAAGCACAGCGCTGCCTCGCGGCTGAAACTCGCACTTTGCTTGCCACTTTGAAATTTTCTTTCCCGCGGTTTCTATGGGGGGTCTTCTGATCGCATAAAAAGCCAATTTTAGATTCTTCCTAAAACTTTTTAATAATTGTCCTTAGCGATCCAGTATGAACGAATCTAAAACAGAGCCAGAGTGGAACATGGAATATTCGACGAATCAGCATCGCTGCCTGCGACGATGCACTCCGCAAAAAACCGTTTGCATAATCGAACGTTTTCAAAATCGCTCGTTTTTTCTCGCCCACCGCGGCTTGCCCTCCCACTCCCATTTCCTCTTTCATTTCCTTCTGGACCTTTCGAGTATCCGGACGTGTTTATCTCCTTCGACTTTATTTCTGTACAAGCATTGTTCTCGTGTGAGGAAAATAGGCGCATACTTCAGCACGTCGTGGACAAGGCTTTCGACAGTACCTCGACGATGAGCAACGACGGGAAGTGGATGGTGTTGGATCGGGAGATGAACCGGGACAGGCAGGAGATCCGCGACGCCTACAACAAGCCGGACGTAAAGAAAATCGAGGACGACGAGGACGTCCATCATGATGTTGATGATCTGGTACTTGTGGCTAATCAGCAGTCGACGGTTCGTATATTTTCGCTATACCTCATTTTGTCAGATTTTCGGGGAAAATTTTAGTCCTCTCTACCGGAAGCGTAGTTGGAAGTAAAAACTTTTACGTGTAGCACGCCTTTGCGACGTTCGAGCTGCGGAATGCCCGAATCTCTCTTTATATATAATATACAACAGCAGTAAAAGTGGTTTTTAATATTTTACAGGGATTGATAGAAGTGCAGACTGTAGAACATGATCAATACCTACATGAAATACAGTATGCAGATTTGGATGGGTATGTCCATTTTTTTTCTCATGAGAGTATAAATGTTAAGAAAGAAAAACGGCTTTAAGTATTCAAAAAAATTCTTTCGATTGCAGGCATTTGTGTAATGTTAATGAATTTCAACACCACCAGTTGATGAATAGTCCTCAGATCCTGGATGACATGAGCCATTTAGATCAACAAGTGTACGTTGTTGGTGGAAAGCGACAGCTGGATCCGATTGATGATTACAACAATCATAAATTAGAAGAGCTTCAAGCGCATATTACAGAAGAGCTTAACTTGAGAAGAGAAGAGCATAAGAAGAAAATGGAACTTTATACTATGCATTTGCAACAGGGACAGGAAATTCACAAAGAAAGAATTAAATTATTGAAAGCAAAGTTGAGAAAACTTCAAGATGAAGTGCATCACATAGATTATGTGATATGCAATAGAAATTTAAAGAGAAAGTTCAAAAGTGGACCGATCTAAAATAATTTTAGTAATAATAGTTAGTACTTCAATTATACTATATATGATTATAAAGATTATAGTAAGAAAATGATTTAAATTCATCCATTAATTTTTGCTACCAAGCATAATAGTTTGATTATAAAAACGAAACAATTTGTTTTTAATTTCGTTTGTATTGAATTTGTACAAACAAAGTATTTTTTGTTCATAGTATTTTAATAAATATAGTAAAAAAACATTATTTTTTTATCAATTGTATGTTTTTTAAATAATGCCTTTACTATACATAGCACAATGTAAAAGAGGAGCCGAATTTTTCAAATTTCCCATAAATGCACATTTACAATTGCAATAAATCAATTTCTTGTATGTATGTACATATATTCCGAATAGTAACTTGACTAATTAGAAGAATTCTCCCATTTTTATATGCAATAACGGGTAACAAAATCTTCAATAAAAGTCACGTACGCGATAATCATTGATAAGATTCACCTTAGCGAGATTCGAACCAGATTAGATGTTTGAGTATTTAATTACATATTATCAATTAATGTTGATCGAATCATTGAGTTTGAGCTAAAGCTATCGGCATTTCTTCAAGTTCCGTATTCCGAAAGTGACGCTTGCTATTCGTAACTGGCAGCGATATCAAAATGAAACTTCTATTCTGGAGTTTTGCAGCATTGTATATTTTTACGTTATTAATCAGTGGAGGGCAAAGTGAAAGTAAAGTATCATGAGTGCAATTTTATGTTTCTTTGGGTTTATCGTTTGGTGTTGTGTGGATCAGTAAAATAATTCTTTCTATAATAAACAAAATAAAAAATGTCAGTGCGATGTATGATCAATATAAATTATAAAATTATCATTTTCAACATCGATGAATAAACAACAAAGAAAAAATATTTACACTAAATTTTTATTAAAGTTAAATTATTGATTAAATTTTTCCTTACAGAAGATGAGAAGCCTAATTGTGTTATTTTTCATAAGAATGGCGAGGCATTCTCAGATGCTGATTGGGATAGGGGAATCGAAATCGACCAAATCGATGATATTACACCTGCTGGAACAAAAATTAAAAGCTTCAAAACCGAAAATATTACCTCTGTTTATACAAGCTCGGTAAATGGTAAATATTCTTACCTAAGAGTACTCGAGTCCGAAGGGAAGGATGAAGATGAATTTTATATTCAAATTGACGACGGTTTTAGTAAATACGAAGAATACGAGGTAAATTAGATTTTCGATCACAGAAATAATTATTCCATACAAATGTATTCTACGAGTTATTTTATGTTCATAACCAATTTCAGACTGAGGAAAAGATGACACTTTCAATAGAGTTTGAGTGCTCAAAAGACTATAGCTATAGAAATATAGTAAGCCTATAGTTATTTATTACTCATAGACACATGTGAAGTGTTAAACATAAAGTTATTTGATTTTTAAATAATTAATTTTTAGGACATCAGAATACCTATAAGGGATACAAACAATCATTCTCCCAAATGTTTACAATGGGCATACGAGTATAAAGTGCCAATGCCACTTCCAAAAAATTTTGTTTTTGACACCATTAATCAAATAGCAGCTCGAGACGTTGATTTAACGAACAAAGCGATAGACTTTGCAATCAAAGGGCATGACAGGTACAATACGGCTTTTTTAATCACAGGGCTTGAGCCTACCAAGGAAGACAAAAAAAATTATCCCGCAAGGTTTGAGACTTCAATGACCATAGATTTCAAAGAAGATACTAGATTTATTTTAACAGCAACGGTTAGTAATATATTATATATATATGTTATACCTGAATCTTTAAAAATTAAAAAACTACAAAATCGTGAATTCGTGTTAAACTTCTAGGATTCTGAAGAGCCAAGGAGAACCAAGGCCTCGTCTATTAATTTTGTTATTGATAAAGCAAATTCGTTTCCCCGCTTTGCCGAACCAGTGTATGTCGCGGATCTCACGCATTTAAAGTATGATAAACCGGACAAGATTTTATTGAGATTTTTAGGCGATAAAAATATTACCTTAGACGGCGGCTATGAGAGACCTGTAAACTTCTCATTGACGGATCTGTCTGAAGGTAACTATTTCTTGGAAAGATTGTCCATCAAAATTATTGTAAACGATTCTTTAAACCAATGGTTGCACTTTTTTGCAGAAAATAAAAAACACTTTGAGGTGACCGGCAGTGGCCCTTACGTTTATATCGAGATGAATGGTCTAACGGATAAATTTTTTAACCAAGTAGCAATCAGTGCAGTCTTGACGGTAACTAAACATGTTTATGAATTCTTTTTCATATGTTATCCACGAATAACGTATACATCGTTCAATTCAACTTACAGGCCACCAAAGAAACCGCTCGAGCTCACACCGCTATTCTGGTTGTGCTACCAGGTAAATATGTTGTTTGAGGGAAACAATCACAAGTCAACTTATCGTAACATTGCTAATTCCTTTAATTTCAGAAGTCTCCGATAAAACTGAGGAATCAACGGAGTCAGTCCGGAAATCAAGTACCGAAGATGATTCGGCGAATGGATACATGGTTTCGACGATAATACTTTCGCTCACTTCGGTGGGTCTTCTGGGCTACGTCATTTACTTCCATTTATACAGAAGATAAAAGAATCTTATAAGTTGTTACCAATTTTTCTGGGTAGTACAAATAATAAAGCCTACAATCCTACAAAAATGTAGTTGAATGAAAACGCTTGTATAGTCATTTTAGTACAAATACTTATTTTATATTGTTATTTAAGAGTTGAAAAATGTATTTTGTTTTATAATAAATATATTAATTATATTGGAACGAATATATGTAAATTCGTACGTACAAACATAGGGACCATACGATGAAAAAGATTATCTTTAGATCTTTATGTCAGATTTATTAGTATTATAAATTTGCATATTTTTTCTATCGGGTTTCAATTTCCTTTTCCTATGAATTCGACATGAAACACTGCGAAAGAACAGTAAGCACAATTGAATTTTCGTTTATGATCGCACGTCCTGAAGCAGAATTAATGCACTTTTACGATGCAAAATATATTTTTCATAAAATTCAATTCCCTGCTTACACTAAATAAAAAAATATACTTGCTCAATTAATAATGTTGATTCGTCTACTTTTATACGCACCAGAGGTAAAAAGAATCTTGAATAAAAGTCACGTACGAGATAATCATCGATAAGACGTAGCTTATAGCGAGCCTCATAGCGGTAGATTAGATTTTTAAGTATTTAATTATTATATTATCGATTAACGTGAATTCGACTTTGGTGACTGTTCCGCAGAGAGTGATCAGTAGCATTTCTTCAAGTTTCGTGTACCGAGAGTGACGCTTGTTGTTGCATCGAATACAGCAACGATCACAATGAAAGTCCTGAACAGTGCTTTGCTAGCAGTTTACCTATTAGTGCCCCTGTTCTGCGAAGGGATAAGCGGATGTAAAGTATCATGTTTACAATTATTACGTTCATTCGGTTTATTGATCGATGGAGAAAAGTTCATGAATTAATTTACGGTTTGAAAAAGGGGAATAAAATTAAGTGTTGTGTATAGCCACGCGATTAAGCTTACATATTAATATGCTTTTCGTTTTTATACAAGATTGAAAAATATAATTAGTTTTTTACACCGGTCAATATACTCGAGTGATAAAACTAATGCGCTATTCCTTTTTATTTAAAGTTTATTTTTTACTCTTCTCGCAGATAAACCTAGCTGCAAAATCTATCATGAGAATAGCGAAGAATTATTCTCAGAAGATGAATGGAATGGAGGACTTGAATTCGGTAAACTGAATGACGATACAGCTGTTGGGCCAATACTCAAGACTTATAAAACTGCAAATATTTCTAACATTTTGACATACGAGCTGAACGGTCATGATAATTACTTGACAGTAAGCAAGCCAGAAAACAAGGATGAATTTTACATTGAAATTCGAGATAACTTCGATCAATATGAAGAGAAGGAGGTAAGTGAAGTATAAAGGCCATCACTGAAATAAACATTTTGTGCACGTATTGCTAATAAAATGTATCACGTTTTATTAAAAAATATTTTAGACGGCCGAAACAATGTCGTTGAAAATAAAATTCGCTTGCGACGACAATGAATCCAGAATACTTGTAAGCCTAAATTTATCATATCTATAATATGGTTGTATAGAAACAAAAATTCTGACGGAATAAGTTTTTTTCTTCAGAAAATCAAAATACCGCTTAGGGATACTAACAATCACTCTCCCCAATTCTTGAAAAGCAAATACGAATATAAACTGGCGATGCCACTTCCAAAAGGATTCGATTTTGACACCATTGATCAAATAGCAGTTCGAGACGTCAATTTGACGAACAAAGCGATCGACTTTGCAATAAAGGGAGATGAAAAGTACACCAAGGGTTTTTTAATCACTAGTCTTGGACGTACTAAGGAGGACAAGAAGAATTTCACTGCAAGGTTTATTACTTCGATGATCATGGATTTCGAAGAAGATACCACTTTTACGCTTTCTGCGACCGTTCGTAATTCATAATTTTTAAAACTTACGCTAAGTTTCACGAAATCGCAAATCGGTATAAACTTTTTCAGGATGCAGGAAACACAACCAGGACTACGGAAACGAATCTCACTATCATCGTTGATAAAGCAAATTCATTTCCACGATTTGCTGAACCAGAATACATCGCGGATCTAAAGAATTTGGACTATGGAAAAGTACGTACCCCAAAAGTTGTAGTGATATTATATCGTGCGTAAAGAGTGCTTTTTTCAACTTTTATTTGCATCGTAGGTTAAAAAGATTATGCTGAACTTTTCAAATGGCAACGACATTACTTTAGATCGTGGATTCGAAGGACCTGTCAATTTCTCATTGTCGGATTTATCTGAGGGTGAGTATTTGGTGGATTATTTTATCGTTGAAACTGGCTCACAGAATAAATGGTATATATATATATATATATTTTTTTTTTTCAGAAAATAAAAAACATTTCAAACTAAGTAGCAAAGGTTCTAAGGTTCAGATTGAATTAAGCGATCTCTCAGATACCTTTTTAAGTCAAGGCGTAATAAGTGAAGCATTGACGGTAATTTAGGATTCTCGTGTATATTCTTTTGTTTAAACGCAGCAAACATGCAAATACAACATTTATTCAATTTACAGGCCACCAAGGAAACCACCGAGACCAGTACCGCTATTATTGTTTTACTTCCTGGTAATTGTATTATTCAAAATATTAATTAAGGCAGCTTTTCCGTTAGAGTTTATTATACAGTATTGGTAACCACACTTTTTTCAGAAGTCCCTGTCAACAAAGTTACTGAGAGATCAACGACGGTAAAACCACAGGAATCAAAAACCAAAGATGATTCAGTGAATGGATACATGGTTTCCACGATAATACTTTCCCTCACCACGGTGGGTCTTCTGGGCTACGTTATCTATTTGCACTTTTACAGAAGATAAGCGAGATACTTCACTGTTTGTTCGTTACCACTCTGGTTTAGTAGTGAATAGTCCTTTTTATACAAAATAGGGAAATATTGAAATTTGAGCGAATTTGTGCCGTAAACTCGTTGAAAAATGTATGAATTATATACTACATAATAAAATTGGGTATAGCTTGTTTGAAACGGTAGCTGAGAAATTTTTCTTAGACGAAACCAAGATACTGCGTAAAAGGAAGGTAATATTCACTACAAGTATTTATGAGTATAGAACAATGAATTTTCCCAGAACGTTCGGTCAGGATTACTCGCGGATGCAATTACTACAATTACATACCTGCGACTAAAAAAATTAAGCACATCAGTTGTTTGTTTTGAAAGGTATTATACATCTAGTTCGAAGTCAGTTGTTGTTTAATCGCGGTCTATGGGTTTGAAAAAATTCTCAGAAGAATATACCTCGACGTAAGTGCCTATACGTTCTTCTAGGCGAAGGTCGATACATTTTACATGCACCTCGACTCGTATTGGATATCCTCGCATATCATCACGTTCGATCGACATAATTAAATATGCTCAGGAGCACTGTTAGCACGATTTAAAAGTCGCAGAAGACTATAGCGATACTTTGCGCGCAATAACGGATGCTATATAGTAAACTATTGTTTAAAATTTGAATCCACTCGATAAACAACGTGTAAAAACGATTGACGATGAATAAGAGTCTAGATGATATTATAATTCGAGCAGACACATATACAAGATCTTATCCAAATTCATTCCTCGCGTACTCAATTGTACAAAAGAAATCCCAACACGTAGCGACCTTGCGCGATCATACAGTCCGATAAGAAACGTTATAGGGTAAATCAACGAACCACGCGGTCGAGGATTTCAACGTAACTCGCAAATGGCAGCTCTATAACTTCCGCATCTATAGTGCCTCTCAAGATGGTCAACAAGGGCACATCCATATCCCGCCGCGTTCCAGCGTCACCTTTCCCGCGCTAATTTGAAAATTCAAACGCGCTGAATTTTTATTCCGACATCATAGAGGCGATCGCGCGCGCATAAACAAGAGATCTGCGTTGCAGAAGAATAAATCGGTACGGGGTTCGCTCAACGGGTATGCGAGCGAGCTTTTGTCAAATCTAAACTGAGAACTCGCGCCAAAAGACCGGGGCCTGAATCTCCTCCGTTCCGCGCCTGATCGCTCTTCTCTCTCTCTCTCTCTCTGCGGCGGATTTCGCGCGCTATGTAGCAGCGCCTAAACTCATATATATATATATATACCGCACGCGGCGGCTCACCTTCGGCGATGACAACGCTACGCCGTTCCCCTCTCTTTATTCCTGTGCTATACTTACACACGGACACATGCACACTCGCAGCGGAGCAACAGCCGGTCTACACACGGCAAAGACCGCGCGGCAGTACAGTCGACGACAGCGATCGAGCGGGAACTCGACTATATATATATATCGGCTGTATCTTTTTCGATTCGAACGAGAGAGAAAAAGTTAAAGAGCCGCCGCGCGTATTGCGTGTGTTGTAAGATCGCCGCATCAGCGACCGGTTGGAGCCGTCATCTCGTGTGCATCGAGCCACGGCTACGCGGGATATTGTATTATCGGCTCTGTAAGCCATATCATCATCGATCAATGGAGTAGAAAGAAGGTTAGAGTTTGTTGTTGATATAATTGTGCGATGCGTATATATACTTACACACGGGAGTGGGACAATCGAGATAAGAGGAGCGCCCGAGGATTACGTCGTGGGCGCGTATGATTGTGAATGACGCTTTTTTCGAGAGATTAATCTTGTGTGTGTGTGTGTGTGTGTGTATATACATATATATAGGTAGCAGAGCACGCGCGCGGTGTGGTCGAAAAGGATGTGCGCGAAAGAGGGGAAGGCCGATATCGGGTAGTAAAGAAAAGGTCGGGTAAGTCTGCAGAGGCAAAAACACACGATCGAATCGTGGCCGTACGGGTGCGATCCGACTAAAGCTCAAACTGTCTCGAACAAATGGCTAGACGTGAAAAGTTTACGCGCACCGCTGCATCTCTCCGTCAAGCCCATAAAAAGCCCGAGAGTCGATCATCGACGAGTCGTGCATTAGAAAGCCCTCTCGCAGCTTTCAACTTTCACCTCTTCGAGCCTCGTCGTAAATAAGTTATATACTTATATAAGTATAGCTCGCGAAACGCACGAGTATTGGGGAGGAACTATAGAACTGCAGCCGAGCCGGAGGCTAAAGAGAGTCGGATGAAAACAAGTCTCGACGGACAGTAGTGCAGTGTCGCTTATAAATCGAGTATATAGCTCGAGTTGGCTGCTGCTGCAGGCGGGACCGGTCTCTCCTCTCTCACTTGATGCTCCTATATACGTACGTTAATACAGCAGCATTTTTTTATCTCTTTCTCTCTCGGATACCTGTTGCCGCTGCGAGACGAGTCGTGCGTGCCTCGTTTTCGGCGTTTAGACCCGACGAGATAATTGTGCCGGCTGATGGCATACCTCTGACATAATATCTGCGTGTATACAATCAGGAACGAGCTCGAGAGTTTTGTTGTACGGGCTTTGTCAGGTGGGACGTTCAAAGCTACGATTGTAAGCACCTTAAAGTAACTATATAATTTCAGAAAATTATCCTCGTGAATCATTGCTGTCGCGAGAGGCACACGACGTCAAGTTTTACGTAACTGCTAAATTTTATAAAATAACGACTAGCCGTAATTCCAAGCGATTACCGCAGTCGTAGGATAGAATCAAAAAAACGCTCAACAATCCCGCGCCTAATCAATCGCCGCGCGTAGTAATTATATGCGGTGCGATGCATTCCACGCGGATGACTACGAAACTTTTCCTCGAGAGCTTTCAAACCCGCAGTAACCCGCGTACCAACAGCGGTATTTTAAAACACGCGTAGACACACGACTAAGCCAAAAATAAAAGCGGCATTATCGACGAGTGTAATAAAAGAGATCTAATTGAGCCATCGAGGCCTCGACGTCGCGGGCGTGAAAATTCCAAAACGTCGATTATTCGACGAGTGGCTCGGTTGGATGATGAGAAACCAAGCACATCGTCGCACGCGCACTTGCGCGACGAAATTGTATATACCCACGCCCATGTGGCTGATCTCTCTCGGACGCTCTGATGAGATTCCGCCGCGTTGATTAGACTCTGTGTATCTTGCCGCTGATGCCGAGGTGATGGATCTATAACGAGAATATTTGACAATCTTGTTGATGAAAGTTTTTAAAAAAGTATACGCCAGTGTATAACTGAAGAATGAACGAGAGCCTTGTTAATCCGATGCGTGAATATAAAAGCCCTTCATTGATCGTATTGATCGTCTCGCAAAAACCGTCGATAATAGCTCCTTTCTTAATGGACAACCATTAAGCTTTACTTTACGCTCGGAGCTATTTAGCCTCTGGCGCGATCGGTTTTCGAGTGTCCAAGCGTGATTATATCTCTTAACGAGCGCATCGCCGCGCTGATGTCGATGTGTACTATACATAAACGAGGATTTATGCAATAGTCCTTTGCAGTTTCTTTGTCATTTTTTATAATTACGTTACGTTTTATAAGTATCTTGATAAATAAATTTTACGGACAAGGGTCCCCATCGCTTATTCCATAATAACATCCAGTTGTCGATTGTGTCCTGATTGGATTACAATTTCAGTGAGATACATTGTTTAAAAGCATCAGTGTCCGCTGACGACAACTAGTACGTCGAGCTCATCTCTTTAGCGCGTGTGTACAGCATCTCGGAGCAATTGGGCATGGAATGCACGTCGAACGGTGTGCCGTAGCCTTTTCTCGCTATGCGAGAGAGCAGTAGCCTAACGGACCGTTCGAGATTTCTCGTTCCGAGACGTTGTGTGCGTTATATAATATATAATAGTATGCCGCGCAAGATTTCCGCGATAGCGACAGTATAGACGGCTGGGAAACTCGCATTATTGTTATAGGGTATCTCGCCGATGACTGCTTATGGAGTATAACGTAGTAAAGCAGAAAATTTGCAAGGTCAGGCCTGAAAAGCCTGGCTGATACGGCGTAAATATTAGCCGCGGCGAAATCGTAATCAATTGCAGCTCGGTCGACTATAATAACGCGCAGCGGTAAACGTTTTTATAGGCTTGCGTAAAACTCTGAAAATCACCCAACCATTTTTCACGACGACAAATTACTTTGCGTCTTTAGCGCGAGAGACACCTGCTAAAACTACTCATTATCTACCTTCGCGACAGAGGAAGGCATTCATAGCGCAAATAGGCGTACATACGACCGGAATCTTCACCGCGAACTTTTTCCTCGTCGCTCGAGCTGTAAAACTGCAAAATCGTGAGCTCGACGCGACTCTAGGGGGGGGGGGGAGGGGACATCGATCGAGCGGCACACACGGTACAGTGCGCTTCTTTAAACTGCGCCCGAATGAATTATTCAATTATAGAACGGCCAAGCGACAAATGCCAACGCGTACGTCGCACTTCTGACATGTACACGAGCCCTTTGTCAGGGTTTGCGCAGAGCGACTCGTGGCTCCAGAAATTTCAGCCAATTAACCGTTTAATTAAACGCGCGCAAAACGTGTATAATTATCTCAATTTAGACTGTACACAGAGTTTGTTGAACTTTTGCCAACAAGGCAAAAGTTTGTTTGTTGCCGATTCTAAATCGATCTCGACTGTATAAAGATAACGGTTACATTACAAGCGCGACGGACGCGTAACCGTTAACGAAATCGCGATCCTCGTCTCTGTATATCTGCGCGTAGCTGATCAGCTGATATTTATCGATATAATTTTTCAGTATACACCCGTCAACAGCCGCCGAATAATTCGCAGCCGTCCAGATGCTCACGTCTCGTCGTGCCGGCGATAACGAGGTCTAGTCTCGTCGCTTGCGATAAGCTGCTGGTGCTAATATATCAGTACAGAGATACGCGTGGCATCGGCGCGTAGAGCAGTATGGCGATAGCGAAGATCAGGAGTTTCCTGGACTCGGGCTTGAAGAGCGTCTCGCAGCCGCTGAGCGAACGAGCGAGCGCCAATCTCGAGCCCGAGATCGGCATCAGGATCGTCCACTCGCCCAACGACAAGAATCTCAGGGTCACCGTACTCGGCGCCAGACACCTGCCGCAGAACTTTGGCTTCACCCGCGTCAACAGCTACGTTGTCAAGGTATGCCTACACAGCGGGAGCTTGTTATTTAAATTGACGGGAATTCGAGGGTGATAACGAGAGGCTGGCGAAGAAAGACGCTAAAGTTAACAACGCACACTCCTTTCATTCCAGGTCAAACTCATTCCCGGCAAGGATAAGTACGAGACGACAACGCGCAACGAATCATGGCCTCAGTGGAACGAGGAGTTTGTCTTTTCCTTGCGGAAGGAGACCAAAGTCAAGTTCGGCAAGTCAAAGTTCGTCGAGGAGGAAATCGGCGCGTCCAAGTTCATGGTGGCGACGCTCTACGCCATCCTCGAGGACAAGCCCCTCATCGCCACCGAGAAGAAGGAGAGCGACAAAGATAAAGGTAAAGTCCTCGTCTCGATCCAAAGTCAAAGCGATGATTAACGATTTTATAAGAACTGTAGTGGCTCTATCGTCATCCGTGTGCGCGCAATAAGTGTACATCGGTTGCGATCGAAAGAGCGTCGAAGCTACCAATTAATCAGAGGATACCGATCGAACTCCCGCAGGAAAGGAGAAAAAGGACGGCAAGAAGAAGGACGGAAAGGACTCGAGCGGCGCATCCGGCACGCAGGACGCGAAGGAACAGTCGAAGGGCAGCAAGTTGCTGAATCAGTTCTTCGGCAAGGGATCGGACAAGATCGGCGAATCGGCCGGAAGCGAGAGGAAGGCTTTCGAGAAGAGACGGACCATCGGTGCCACGACGATTCCCCTCGATCCGAGAAACTTCACGACGAAACCACTCAAACCCAAGCACTCGCAGGACGTCTCGACCGGCGACATGTGGAGAACACTCAAGCCCATCTCCAGCGGCATTTCCGGCGCTGAAGAACGGGTGAGTCGCTTTTGATAATTGTTCTTAGAAATAATTACTTTTTTAATCGTCGACTGACTTTGAACGCGCGACTGTTTGTCTCGAAGCTTTAAAAAGCTCGAGTGTACTCGCGGCCGCGGTCGAGCGCGCTGACGTAATTCCCAAACAGAGCAGGGGCTTAAAACTGTAATTGAGACAATTGATAACGACGGCCTGGTGGTGGTGCACGATTGAAGTAATCGCTCGTCGCGCAGACTCGGCGCCGACTAAAAATACAATTCGTAATTTCAAAAATTTCAGAGGGAGAACAAGAAGGGCCAGGTGGAGCTGTCGCTCTGCCAGGAGAAGAGCGACAAGAAGGACGTAAGCAGCGGACGGCTGGTGCTGACCCTCGTGCGGTTGCGCTGCTCGCTGCAGTCGATGCACGAGCACGAGGCGCTCAAGGGCCAAATGTACATAAAGATGTCGGTGGTGGACAACGGCCGGGTCACGCACTTTTGGAAGAGCGACCGGTTCTCGCCATGCGTCTCGATGAAGTTCGACGCTGATCAGGCACAGGTCATCGCTGAGAATCCTTACGAGGGCGCGCTCAAGGACGTTAGCTTCGTCGTCAAGTTTGTCTCGAAGAACAAAATTGGTAAAGGACAAACTTTCTCGTCCGTCGAAATTTCCTAAACTCGTACGAATATCGAAGCTCATTTGGATCGCTTTTTCAGGAAAGAAGATCACCGTTGGGCACTTCGTGATTGGGCCCGAGGTCGGCGGAACCTACAGCGAGCAGTGGAAGCAAGCCCTGGCGAAACCGGGACAACAGATCGTAAAGTGGCAGCACTTTGAGTGAAGAGATCTGCTAATTTTTTTTTTTTTTTTATTCCGACAAGCGAACGTTTTACTTCTGTATTTTTTGCAGGCTAAGATACGCGAAAAACCTTAACCGTCCATTATTTGTTAAGTGATGTAAGGAGATTCGCATTGCGCTGTAAATTGTAGATAATACCGACGTACTGAGAATGTTTTGAAGTATTTACAAAATTACTTTGTGTACAAATGTAGAGATTATAAGCGTAAGATTTGTAGAGATCAGTCATCAATGGATTGAAAATTGTGAAGCAACGTTTTTTTTTTGTATTTTATCAAACACCGCAGTATGTCAATTTTAAGTTAAAAGTCATATGTATGCGTATTTTATTTTTTTTACTTCTGTAGCGTTCTTTCAAGTTGCCTATATAGCTGATAGTAAAAATTAGTCGTTAGATGTTGCACTGAGGCTCATTAAAGTATATAATAATTTGAAACAGTGCGCTCTGCAGGTTGTCTTATTTTAATAAAATATGCGTGAGAAATTGTTTAATAATTTGATGTTTTTATTAATTTTGTAAATTAAACACGATAAAAACTCGTACATTGTATCTAAAATAATTTTATCTTGTTTCGTATATCTTGTGGACTAAAATATTTGTATTTTTCTCAATAGTACAATGAATTTCATAAATTTTATTAAAAAAGTTATTGGTTTTTATTTTCAACAAGGTGCTGCGATATATTCATATATTATTACTCTAATCTTAAGTTAATCAGGACTGTTTTATAGTCTACAGTTAAAAAGCTTTAAAAAATATTATTTGTGCGTTAAAAAATTCATAGTATGAAAAAATGGTTAAAAAGCGATGCACATTCAAGTTAAAAATATTTATCAGAATAATTACTTGTCACTAATTGTAACTAATTGTTACACTATTCGAGCAACGCTTATCATTACAAAAACTTCAAGGACGTAAAAAGGAAGTAGTGATAATAAATGTGGTAAATAAACCACCATATCGTAAAAAGGTATTGTAATGGTGTTCTGAAGCTGAGTTGCAACCATATTTATCGCCACATGTGCAGGTCTCTACGGAAACGTTGTCGGTATCAGTTTTCCAAAGACACTTTCCGTCGCCTTCTCTGCTATGCTCGTTCGCGTACGCACAGCCACGATAGTATTGCCACACCCCATTGACTGAAAAGCAAAATGATTTGTTAGGTCTGCCTAAAAGGCCTGTACTCGCGTACGCAAGAACGTATACACGAAATAACGATGGGAAACTGAATTCGGTCTTGAGTTATATTTAAAAAAGATTTAAATACCTTTTTGGCGAGTCTTTCTGCACATATTTGGCCTTACTGTAGGCGAAATTTCTGATTCTCTTTGGCAATCGATAATTTGAATAGTTGAGTTGTTAAACGGATCAGCACACTTCGGATCGGAATCCGACCTGCATGTGAAACACTTGATCGAGACACCTGTAGACAAGTTAAATTGCGATTTAAAATCTTCGAGGTTATACATTAAGATTTTAATTTCTTAATTATTGCCTATATAAAATAATAATTACAAGTTACTATTCTAATCGCTTCAGTTCCGAGACAAAGTGCGCAACTATGGTATCCCGATCGCACTTTGTTGTAGATTTTGAATATGCGGTAAAAATATAATTGCTTACCTGTTTCGAAGAAGCATGACAGGAGCACAAATGTCACAATTTGTAAGATTAACAAGCTCTTACAACTCATTTTGGAATATTTAAAATGAAGGCAAAGTCGAGTAGCAAAAAGGTGTGAGCAACGCGGCAACGCCTATACACGAACTACGACGGATTACGTTTCTTTCACGGTCGACCGGCCGCATATATACGCAGGTCTGGAAACAACGATAGTGGGGGCGGCTCAACAAGACAAAAATAGTTTATTGCAGAATATTTAGAATTTATCTGCAAAGTATAATTCCAAACTCTTCCAAGTCCGAGCGCAGTGTTCGATCCACTAGTTTGTTAATGCAGCTAATGCGCGTGACTGAGCGCATAATTAGCTGACCTATTATGATAGACTCGTTGCGTACTTTTTGCGCCTCGAACAATCGATTTGAATCTCCCGGCAATCATTCCTAAGTATATACCATATGAGATTACTTACTATAGGAAATCGAGTCGAGAAGATAATGATTATACTACAGGATTATGGATTGAATATTCCTTGGCTCATATAATTTATAATACGATTCTGAAATTTATTTCAAGTTGTGGTATAAATCATATAAAACATTATACACAAAAGTCGACTTTACATTCGTAGTGTATACAATTCAAATTGAAAGTACCATGCATGTACAACATACACAGTTAATCGATTTTCATTAGGAAAACCCCTTATAAATGGAACACAATGTTTATATAAAAATACTTACAAAAGTTTTTTTAAAACATTACTTATTCTAATCCTTAGTTAATCTGGACGGTATTGGCAGTCTTCTTGTCTATATGATTAGTGTACATTATTAAATTCATTGTAAGTTCGCTATAGTTTGTACTACTACAGTTTACAATCAAAGAGCTTAAGAGATTCAAATTTATCTATTAAAAGAATGCATAGTATAAAAAATAGTTCTAATGCAGCGCAGTAATTTAAGTTAAAAACACTTTTTGGAATGATGAATATTTAGTTACAACAATCAAAAATTGCAGTAATTAAAAAATGTTGCAGAATAGCAATTGCAACCAATTGTTACACTCTATGAGCAATGGTAATCATAACAAAAACCTCAGAGTCGTAAGAACCAAGTAATAATAAATGTGGCGGTCAATCCAGCATATCGTAGAAAGATATTATGATGGAGTCCTGGAGCTGAGTTGCATCCATCTTTGCTATTGCATGTGCAGTATTCCATGAAGATATTGTACGTACCAGTTCTCATAAGACAAAATCTTTCATCTCCTAGAATGCCAGGTTCGCCCATGTACGCACAACTGCGGAAGTATCGCCACTCACCATTAACTGGAAAGCAAAAAAAAGAATTTGTTTCGGTCTAGATGGCTTGATATTGATTTTGCAATAATTTTGCTCTATTTAAATAGAATTTAATACCTTTTTGCCGGATCTTCCTGCACATTGTAGGCTTTACTCCGGGCAAATGATCTAGTTCTTTTTCCTGACTGCAGTCAGTAATCGGAACAGTTGAGTTATCAAATGGATCAGCACACTTTGGATCGGAATCCGACCTGCATGCCCAACACTTGATGGAGACACCTGTAAACAAGTGCATCGGTTAGAAATGTGAGGTTATTTCGAGGCATTCCATAAGTTTTGCTTGTAAGTATTGGTATAGATGTATTATTCCAAAAAAATAATGTTAGAAATAAAGAAATTGAACTGAGCAACGGTTGCGAAACAAATACAAGAATTTCGATTGTAATTTATATTACAGAATTCTAACGCATTGAAAAATAGACGTTATTTACCTCTTTCAACAAAGCATGCCAGGAGTACAAAGGCAACAATTTGTAAAAATAACACGTTCTTACAACCCATTTTTGGTAATTGAAAATAAAATAAAAAAATAAAAAACGGGTAAGCAACGCGGCAACGCCTAGGCTACGATCAACACGCCTATTATTATTCACTGCAGGTTACGCTATTACGCATGAAGTCGTTAGTCGGCTTCGTTCGTCTTTCCTCGAGTCACGTGACTTCTCTCTTCGCTAAATATGTGCTGTCTTGAAAAAAATGTAATAATGTGTAAACTGTAGGACTGTTCCCATTTGCTTGTCTCGTTAAATATTTAAATTGCGATATTACCACTGACAGCGGAAAATGCAAATTTGATAAATGTTTGTTATTTGTATTTTTATAAATTATATTTCGCTTATAATGATTGATCTTCTAGCGTAATTTGATGATTTTCTCAATAAAATGATGTAATATTGTATAATAAGTATAATTACTTGATAAGATACTGAAAACCACATCTGTGACTCTTATTGTTGAAATTTATTTATTGCTCGGTGTCATTATACTTTTGCAGTTCTGTCAACTAAAAGTAATCATAGTTACCACAACACCTTGCCGTAATCGAAGAGCTAAACGAAAACACCCAAATTTATGAATCACACATTTTATCGTCTGCAGGTCTGTTACCTAACCTCTTTCAAAGCCGTCTATGGGGCGGCATGCAACTTTAATCGAGTTGTTATCAAACAAAATGAATTTGTTTGTAATTATTTAGAGATTTTCGAACAATTTGAAATTTTTATAAACGCAAAAATGCATTGCTGTAAAGTGAATTCTCGTTTGCTTGCTCGTTTTGTTCCGTTTATCAGACGGTCTCAGGGTAGTTTGAGTTCACCTACCGCGAGTGAAAATATCGTTGAAACTCTTATTCCGCCAAATAACAGTGAACCCGCTGTAGTAGAAGAGAAAACCAAAAATCCTGATGTGAAATATCCACCTATACTGGATTTGTCTCGAGCTGCAAGAAAACGTCGTGAACGGGAAGAATGGCACAACAAAATAAAACACCTGGGTACTGTGGAAGAAAAGATTTTCGAGTTGAACATGCCAAGATATTATGGATGGAAAGTGTGTAAAATCGAAGAAGGTACAATACCCTATGATCCGTTACCTTTTGCTCAGTATGTCACAAGAACACACATGGTTAACGAGCCAGGCTTACCTGATTATTACGACAGTCTTTTGACTCCTGAAACTCTCGATGCTTCAGTGCAACAAATAAAAAGTCAGATAGAGGATGCAATAGTTTTTGAGTATACATGCAGGAAGTGAGTTTTGAAATCATTACTTCATGTTACATTCTTATTTTTCATGTTAACACATATATAAATATTGTTCTTATGTTTAAGGCGAGACTATCAATTTAAAGAAGATGAGCTTGAAGATAAATGTTTTATGGACAATGTATTAGCTAAAGATATGAGCCTACAAGTGAATAGAATATTAACTACTAATTTATCCCAAAATTATACTTATTTATTGGAAAGTCAATTGGATATTGGGCCACGCATTGAAGCATTTTGGGTCTTTGGTGGTTTTGAAGCTCCTATTGAAACAATTAGAGGCAGAGCTGGACAAGATTTTACAAAAGAATTTAGAGATGAACCTGTTAATCAGAAGTTACAGTACTATGGTACTCCAATACTACAGTTGAGGCACAAATTGCCACTAAAAGAAATAGCTTCTATTCAGGAATCAAAAGATCAGAGTTTGGAGATTCCTGTAGAAACACTTGATCCTAGGAAACAGGAATACTTTTATGAACATAAACATGCAACAATTATACCAGGTTTCTGGCCTGGTGATTTTGGAGAGTTTGGTCTTGTATCGTACCACAATAGGGGATACCTTGCGACAAGACCTGAGCAATATAGTGATGATGCCGATGCACTAAAAACTCAAGCAATTTTTGGCTCTTTCAGCTGGCTGTATGGACAAGCTTGCTATCAAGGTTGGACTAATAGTTTGCGTATTATTTACTTCCTTGTTTAAAGTTTCTTATTGCAACTTTTTATTTTATAGGATTTTCAACTTTTCAAGATCCCACTTATCCTTTGCTCAATCAAATGATTATAACCAATGGGCAGTGGTGGTCCTTCTCCACGTATCAACTTAATACTACTACAATGCACATTGACGCTATAAATGAGAACCCACGAAGAAATATCTGCTGGATAACAGAACCACTAAAATTGTTTGATTCTATTGAGGATGGGAAAGTTCAAGGTCTTAATGAAGATGTATTGAAACATCTGATTAAATTCTATGTTAATGCTCCTGAAGTAAAAAAAGGCGTGGAAATGAAACCGTATTTGAGTGAAGAAGAAGTCATTGCTGGTATTGAAGAACCTGATAGAAGAAAATGGCTTGAAGAAAAGTACAAACATTTAGTATCTAACCGACCTCGGCACAGGTAAATATTTTATCAAGTACTGAATATAGTATCACTGCTTTTTTATTTTCTTCTTCAAGTCAAAAAGTTGAAAATATGAATGTTTTAAATATTTACAGATTGCCACCAGAAATCTATCATTGGCAAAAGATTTACATGATCGACCATAAAACTAGACCTATGGATAAGAAACGCGATGCATGGCAGTTCAATCCTAACATTTGGAAAAGAAGAATGGATGAACATACACCAGAATATGTTCCGAAATTCAAAAGATCTTATCCCAAATCTAAACCTGAAAAGTGGGCACCGAATTTCTATCCCACTATACGAAAACCAATTAAATCATCATAGAGTTGCTCTTATTCAAGTAATGATACTAATCATATGTACATACAGTTTTTGTTTATAATAAATTGATAAAAGATTTATACAATTATAAAAAAATTGTGGTGCTTTTATACATTTTAGCAATGATTGCTTGGTATTTCTAAGATGATGAAAAATAGATAAACATGATATTCAACTTTGAATAATTCTCCTCAAAAATCATAGGAAATTAACATAAGCAGATTTTTGTAGTCACGAATGAATGATAAAGACATGAGAAGCTTCTCTTACTAAACAAGCAAGTGTTTGATATTTTGTAAATTTAATCTCATAATTCGAAAATATAAACATAAGAATTTAATACAAATGTATGAGACTTATATTTTTCTAATAACAGGATATAAATTTGCTTTTATTGACAACTTATTTAGCATATTATTGCCAAAGATAATCTGATAATATTCTTTAAAACGTACTGCAATATGATGAGGAATTATCCGATTTAATATGCTTTTATGTAAAAATTTCATTTCCTTTTTTATTATATATCGATATCGATATATATATATATATATATATATATTTATATTTATATATTTATATGTATGTGTTTATATATATTTATAAGAAAACATTTCTGTTTCTTTATTTTCATGTTCGAGAAAATTAGATTTTCTTCAATTACGTTTTTTATTATACAAAGTGAACCGAACAATTTCCCGCCGTTTGGCGCAGGTGCGTTGTCAAATATACAAGTTGCGTCCAACATAAGACTTGCACAGAAAGACACTACGGCACATTCAAGTCTGCTGTATACACTTGATCTAGATGGTATCATCATTGATAAAGCAATTATGTAACAGGTGTGGCGACCAAGTACCGTTTTTCATTTTCTATACATTATATTATTTGATAAATAAATTTTTTACAATTCGCTTAAATAAAAGATGACAAAAGTGAATGTATAACATATTTACAATAAGCAATGTTGACATGTTTGACTGTCTTTCTCTCTGTCTCGCTCTAATACAAACACACTTTTAATTTTTTGTTTCAACTATCTTTCACTTTCTTTCATGCACGCTCACTCTTTTAATTCATTGACACTCGGCAGTACTACTTGTCATTCATTCATCTATTCACGCATAATCGCAATGTAAAGAGAGTAAATTTGTTTGCTCTGGTACAACCAAACCGTGAAGCTAGCTTTCACCATACTCGTATGCAGGTAGGTCATTTTAAGTATAAATTATCGATCTTCATTAAATTTTTGTCATCGATGCAAACGTGCATATATTCTTTATATATACATATCGCGCATATGTGACATCGTCTTTACACTGAGTCACAAATACATAGATATATAATATATGAACATAAACATCTTAATATTCATTAAAAAATCTCGCATTCGTTATTCGTCTATTACAATATAACAAACGAGCATGGTTACTTACTCGCACAACCAATTGCATTATTTTTCATTTGACGATATTTTATTACAAATTTGCCCATTTCTGCATCTCACACGCACGCGCATGTAGTTTAAAAAAGGAAAACGAAAAAATAATCAATAGTTAGTAGCGCTGAACGCATATCCACTACTCCCACTCGGTCGTTCCTGGCGGTTTGGACGTAAGGTCGTATAAAACACGCGAAATTCCTGGAACCGACGAAATCTCACTAACCATTTTCTTGATCACCTGAAACACAGAACAGATTATAGCAACAACTGGATTACGCCTCATTACAGAGTAACATCTTAAGCAGGACAATGACTTACATGCATCGGCAATTCATTTCCGGGAATCGCCGGTGTGCCAGTCATAAAATCTCTTGAGACGAATGGCCTTAGGACTATAGATCGTTGGCAGGGTGGTGCGCGAGATGCGTAATCTCGATCGAAATGGATAGGAATGAGGACTACTGGCATCTGACTGATAGACCCCATGCTGTTGTTAGCCGACAATACCTGACAAAACAAAAATGTTATTTATAAGGGAAAAAATCGAACATAAATTGTGCCAGTTGAATGAGGGCAAAATAGTACCTGATTTGCCAAATGATCTGCTTGTCTAAGTGTTGATATAACATTTGACGTCAGATGCGTCGGTGTAATATCCATAACTGGATGCTGAACTTTGTTTCCAAAAATGTAGCAAACTCTATTGACGTTGTGACAAATGCGAGGAATAAGCCTAGAAAGAAACAGTAAATCTTGCCACTCGGCTGGTTCTGAAAAACTAGTATCGCTTGAAAGGCCGACTACGTAACTGTAACTGCGTTGATCACCCTGCAAAATATGAAATCAAACACGTAAAGTAACAAGGATCAAGCCAGGGATATGGAGATTTAATCTCATTTATGAAAAGATAATCTTTACCTGAACACCGACACTACGAATAGGTAAAAGAGTGGCCGTGAGGTAACGTTGGCTTGATATTCTTCGTAATTGCTGACGATCTGCCTCACTCGTAGCATTTTCTACACGATTCAAAAGGGCGTGCTTCTTCTGCAGCATTTGTTCGTATTCCGCTATTATTTTAACAAGAACCTAGATAAAAAGTAACAATCAGCACGAGTAATAGTGGAGGTGTAAAATGAATTGTGTAAATCGTGCATCAAACTAACCCGTGTTTCCGAAAAGTCTCTGTCCATAAAAGGCTCTTCCGCACAAATAATTCTGATAGCCAGACCTGGTCCTGGGAACGGATGTCTCTGTACAAGAGGTGCCGGGAGACCAAGATCGCAACCCAATTGTCTGACTTCGTCCTTGTGGAAATCTTTGAGAGGTTCGATAACTCTGCCTTTAGCACGCAGCTCTCGCACCAACTCACTGTCGTTATGATGGGTTTTGATCGCGTCAGCCTTACCACTAGCCAAAGAACTGGCACTTTCAATAAGGTCAGGCCTCAAAGTTCCTTGACCAAGGAAAACTTCTTCGGGTTTAAGACCCAATTCGGCAATAGTCTCATTAGCTACTTGAACGAAAACGTCGCCGATAATTTTACGTTTCTCTTCCGGATTCGTGGTGGTGCACAGCATCTTGGTGAGTTTCGGTTTAGGGAAAATGTTGACTTCCCTGTTAGTCTTGTTCACTACTACACAATAAGTTGTACCGGGGTCTGGTAAATTTTCGGGATGGCCTTGCGGAGGAGGATTTTCAGTAGCACTACTGGCACTTGCTGGTATGGTTGTTGTTCCATTCAAGAAAGTATGAGTAGCATTAATCACCTGTAACTTAATTCCAATTTGCGCAAGACTTTGCTCAACCAATGGAGTTTCACCTAGAAAAAATAACAGATGGATTATTTAATATTATCATCATAATATATAGAATCCTATTTTAAATTCTATATTTGGAACTAATTAAAATGAAAAAAAAAATGTTATTTCAGAGATAATTATTTATACAGGCTAATGTCGTAACAGCAGTTATGCACATTAATAAAAAAAGTATACTGGAACTCACTATATATAAACCAGATTGAAGTGAGACATTTGCATGTTTAACTATTATTTCTATTTTATGTAATGAGTATCCTTATGAATGCTAGCAATATAGCTACTTGCACATTTGACACAAAAAAATAATGGAATGGTAGAATAAAAAATTCTTACCTTTTCGCATAAATCCATTATTGATGTGCACAGCTATAACTTGATCTTTGTTCAAGGCTTTATGGAGTAATGCTGCACAAACTGTTGAATCTACACCACCACTAACCAGTAACAAAACTTTGCTATTGCCAACAGTTTCTCTAATTTCTTGAATGCACTGGACTTCTCTGTCTTTCATGGTGTAATTACCAGTAAGACCAGCTACAACAAATAGAAAATTGTGCAGCATTTTTTTGCCATTGAGCGTCAGATCTACTTCAGGATGAAACTGTACACCGTACAAGTTTAATTTTTCATTGGCGATTGCAGCAACAAAATTTGATGATCTTGCTGTAACTCTAAAACAGTCTGCAACTTTATCTATGCTGTCACCGTGCGTCAACAGCACCATTTGATCTTTCTCCAAGTCCCTAAAAATAGAATTATTGAAATGATACTTTGTCCAGAAGTATTGGATTTCAGTACAATATAATGTCACGCGCGACTAACTTGTATAAGAGGCACTTGGGATCCACTTCAATATTGAATTGACCGTCTTCTCGCCCTTCCTTCCTAATAACTGTTCCACCATATTCCTTGTTCATCATTTGCATACCATAGCAGATTCCCAGCACAGGGATTCCAATTTGAAAGATTTTTGCATCATACCTTGGGGCATCTACTGCATACACAGAGCTTGGTCCACCAGAAATGATTATGGCTCTGTAAGAATGAAAGAATTTTAATTAGAGTATTGAATGGATATGTAAAATTTAGGATAGAGGAAAAAGTATGAATTTACTTGTAGCCTTTTTCCTTGAGGGTGAAAGCTGGTGTGTCAAGCGGTAGGATTTCACTGTGAACATTGAGTTCTCGCACTTTGCGGTCAATGACTTTTCCATATTGAGCACCGGCATCCAGGATTGCAACCCTCTCATCAGCTCCAACCATACTCATGACAGCGTCATCAGCACCATTGTTCCGCTCCGGATAGTGGTATGAACCATCGGCGGCTTGTTCCATTTTACAGAATTGGTGAGCAGCGTGGCAGCACTCGCAGTTTCAAATTACAATCTGTTGTGCTGTAACACAGCAAAGCATTCGTCGAGGAATAAGAGGCAGCGGCAAGAGTAGAAGCTTATATATCTAGATATTCAGGTTCTATGCGGGGGGGATTGCTGTGCGCGCGTGTTGAAACCCAGCCAGAGGTTATCACAAGTGTTCATTGATATTTTACGTAAGACTATCAAATTTCTTATTTTTCTCCCAGCTTATCATGTGCACTGTGTGAGCTTTAGACGCGAGTTTCTTGAGTAACACTTTAAATAGGTTAGCAGATGGAATTGAAAAATGCAATTGTTATTGAATAAGCATCAGCACGCTGACAGTGCAGTGGCATGTATACCGAGTGGATCGGAGCTGCGGCGGGACTCGGAAAAAAGTGCGATAGCGTTTCGAAGCAGAACACGTGTGGAGGGAAATCGAAGTCGTTCCTACACACCACGCGCTGAATAGAGCACGAGACAATTTAAATTTCGTGGAGCAGGCAGGTGGCGAGTCGTCCTATAAGTGTATACGCGTGAAGAAGCGAAAGCAATAACTTACAGGTTATGTAAATGAAGCCAGTGTTCACATGAGCGAGAGGTGTGCGGCGCGTGTACGATGTCTACGAGGCTAGGCTAGAAAAGATCATCCGTTATAGTGCCGAGCTAGCTGGCCGTGGGCGCGTGTTATCTCGGCAGCGGCGGAGCCGGTCTCCCCGAATTTCACACCGAACTTTGACTCGCGACTCGCGCTCGGCCAAGTATAGACTATAGGTAAGTATCAGTCAGAAAGCCAGCAGCACACTCACTCGCACACGGACGGACACATATATAGAGCGCGCCCCTTTGGACCGTCGGGTATACGCGAGAGAAAGAGAGACAGCTATAGAACGCTATATACCTATATAGTACTCGCTGCTCCTCGCCTAATAACGACACATGTATTAAACGCGTATACTAGCTGCTGCTGCGAGGAGGTGCGGAAAAGCACTGAATTAACATGTAGTAGGCGTTTTTCGCTTTTCCTCCGGGAGCTCCCTGCGCTCGCGGATCGTGTCGTCGTCCCTTTATCGGCTCTTCCTCGCTCTCTCTCTCTCTCTCTCTCTCTGCTACAACTCGCGTTATATACGTTATATGATCGTGCAGTAGGTTGAAGTATACGAGTAGGCGTGCGCCCGCGAGGTGTGCAGGTTGCAGAAAAAGGCAATTATTTGGAAAGAGGGAGAGAGAGAGAGAGGGACGCTGCACGCACACGCGGGGGTGGTTTGGGGCCAGCCAGAGGAGAATTGCGAGCGGTCGAGGAGAGAACGGAAAAAGAGGGGCGAAGGGAGGAGGGAGCTGCTCCGCTGCAGAGGAGCAGAGAGCGGGTGTAACGTGGTTACGCTGGAGCGAAAGAGACGGAGCGATATGGAGCGCGAGCGGAGGGACCGACGGCGACGAGGTTCAGCGAGAGGGAGAGAGAGAGAGAGAGAGAGAAAAGAGATCGAGCGAGCGGCCGACGGAGAAAGGGTAGGGGTAAGAGGAGCGAAAGACACGGTTTTATGCATCGGAGCTGAGAAAAGATAAGCCGATGCAGAGGATCGCTCGGACGAGTGAGCAGACGTCAGAGAGCAGCAGAGGAGCACGTTTTCGACAGTCCCGTGCTATAGTCTATATAGCACGCATGCGGCGGCGGCGGCGGCCGCGTAATCGGAGCAGTTAACAGCGGATCGATTTTTTACAGTGCGAAAATGCCATCGGAACCGACGACGTCGTGCGCTGATGGGCAGCTTACCGCAGTACAGGGACGATGCAGACGATGATGGACCCGTGGCGGCGGTGTGGCCTCTGACGATGAATGGGAGTCCCCTGCTAGGAGAACGACAGAGAGAGGAGAGCCGGCAGTCGGGCGAGCAGCAGCACCAATGAACGATCCCTGCGTGTAGTTTACTTAGTACCTAGTAGGCTCTCTCTCTCTCTCTCTCTATCTCTCTCTCGTGGAAAAAGAAGACGGTCGCGCGAGCTTAGCTAGCCACACGGCACACACTCTTCGAAGCCTATATACACTCGGGCGCGCTATAGGGTCAAGACTTGCTGCTGCCGCTCGGAGCTGCTGCTGAGCTGCTGCTGGCGGCCATTCGTTCGCGAAATTGCCACACTACGCGCTATAGCGCTAAGCTCCAGACCGATGCTCAGCTCATAACCTGCACAACGAATAAACCCGAGCCTACGTCGATGCCTCGATGATACACCTGATGCGAGTATATAGGTATAATGCGATATCGCCCGCGGCTTTGCGAGTGTAATATCACCGGAGAACTTTTTCGCGCGCGCGGAGATATACTATTTCAGACACATCGGCTACTGTTCTTCCCGGCGCGCCTCATCGCGGTCTTCTCTTCGCTCGCTCCTCGGTACTCGGCTCTCTGCAGCTCTTCGCACACACGCATCGAAACCCGTACCCGCATTCGCATGTATGTGTGTATGTACAAGGCACACTATATATGTATAGCTCGCGGCGGCTCACCCTCTCTTGCACTTTGACGCCGCCGATGCTGCTGCTTTCGCGCATATTCTGAGGAAACGCGTTTAAATTTAAACTCTCGGCAAGCGCGGAATAACGCCCCGCTGCGACTTTTTTCGGGGCTCGACGCGTTAATGACTGAGTTAACCCTGAGAAAGTTCTTTTTTTACATTATTTTATTACACAATTTTATTTTGCCTTCGAGAAAAAGGCAAACAACATTTTAAAAAATGCAAAGGAATAATATCTTTTTTTTTATAATAATTCAGTCTGAAAAGCCGTGGAGGTGAAGCAGGGATCTACCATTACCACGGTGAAGTGTGATATAGTATATAGTCAAACCCCTGGATACCGCGATGACGATGAACAAACGCAATATCAACTTATAAAGCGCGCTATCACTTGTTTTTCTTCTTCTTCCTCTTCTTGGACGATATGCAGCGCTCGTGGTAGGCGCGCCAGGTTCGCTGGATTATGCGAGCCGCGCGATTCTTTTCGAAATTGTCGAGCTGCTCAGCGAAGGCTTGCATCATTGCCAGCTCCCGTTGCTTCTTCAAGTTCGTAAATAACACGCTCTGCACGTCATATTCGTTCTGCAATACAGTTACGAGAGAGACATCGTCAGTCGAGCTATCGTATATTGATTAAGACTCTTTTTTTTTTGTATATGGCTATTTTAATACGCAGTCGATCGAGGGGGTAATTGGTACGGTGCGTGTTATTGTACCTTCGAGATCTCGAAATGAGTCTTCGTTACGCGCAGTTGCATCTCCAGGGTCTCCTTCAGCTCGTTCAGTTTTTTCAGGTCTCGATCGTACGCGCATCGCGCCGCGATGCGTTTCCTTTCTGATTTTACGCTGCGAGTGAAAATCCATTGACGCGAGCGTTAATATAAAATTGAGAAGGAACAATTTACCAATAATTTCTCAGCGATTTTTCCCGCTCCAAATCGGCCTGAATCAGCTGCTCCATAAGCCCCTCGTTAGCATACAGCTGTAGATCGAGATTATGCTTCTCATCGATAATATCGTCTCGCAGCCCACGTAACTTTGTCTCGTAACGATTCCTTTTAACGGCAATGTCAATGCGGTATACATTAATCGGCGGATTGTTATTATTGTTATTAGGTGTTTGTATATTTAAATTAAATACATTTGACGCTCGAGCTCGGCGCGATGTTTTCTTCGCCGGTCGTCGATAAGCAGATTCAACTCGGCGATTTCGTCTTGGCATTTTTTTATCGTCTCCTCGTGTTTTGACGTTTCCTCCTCGATGCTGCTTCTCAGCGCTTCGGCCAACCTATTATTATTTATCGTTACAAAAGAGAAAGAGAAAGGAGACATAGACTTACTTTGAATTTCCTCTTGGGTTTGCGCGATTAGCGTGTCGGCGTTGCGCAAGCCAATTTCTCGTTCGCGCAATTGTTTTGGTGTTGTTCTCACTTGCAAATCGACAATTTGCTCTAATAGCTCCACGCGATTGATAGTATTTACGAGGCTTGGCAAAATAAGCTCGATATTGTCTTTCGCAACCGACAATATGTCATCTTCGTAGTCGATCAAACGCTGGGATAAAAAAAATAATAAATATCTTGTTAATTAATATTAACGTTGAATTTTGAAGTGTATAGGCGTGTAATATATTTGCAGTACTTGTAAAATGACCGCGCACTGCGATTCGAGATCGGCAGGTTCCTCCTGGATCGTAGCAACTTGTTTTGATTCTTGAAGAAAAAAAAACAACAACAACAACAAATAATGCAGTTCGTATAAGGCATTGGATGGAGTAAAAAGTAGTAGTGTCACTATTTTTAAAGACGGATTAATTCGCATTAGCATTGATCTTATTCACATGGCTTACGACGAAAATCAGTCTAATTTGATAAATCTTTGCATTGATGAAATTACCGTTATTCGTCAACAAGCTCTCCATCTCGCCTTGTTGATTAGCTTCCAACTTTGCGCTCGTGCATAACGTGTACAATTTTCTGAATTCTTTTACATTGCGATAACTGGCGGGGCGCTTGGTTTTCAACTGCTCTATGATTATCGGTAGGTATATCTGGAATTGAAATTGTAGATGAGAACGTGAAAATAAGTATAACAAGTAGCGCGATGATAAAATACGAAGCTCACCGCAATCTTCAGCTTTCGGGTGAATTGCTTAAGAATTCTCAGCATCCGATCGATGATTTCTTCGCGAATATTCATTTTGCATTTATTCTTTGTAAAATAAATGTATGGCAGATTATGTAATTCGTTGGAATGTTGGCATTGCCAAAGGCCACACGACGTCCTTCTATTGTGGTTATACGATATGGAAATATCTTCACTATGTATGTACTACTCTGGAATATTATCTTCTGGTAAATATTACGAACATTTCAATACCTCGTTTTTAATTAAAAGAATGCACACTATATAGTTAGCTTTAATTAAAGTAATAATAATAATAATAATAATAATAATAATGAGTCATATCAAATTTCGCGCGCTACGACCGCCATTGACTTTAAAAGGCGCGAAAATGCATCTGTCAACGAAAAATGCTCGACGTTGTTTTGAAAGCCGGTCTTCACGTTACACAAAGAATTTCCAACTTTTATACACTTTCGCATCAGCATCGCATCGCGGAGTATCGTTTTCCACATTGTTGACGAAAAAATCGTTCGATTGAGTCAGCGCAACAGTCGCTAGACAACAGAGCGTAACAATGGAAACAAAAACACGCTGTGTTGTCTAGACCCTAACCTCGGAAAGAAGCGACTCGGGCTGTTGATACAAACAATTGAGATTATCTTGTATACTTATACCCTTGTGTTTTTTGCGTTTGTGTAAAAAATGGAAAGCTCGTCGGAATCGCAGCCTATGGATAATGTCGAGCACGAAGAAGAGGAGGATTCCGGAGAAAACGTCGATATCGCGGAGGCTGATTCAACGAATATCTATCAGATTAGTCCCAAGCTGGATGAAAAGTAAGCTTGTGTCTTTTGAATCTTTCGATTCGTTTATTCAAAGTTACTCTATAGAATCGATTATTTCTTTAAGGTTCAAACCGTTAAGCGCTAAGGAGGTTATACACAATGTACTTTTCGATTACTTATCCACCAAAGAGTACATCAAAGATGATGCACCAACGTGGACCAAAGAGATTGCAGACATCATCAGGGATAAGATAAAAAGTTTGTTTGCTAAGGATTAATGTGGTTTGTTGGTTGTCTTTCTGCACAATTGTAATCTCAACGATGCATACGCTTTCAGAGTTGGAATTCAAAAAGTATAAATACATGGTCAACATTGTGCTCGGTCAGAAAAATGGGGCTGGCTTGAAAATGGGTACTCGATGCATCTGGGATGCTGAAACTGACTGCTATGCCCACGACTGTTTCACGAATGTAAGTGATATTGAATTAAGCTACCATCCATTCATGATTTCAAATATCCAATGTCAACTATTGTTATATTCCAGGATTCGTTGTTCTGTGTTGCTGCAGTCTACGCTGTCTACCACTATTAGAAATATTCTTGTCAATACCATTGAAAGACCAAGGATCATTGTAAATAGTACAATAGAAAAATTAGTGTAAAGTAAGTGGTAATATTATTTATTGTAATTTTATAATTATGTACATTATTGTATAACCTTACATAAGATAACATTTCCGTCATTGTGCCTTAAGATTGTACTTTTAATTAACGTCATTTTATTGCATAATATGACATAGTTATTGTCAGTATAGCACCACAAATAAATTATTAAATATTTTATTAAAAAAGTTATGGTACGAATTGAGTATTAGATGAATATCCATGCACAATTCCATATGCAGTCATGGTTATCTCATAACTAATGGTAATACAAATACCGATAATCGATCAAGGTTATCTAGAACACTGATAGTAGTACGTAAGAAGATCATTTTTGAACAGGATAGAATTCGACTACAAAGTATGGCATAGAGAGAGAGAGAGAGTCGACATTCCGTCAAAATCGACGGACGATCAGAGAAGCGTTTTGAGACTTAAATTAGTGAATGATTTCAAAGAGGTATTGTAAAAATAGTGATGCTGCACTGTTTTACATAATGACGCAAGGTAAGGCACAACAGAGTGGTAAACAGACTGGTACCACGGCTTTTTTCGTCTTGACTTTCTCCTCGCTCTTGGCGGACGCTCCGTACTCCCAGGCAGCCTTCTCCTTGGCCCATCCTCCCTGCAAACACAGCGGATGTATAATGTCGAGGTGCTCATTAGTGTTTTTCTCTCTGTTCAGAAGCTTATGCGATGTACTCACGCTAGATTTGGACATGGCGGACATAGACTCCTCCTTCCTGGAGAATTCACCCGATCCAGGCGGGTAGTACACGGGCGGTCCGGCGACGTTTTTACTCCTGACGACTGGCGGCGTGTGAGGCACGAAGTCTACTTCCTTCTTCACGTTGTTCTCTCTCGTCCTACGCTCGCGCTTCTCCATCACCTCGACGACCTCCTGCCAAAATTGCAGCCCACGCACGTGAGAGGTTTCAAGAGCGTTAAAAATTCAGCATATGGATTCAATAAGCATTCAATGTCATCGTACCTCGGAGTCGGAGAAGGAGGCCATGAGGTCCTCGATCCTCTTGGGCGGCCGCTGCCTCGGGCTGGCCGGCCGTTCGCTGCTGGGGAACGGCCTGGGAAGCAGCGACTGCTGCTCGTCGTACTTGTAGACGGTGGTGCTGTGGTGCGAGGACTCGGAGGTGCTGGGGTAGTACGGCGCGGGCTTCGGTGGCCGGCTGCTCGAGAAGTGCTCCTCGTACTGCTTGACCGTGGTGCGGGTGCCCTCGGTGGTCACGGGGATCGGATGGGGTGCCGGCTCGCTCTGGTAGACGACGCGCTCGGTCTTGCTGACCGCGTGGTCCGGGTAGTCGGTGCTCGGGGGCAGGTAGCCACTGCTGTGCTGCGCTAGGTACTTGTCGTTGCGGGTGATGGTCGTCGTCACCTGGGGAGGCGGTGGCGAGGTCGCCCGGTAGCCCCTGCGCTCCACGTACACCTTCTCCTCGCGGTGCACGCGATTCGTCGTCGGTGACGGCGCCGGCACGTAGCCGCTCTGCTTCTGTTCCTCCACCTGAGACGTTTGTTTTAAAATTTCGCGTTAGTATTTCTTTTTGTCTTCTTACTTACTCTCGCTCAGGCGCGTGGTACACTCACGTGGTAGGTGACGGTCTTCTCCGAGTCCCTGGGCAGCGAGTAACTGACGGACTTGTCCAAGTTGATGTTTTTGCTGATGCTAGTGGTAGTGCTGCTGGGAGGGAGGTAGGTCTCGGGTGCGCCTGGCAGCTCGTACGTGTAGGTCTTGATGGTCGTGGTGACTTTGGTGTTGGGTCCAGGAGCGAGGTTGGCTGGGATCGGAGTCGATGAGGGAATGTACTCGACGTTGGTGAGCTCCTCGGTCTCGTCGGTGCGCACGGTCTTGATGTTCTTCCGCGGGGACACCGGGCTCGGCTCTGTGTGGGTTCCTGTTTGAAAGTCGATCGGTTACTTTCTCATTCTAAATCGATGCATCGGCTTCGCGAGATACTCACTCGTTTCTTTGATGTACTTGAAATCCCTCTCCGTCGATCTCGTCTCCGTGGACGGGATCATCGTCGGAATCATCTTGGTCGACACGTCGGCCTTGTACATCTAAAATCGCATGGAAATGAGAATCATTGTTGTGAATCTAAAAATAGCTGTACTCCGCCGCCACACGCGTACGAACTTACGATTTCTTTGCCGCTTTTCGCGAAATCGGGACTATCGCGAGACTGGGTCACGCTCCTCGAGGCTGTGCTGGGCTTCTCGAAAGTCCTCTCGCAAAAATTATCCCTGCGCCCGAAAATTAGCTCGATTATTCCCCCCAAAAAATCGTGTTCAGAATCAGGAAATAAAAAAAAAAAATACTCACACGATGGAGGTGTCGTTCTTGCTCAGCTTATCCGTCTTGATCCAGGGCTCTGAATAAGGAAGGAAAATGAGAAAAAATGACGCACGACGTCTCTCGCGGTTCGTAAAAAAGGCGCGAACACAAACAGAAGCCGTCAACGGTCGCTTATGTGTATAGCGGATGCTGGAAAGCGGCGACAAGGTCGTCGCGTTCTATAGCGCGGTACATATAGCATAGTCTCGGGTATAAGTGTGCGCGGAGTGAGCGAGCGATTCGCGGCCCGTAAAAGGAGCGGCGTTCGGCGCCGAACGAAGTAGCCAACGCGAACGAGCGATCATGCAAACCGATTTACGCGAGCTATATAACATAACGCTGTGCTCAGTGACATACCGAGATTCTCTCCTTCCTGTGTCTTGTCGTAGTGGTAGGAGACCGTCTTGTAAGCGACCGTCTTGCTCTGGCCTGGTTGCACCTGGAAACGTGTGTGTACATGAAAAGTCTTTTAGTGAACATTTTCTTATAACTATTAGCGAACACGCGCTGAATCTTGAAAAAACTAATTTTGCACTCGCCAGACGCACGTGTACGAAGACGCTCTTCTCGGAATTTCATGACTGCAGCACGTAACATAAATTTCGCTTTGAATGGGCCTAATTAATATGCATGCGTCACCCACGCACTTAAAATACTCGGATGTTGCTTTATTAATAATTAAAACGAATTGGCGAAGATAGAACTCGATGCGGCGCAGCCGATCGGTTTAATCACTCGTACACTATATGCACACATTTTTCTCAAGCATCAAATAAAAAATCTCGAATCACGCAGAGCACACTATAGATTACAAAACAACGCGTTTACGCAAGATCGGCCGGTTTCCGGACCACGCGAAAATCGAACGTTCGCGAGTTACAATACCTATATAGTGTGTAAAATATTGCGAAAAGCTGCACAGTTGCAGTCGTTCTCGACGAGCGCAGTGGAACTGCTATTGGAAAATCGAGATTGGCATTATGAGTCGGGTGATGCGTTTCGCGTGGGCGCGAGTTACACCGAGCTCGGTGGGAGACTGGTTACGTGGGTTATACCCCGACCTTATACGGCCCATCGGTCCGAAATCGTTTTCAGGGATTCGCGCCGTGTTGTTCTTTTTTTTTTTTTTTGTTTGCTTTTTATTCCTCCGGCGCGCGCGCCGCTCAATGAAATCTAAATATAAAGCCTGCGCGCCTGAGGAGAGATGGTCGTGTTTGAAAAGCATCCCATTGAAATATTTTCACAAGCCCGTCCGCTTTACGATAGCGTAACAGAGCAATCGACTCACATCTTGAAGCTCGGCGTCGAGCATTTCGAGTCCGGGAATTCCGGAGGGCGTGCCAGCCGGTCCGGTGCTCACGTACTTCTCGACCGTCGTCGTCCGAGCTTGAGAGGGCGAAGTCGACCTTAGCGGCGAGACTGACCTCAGGGGGGATTTCCTGCTGGAAGAAGAAATAAACGACCTCGGTCATCGTTAGGGCTTTCATTGACGGAGGAGGGGAGCGTTAATACGTTTTTATTTATTAGGTTTATATCTACCTGCTGTGGCTCGTTTCGATGATTCTGCTCGAGTTGTGCTGCTGAGGCACCGACGTCTCGATGATCCTCGTCGAGCTGTGCTTCGGAGGGCCTGCATTGCCGCTCGAGATGCTCGTTTGCAAATCGTCCAAAAGTGCATCTGCGCGTGGAATTATTATTATTATTATTATTATTATGCAAAATGAGAAAAACGCGATGAGGCAATCGCGCTTGAGTCGTATACAAGAAGTTTCGGAGTAAAAAGCGAAAAGCTGCATTACCTAAATTGTTATCGAGGTTGCTGGTCGAGGTTGACGAGTACGAGCTCGTGGCTTTTCGACTCACTGCGCCGCTCGCCATAATTCAGTCAGCTGCGAACAGAAACAGATCGCTCGTTATAAAAACAGTGCTGTAATTGCTCCCGCGCACTTTGTCTTCTGCAATATTGTTAATATAACGCTCTTTTTCGCTTCGCGAGTCGCCAGGCAGAAAATTACGTGCTTGCTTCGCTCTTGTTCTTCTTCTTCTTTTTTTTTTTTTTATATAAATGGACCGACTATTTTGAGCTGTTTGGAAAGCTATGTGAATTTCGCAAGGGAGAGAGAGAGAGAGAGGAAAATACACATGCGTCATCTCGAGATTTTAGTGCGTGGCGCATGTGGGCGGGAGAAAATAGCCCTCTCCGCGGAGCTGGAAAATTAGCCTACGCGATGACAATTTTTACGGGAGTCGAGCGCGCAATAATATCGGCATTATGTTCTCGGATTACTGTTTATAGATCCGTTTTGCCGCAGAGCGGGCCGACTTTTCGCGTGAATCACGCTCCGCTTTTAGTTTCGCGCGCGCATTGTATTTTTAAATATCGTTTGTCGAGCTTAATATACCAAGTCCGCGCATGTAAACACTCGAAGCGACGATTTGAAGCTTACGTCAGCGCGTAAATTGGAAAATTCTTCATTACTCGCTCCGAGTCTCTTCGAGTTAGCACCTCGTCGGTGTATTTTCATGACAATAGCCTGCACGCGCGCGCCTGAGTTTACCCGGCCAATTCGCATACACACACACACACACACACGCGAAAGAGTCATCGAAATTGAAAGCTTGAATTTCGCCGTGTAACGCATACACACACGCACACAGTCGGAGATGAGGGCAGGGCAGCGCTTCAAAGTCCGTCGAGTGCATCGTCGCACGAAATGTTACAAGGTCGATCTTCGCTTTGCGAGTATACATGTGTGTGCGCGGAGTTTAGTATAGCGTTAACGGGCGGAGAATGGGGATCTCGGAAGAGGAGCACACGCGCATACAGTTGGCCGAGATCCTCGCAGTTCGCTGCTGTCTGTCGTCTTTGCCGGCGCTATTTTCAGAGCCGCCGCATCGGCGGCTGCGTAACGCTCCGGGTACCAGCTTTTTAGCTCTTATTGCAGCTCTTATACATACATACAGAGCCGCGAACGCGATGACGGCGCTTTTTACGCGGATCTCGAGAGGCTACTGGTCAATATTTGCTTTTTTGCGCGCCGTTTCTTCTACGGGTTCGTCGCCTACGCTGCGTGCGGGAGCGATGCGAGGCTTGGGATTTTACGAGAGCGACTAGACTTTCGATGAATTAATAATCCCTCGAAATCCGACAGTTTAGCGGACGAGAACCACTCTCCGCCGGAAAATTCGAAATAGAAACGAGCGTATAGAGGCGCGAAGAAAACGTCTGACCGGAAAGTGTATTCGCGCGTCGGAGAAGCCAAGTAACTCGAGCACACACTCCCGATTAAGTCCTTCTCAAGCGCGTATAATAATTGTAATAGCGCCGCGCGACAAGTGTGCGATCTCTATCTCTCTCTCTCTCTCTCTACGCGTGGGCGGATTATATGCATCTCGATATGTCTCTGCATAAAGTGCAAAAAGAATAACACATGCAAATTATCCCAACTCACCGGTTGCACTGCCCGTACAGTCGACTCGAGAATAAACTTGTAGTGTGCGTAACGCTGCTGGCGAAGAAGTCTCAAAAGCGCATCGGCGAGCCGGCGCTTAGGACAACGCACTCGCACAGTCGAACAAGATCGAGAGCAGCAGCAGCAGCACCGGCCGCGCTAGGTAGACTAAAGTCGCAAGAGCGGCCCTCGCGGACTTTGCTTGGCACTCGCGCTCACATACACGGACGCACAGACACGTCGTTCGCTCTCTACGTCTTTCTCTTCTCTCCCCCCCCCCCCCCCGTCCTTTCGCGTCTCGAGAGCAGTGTGTTGTACACCCACGCGCGCGAGTAAGAGCGCGCGTATATTCACGAATTTCGAGCGACGATCGTCGTGAATTAAACTCGATCGAGAGGCGTCGCTCTGTGTTGGGATAGGCGTATCTATGCAAATAGCTCGGAGAGGCTTTTTTCGCCTTCGGTGAATTCGATTAGCCGAGAGGTGTAATTAGACGACTTTTCGAACGCCTATAGCTAACCGAGTTTACGTTTTTTTATAATACGCGCGGAATGCATAAGCGCGGGCGATTAGAAAGCGATTAAGTCGAAGCTACCGGCTACGGTCTCTGAAAGAATAATCCTCGATACGTTCTAATTAATGTACGCACACACACACACACCGTAGGCTATACAGCGATTAATTTGAATTTCCGCCACATTGTCTTGACCAACCGATCAGTTGTAGCGGCAATTTCTCACGCCGCGCATGAATAATATCCGAGTTTAGAGCAACGGGAGCTATCTATAGGCGAGATTACCGTGTTTTTGTAAAATGCGCTATTTGAAAAATCGTAAACCATACGAGGCCATCGGACTCCTCCTCGATCGACCTCTTCGCTCGTTCGGCTCACGTTTATGCATCAGGTGTATACGCGGGATCGCCTACACGCGCGAATACTTGCGTCAGCTCTCTCGGTATTCCGAGCAGTGTCAGGGTCGATTTTGGCGCCCGCCACTCTCGTCATTTCACAGGAAAGCGTGATACAATACGGCGGCTGTCCGTCATTGAGCAGACTAAATTTGGCGTTGTTGCGGGGCCCCTTTCGAATAATCAAGCCTGCAAATCGCTCTTTTCTCTCTTATTCTTCTCGATATCTCGACTTCGCTCCTTTTCTTCTTCTTCTTCTTCTTCTTCTTTTCGCTCGCGTCGAGCGCGCGGGCTTTATTTTCATTCGTGAATCCCGGTCAAGGCCGCGGCGAAGAGGCTGCGCGCATAAATATACGTATAGCGGGTTCCCCGCTTTTCGATTCATCTCCCCGAACGTGAAATCCGCCTTTTCGTTTTTTCCTCTCGGCTTTTCCGCGCTTTTAAACAGTTTAATGAAGTAGAGGAGAGCAGACGTTTAGCTGCGCATAGAGAGGTGGGGCTCGAGGCTATAATGGTCCGGCCAGCGGCGGCGTCATCATTGCCAAGCAGCTTCTGTGCAATACCTCAACCCGCTTATACACGTGCGGATTTCGAGCTTGTTTTTGTTGATTGTTTATCCTCGATTTTTTTTTTCTCTTCAAATTCGATCCTACGCGTGGGTGGGTATACTGGGAATGAGAAATCGGGGGATTTTTTATCTCAACAAAACTTGTCGTTTATTTCGAACACAAAGTTACATTCAGATGGCGTATACAACGTAAGGTTCTATAAAAGTCGCGCGAGTCACCACCGACGCCGACACGCAAGGGTAATGCGCTATTTTTTTTTCTCTCTCTCTCTCTCGAATAAGAGCCGAGCATTATTTTTACGGGTTTGCTTGTACGGTAGAGGCTCTTCTTTCGACAGAGACATCAGTCGTCGCGGATACCAGTGGAAGATCGATCGAACCTAAGGGTGACTCTGAGCGTCGGAAAACACATAAATCGCGTATACGCTTCACTCTTATATTGTTTACAAACACAACTATATAATGTCAATTTGAATATCTAACAACACAGGTATTAGACGCTTCGATAATGTATATGATTAATGAACGGAACGCAAGTCAAATCGAGATTACGGGCTGAGGAGGAAAAAATATGCGAATAGTGTGAGATCATCGTTGTTACATAGCTTATCGATTCGTATATATGATCCATCATCGGACGGCTGGACTGGATGTCTAGATATTCTCTATGAGAAGAGAATTGACACAATCCATTCTCTCCGAATTATCCTTATACTCACTATAGCCGGAAAAAGAGTTCTTTAATAATTTTTTATTCATTCGTCTATATCTTCTTGCGTTTGCGACGATATACTAATGTTTGCCGCGTCGATCGCCCCTTGGCTATACTTTTACGGGAAGCTATACTCTTGTTTTATCTAGAAAAAATTCGTTTTTATGTACAATTTTAAATGCTCGTGTTTGAAAATTTTACCTAGTTGTTTATGAAAAGACTGCGGAAATGCAGAGTGTATTATACCTAGCGTCGATTGACAGATTATTTCCTGAAATATTTAGATAGTCCCCGCGCGCGGGTATGAGAGAGAATTTACATAAAAATGCAATGAATAATTATTCCTATAATATATTTAGCATAGGAAATGATTGCCTCCCGAAGCATTTAATTAGGCGTGTGCAGAATATAGCTGCTCCGTAAAGGTGTGCAATCACAGACGCGCGTTGACATCGGCATACATTACTATTTTGCTTCTGATATTTATGCAACAAGCTCTCTGCGCCTCTAGAGCCTTTACATCTATTCTTTTGTAACGCTCGACTCGTTCTGTTTTTGCTCTATCCTTATCGTCTACTTTTCTCTCTGCAAATGCTCGCATTTTTTCACTTTGGTCTCGGGGCCGAGACCAGAGAAAGCATTTTTTTTTTTTCGTTATTACTTTCGTTGCACATCTACCTTATACAATTTGTGCTCTCTCTCTCTCTGTTTTGTTCTGCAATATCGCGAGATAAAATCATCAACGACGGTAATATATAGTCAACTTTTATTATACTTTGTGCGCTTAACGTTTTTTCTTTTTCAAATCTACTAAACTTATATATTAGATATTTAAAAACCACGACTACTTTTTTCAAAAGTCAACTCCCTGAGATTCTGGTTTTCAGTTCGCCGCATAGACGTGTAAAATGAAACAGAATAAGGAACTTAATGTTACACTAGCAAAACAACATAACGACACATATAATAATGTATAATCTTTAAATCAGGTAACTCGTGCAAGTATCATAAAGAATACAGGCAGTGTATATAGGTACCGATCTGTCTTACGGAGGCCATGAAAATGATCGCGCTGTAGTAAACTCGCCGCGCGACCTTGCCCATCTCCATCATGACGCAAAGTGCAGTCGTCATCATGCACGAAAAAGGACACGTATCGCGCAGTCGAACAAAGGGCCATGACTATAGAAAAAGACCCCGACAGATACAAAATCGGTATAACGTGCACAAGCCTCTCTCCCGAGGGCGAACGAAAAGTGGGCTACTACGATGGGATTTTATAATAAACTCGAAGGCAGTGTGTTCGCTGATGTGATGTAGGTGTCCCGTCGCCGCGACTGTTCAAGTTCACTTGATGGAGGAAGGGATAGGCGAGCGACGATCCAAGTGGGACGTCGGCGCTGGCAGGGCCAACGAGCCCGGCAGACTCGCGTGGCTGCTGTGGCTCACGGTGCAGTCGAGCTTCCTCGCCTCGTGCTCCAGCAGCACCGCGTCCAGCGAAGGTTCCTGGGCCACCGTTCGCAGAGAGTCACCCAGCGCTTGCCGGATGTGCTGCATTTCGCGACCTGCGCGAGAGCTCCTGCGACGAGAAGGGAGAAGGTTGATCAAAAAAAAAAAAAAAAAAAGAAACAAAAAAAAATCGGTACTGGTCTGCGACTCGTTGCTTATACCTGAGCACGTAGAGCTGACGGCGCTTGATTTCCTGATTGAGCTGCTCCCTCAGCGAGTGGATCTGAAAGCGGATCGATACGACGCGGTTTTAATGGCCGTCTCGCGTCGGCTGTCAGATAGAAATGATCGACGAGCCGATCACGCCTAACTCACCTGACTCTCGAGTCGAATGACTTGCTGCCGGTGGCTCTGTTCCCTCGCCTCGAGGAGCTTCTCGGCCTGCAGCTGGGCGGCCCTGTATCTCTCGACCTCGACGTTCCGGTCCATCATCGTGTGGGCGTGCGAGTGCGAGGCCTGCGTCTTCAGCCTAACGATCTCAGAGTCGCGATCAGACAGCTCGCACTCGAGGCGGCGGATCTTCAGGCGCAGGTCTCGGATCTCCTGCTCGTAGTGCTCGGCGCCGAAGTTGCTACCGATCAGCTCGCTGTGGGCCTTCTCCTGGCGCTCGTAGCTCTTGCTGCGCATGTTGCTCGAGCGCACGGAGGAGAGCTGGCGTTCCAGGTTGCGCTTGTCGTTCTCCAGGGACTTGACCTTGTCGCTGAGCGAGTCGACCTTGGCCTTGAACTCGCTGCGCTCCCTCTGAGCAGTGGCCAGCTGTCTGAGCAGCTCCTCCTCGCGGTTGTCGCTGCTGCTCGAGCTGTCGCGCGGCCAGTTGGACAGCCGCAACTGGGACTCGAGGCCTGAGCGAAGAACCTCGCAGTTGGCGAGCTCGTTCTGCAATCTGGTGTTCTGGTCGGTCAGCATCTGGTTGGCGTGGCGCAGATCGCTCAGAGCTTGCTGCAGGTTCTCCAGGCGCTCGGTTATCACGCGGCGCTCGCTCTCAGCGCTCGATAGTTGCTTTTGCAGCTGTCGAGATAGAAGCATAACATTAGAAAGATAATATATGGGGAAAGTCGTTGCGCGGACGATTACCTGCTTGATTTTGTCGGTGTCGCTCTGCGAGTGCGCGTTCACCTCGATGAGGCTTCTGTGCAGATGATTGATCTCCGCCTTCATTTCGCTCTCGGTAACGGAGCCCTTTTCGAGCGCACCGTTCAGCTGCTCGATTGTACTCTTCAGGGAACTGCACCTTTCCTCGAGGCTGATTAGCGTGCGTGCTTGCGACTCGCAACGCTCTTGCGCTTTCTGCGGAAAATCGATTTGCATCCTCGGAAGTGTGAGCTTATTTTCGTTGAATCGATATCGAGAACTGCGGACTTACCTGTAGGCTGGCTTCCCTGTCGGCGATGACCATTTGGAGTCTCTGTAGGTCGCCTTCGAGGGACAGTTGGTGAACTTCTAACTGAGTCGCTCTGTGTTCGCTCTTGGCTAGATCCTCTTTGAGGATTCGTTTTTCGCTGTCGAGCTTGTTGATGGTCTGCTTCATTTTGTCCATTTTATCCTGCGCAAATAAAATGTTAGAATGCATGTTAGACCGAGTTACCGCATAACCGTGTCAGTAAGTACCTCGTACTGCAACTTGTCTTCGCATCCACTGGAGACCGTCATCTCGAGACCGATGACCTTCTCCCTGAACCGATCACATTCCGCGCTCTTGTCCTCCAATTTTTCGGTCTGCAATTGAAGAACATTATTATTATGGTCAACCTATTCAGAACGAATGAAAATTTATCAGAAACGCACCTGTGCTTGCAGAAGAGTCTGCTTTTGCATCAGCTTCGTCTCCAGGTTGTTCTTCTCGTCTTGCAAGCTTCTCACTTGAGCGTGTACGTTTTTGAGCTTCGAGTTGACATTGGTCTGGTTATCCTGAGCCTCGATGAGCTGTTTCTTCGTGATGCTCAGCTCCGACTTCAAGTCCTCCTGAGGCAGATTGAAGAAATCGATCGATATTTGTTCATTCCATGCTAAACGAGCATTTTTCTTATAAAACTTACGCGTTCGCGCTCGATCTGCGCGACCTGTTGCATCAGAGATTTGACACCTCTCCTCACCGCTTCTGGGTCAACGTCCAAGATGACTTCGCGATTTCCGTCTCCATGCTCGTGCGCTGCATTCAAAACGTATATTAAACATCGAATATCACAAACATACCGAGCATTTAAAAAAAGAAATCCTCACATCTAACGGGGCTGTATCGTCTGGTCGGACTGGAGAGCTTAAACGGCACGCTGACACTGCCGTCCAACTGAATACCGGCGATTCTCCTGAGGATCATGACGATGCTGCTGAGTCTCTGCTCGACCTCCTTCTTCTGGCCCTCCAACTGCATGAGCTGTACTTCGAGAGCGCGAACTCGGCCCTCCGAGCCACCCAGTCGTGCCTTTAGCTCTTGCAGTTGTTGAATCGCGTCGGCCAAGCAAACTTCCGAGTTGTGCACCTCCTCCTTGAGCTTGTGCTCTCTACAACGAGCTTCTTCCAGTTGGTGCTTCAGCTTCTGCTCGCAATCTCGGAATCGCTCGTCTTCCTCGCTCATACGAGCTCGGGTCTTTGCTAGCTCCTGTCGGATCAGCTCTAGACTTCCCTCGAGGTCCACAGCCTGTGGAGAAATCACATCGTGCTTTTACCCGACTCAATCAATTTCATCCATTGTATACCCTACCTTTTTCTTCATCTGGTGAAGCTGCAGTTGCACGCGCTCCCGTTCCTCGATCTCGTTGGCCAGTCTTCCTTCCAGCTCTTTTTCGTTGTTCTGAGCTTGGGAGTTGGCGTTGTGGGACTTCTCCAGTTCCTCCTGAGTCATTCTCAGCTGCTGCTGCAATTGCAATGCTTCGCGCTCGGTCTCGCGAAGGTTGTTTTGCAGGCGATTGCGATCTGCTTCCAGGGACGTCTTGGCGTCCTCGAGACCTGCAATCTTCTGGTACGAGTCTTCCAGCGTACGGGCTTGTTCTCGTCTTTCCGTCTCGATTTGCTTGATCCTTTCCCTCAAATCTTTATTGGTGCTGTTGTACTTCTCCTTCTCGAAATTCGAATCGGTCAGTTGTCGACGCAAGTCGACAAGTTCTTTTCGTGAAGTTTCTATGGTGATCTCAGCTGCAAATGAAGGTAGTTTTAAGAGACTGCTTTTGAGATTTAGACTACGTTTACGCTTACCTTCTTTCAGCTTTCGACAATTCTCTTGAACTTGGTTCTGGAGTTCGTCGACCTTGTCCTCTGTCATGTGCAGTTGGATCTGTAACTCTTCGCAAACCTTCAAGGCGTTCTCCTTTTCGTTACGAATCTCTTCCATCTTCAGCTCGAGCTTCAATTTTTCCTCGTCAGCTCTGAGTTTGGCTTCTTCCATTTTGTTCTTGATTCGGTTCAATTCGTCGCGAGTTTTGTTCAAGTTGCTACGGTCTTGTTCGGCGTGAGCCGCTGCTTCTCGGCGAACTCGCTCTAGAGTGCCTTTCTCGCCTTCCAATTCTCTGCAGACGTTTTCGTACTTCACCAGCAGAGCCTGCAGATCTTGTTGAACTATCAGCAGTGCTTTTTGCTTCTCGTTCTCAGCTCTGAAAAGCAATCCCTCTTGCTCCTCGCGCATGTTCTCCATGTGATGCTGCAGTTCTTCGATCCTCTGTTGCAGCTGATTGATTTCTTGCTCCTTTTCGTTTCCAAGTTGGGACACGTTCTGCTGCAGCTTCTTCTCCAGTGTTATCCTTGTTTGTTCCTTTAACAATTTGAAAAAAATGGCTAGACTTTTAGAGAACACAGTGAAACTCTCGTTACAACTAACGCAAACGTACCTTCTCTTCGTTGAGATTCCTGATGGCTTCTTCGCTCTGTTTCTTCAGGTTGGCAATGGCAGTTTGGTACTCAACTTCCTGGTTCTCGATGACCTGCGTCAGCTTCTGCTGGACGTCGCGGACGTGCTTCTCGCTGTTCTCCAATTCCTTGGTCAAACGCTGAATCTGCCCATTCAAGCTCTCCTGCTTGATCAACAATTCCTGCTGCTCTTTCTCCAGTTGGACTTTCCTCTGGTGAGTATTCTCGAGGTTGCCCTGCGTGTCGAACAGCGTGGCTTCGAGGTTCTCCTTCTCACTGTGTATGGATGCGAGCATCTCCTGGTGTCTCTGAATTTCTTTCTCGCTGCTGTCCAGGAGCACCTGCTTTTCCTCGTTCTCTTTGATGAGCATCTGGATATCCCGGTTGAGTCGTCCCATCATCTCGTTGTTGTGTTCCAAGCGTTGCTTCGCTCTCATGAATTCTTCGTTCAGGCTCTCCCTCTTCCTGCGCAGGGCCGACAGTTGGTTGCTCAAGTCACCTCGTTCACGGCTGACCTGGGCCAGATCCATCTCGACCTTTTCCTTCTCGTTCTCCAGGAACTTCAGCTTCTCGTGCATGGTCACCTTCTCCGACTCGAGGTCCAGTCTGGTCTGCTCGGCCTGCAGCAGCTCTTTTCTGAGCGAGGTCAAGTCTCCTTGTTGGTCGGCGCTCTGACTGACCAGCTGGTTCTTCTCCTCGTTACACTTCTTCAGCTCCTCCTGGAGTCGCGTCAAGTCCTGCTCGTGATTCAGACAGACCGCCTGCCATTTCGAGAGAACCTCCTGCAGATCCGACTTGTCCAGCGTCACTCGCTCGAGTTCCAGCTCCAAGTCGGCCTTGCCCTTCTCAGCCTGGGACAGGTAGTTGTCCGCCTCGAATTTCTGCTGCTCCAGCATGTCTTTCGCGAGACAGGCCTTGTTCAAGTCCTCGCGCAGACTCAGCAGCTCTTCCTTCAGCTCTCGCTTGCGGTCCTCCTCGATCCGCAGAGTGGATTCTCGATCCTCGCAGTCCTTGCTCAGCCGGTCGACCTCCTGCTGAAGGAGGTACTTCTCCTCCTCCAGGTTACGACAGAGCTTCTCCAGCTTGACGTTGAGCTTGTCGATCCTCTCGTACTCGGCTCTCAGGTTGTCGATGACCCCGGTGTACTCGACGCAGTTCTTGTCGAGGCTCTGCTTCTCGCTTCTGACGTTGTCCAGAGCTTTCTGCAGCATGTCTCGCTCCTGGGACAGTTGCAAGCTTCGCGATCTCATGGAATCCAGCTGGACGACGATGTCGGCGTTCTTCTCCTCCAGAATGACGACTCGCTCTTCCAGACCCTCGGCTTGTTTGCGCGATATCACCAACTGCTCCACGTGCGTCTGCAGCTTCACCTGTTCAACCAGAAGGACGTTGAGTCAGAGCATTCAGAATAAATGTATAGCCAAAAAGGTTCGCACCTCGAGCTCGTGAATGGTCAGCTGGTACTTGTGAAGAGCAGCCTGAACAGCGCTGATGGTGCTCTCGGCGAAGGCTGGGATGGCGCTTCCCCTCTGCTTAGGTCTCTTAAGGCTGCTCGAGGGTATGGGTGCGCTGGGCGACAGATGAAGATGCGTCGCCGGGATGTTGGCGTCGATCTCGCGGGTCTCGGCGTCCTGGATGACGGCGTGCGCGATGTCCCGCAGAGCCGACTGCAGGATGTCGATGTCCTCCTGCAGCCGCAGCCGCTGGCCCGAGCTGGCCTCGGCCTCCGAGCACTTCTCCTCGAGCGCCTGGACCTGCGCATCGGACGAATCATTGCAGCCACTCCGAGGGGACCCATATCAACGGACTACTAGGAGTGCAGGACAAAATCGCTAAGAGTGCAAAAGGGGAATTCTCGGTTGACCTCGCGCAGCAGCTGCTGGATCCTCTCGTCCCTGCTGCGGACCTCCGCCAGTGCCTGTTCCAGCTTGGCCGCGGCCTCCTCGCTGGCGGCCTGGCTCTTCTCAGCCTGGAATTGAGGCTGGGCCGACCTGACGATGGACGATGAGGCCGCGTTGGCAGCGGCTTGGAGCTTGAGGAAGAAGCTCGTGCTGCTGCAGGCAGTGAGGGTGTCGTTGGCCAGGCCGCTCATCTCGCCGCGCATTTTGGACAGGTCGCGCTCGGTCGCGAACTTCATGTCGGCGAAGAGCCGCTTGACCGAGTGGACGTCGCGCCAGAGGTTCCGCAGCCGGTTGTGCTCGGAGTTGTAGTACTCGTTGAAGGCCATCTCCTCCTCCTTCCACTCCTCCTCCTTGGTGCTCATCTCCTCGCGCAGGGCGTCCCACTCGCTGCTGATCTTCTGCAGGTCGCTCGTCAGGGCGTCGTTCGTGCGGTGCGACTCCTCGAGCTGCTCCTTCAGGCTCACGTTCAGCTGGAGCAGCTTCTCGCATCTGCTCGCAGTTTTATTAACAATTTCACAATTTCCCTCTATTATGCTGGCATAACGCTCTATAGGATTTTTGCCCTTGAATGTCAGTTACACGATTACGCAATTTCATCACCGACTATACCCAGCTGCACCGAGACATCGCAGAAAAATACTCGCGGCGCGACGACGATGAGTCAAGAGTATTTTTAATTTCTCTTATCTGCTGGGAGGGACGCGTAAACAGTGAGAGAGAGAGAGAGAGAAAAAAGAAATAAACATCAGTACCTGTTACGCTCCTCGGCGAGCTTTTTCAGGGCCGTGTCCAGATCTTCGATCTGCTCCTCCCGCATCTCGCGCATCGTTTGATGCGCCGCTTGCAATATCAATTGACCCGGTAGCGAACCGGTCAAAAGTCGATCCTCCTCGGCCGGCAGAGATTCCGCCATTTGACTTTCGAGCTCCGAGCATCGTTTTTTGTATTGGTATACCTAAACACGGAGATATTATTTTATCAACAGAGCATAAAAGCAGCGCATTTTCCGCTTGTGCGTAAAACTTGGATTGATAACGCGATGCCGTCGGTTATCAATCGAAAGTTTCGATTTTTCTACGCGGTAAAAAGCTCGTAGAATTATACTTTGGCCTGCAGGCGAGAGACTAGTTCCGCTTGGTGCTGCTGCGCTTGCCGGTAGGCGTCTATCCTTTTCTTGAAACCTGCCGCCTCTTCTTCGAGCCGGTGACGTAATTCATAATTCTGCTTGATCAGGGCGTCCGAGCTGAAATTTTCCTCCGTTTCTTCATCTCCGGCCTCGGCTGATTCTTTTCGACTCGTCTCGGCTTTGCCCGTCTTCGGCTTGCCGGTGTACTGCAATAACGCGTCAGTTAGATGATTTTCACGCTTCGACGATCGACTATAATTATTGCTCTACAGAGATGTACGAGCGTCGAGGCTATTACGGTCGATTTGAGTTAAAAATAATTTTCCCCGCCGAGATAAATCTTTTCGTACCTCCTTAGCCTTCGTCGAGCCCTTGGCGGTGGTCGGTCGGCGCCTATTCATCTGTTCTCGCAGAGCCAACGAGCCGATTCTTGGCTGTTTCTGCGATTTATAAATCCATATATTCCTTTATTAAGTGTACGATATAATTGCTTATATCTGCATGCATAAAATAAACACAGGCATAAATGCATATCATATCAGCGAAAAAATAAACGATATAATTTTATCGTGTACACGCTGCTGCTCCCCCCCCCCACCCCCACCCCTTATCGTCGCTGCGGAGCACCGAGTTTTGGATAAGGCTCTACTCTCGAGTGCGTTCGACAGATACGGTTTTAGCGCAACGTGAATTTGAATACCTCGATTTATGGCGAGCGTGAAATTTCGTCTAAAAATTGCGCGAGATTCGCTCGCGAGCTTGTTATACCAGAGCAGCGGCTGAGATAACCGGTGTATAATGCGCGGGACTTTTAATACGCGATAGACTTTGACTCTGCGAAGAAGGAACAACAAGCGAGCTATCTCCGAGTCGACTCTTTTGTGCCTTGCGCTTTATTGTTTCCTCAAAAAAAAAAACATCCAATCGATCCGAAAATTATACGCGTTTATCGTTTTTGTATTCTAATCCGCGATACAAATCACCGGTTGTAAGAGTTATGAGAGCCCGACACGCAATGGGTTTTTCTCAGGTTTTCAAACGTCCCTCGCCTGATCGGTGACGTTTGTTTATTTTCACGCTAATTACGGGATCCTCGCTCGGAAGGCAGAAAGCAAAATAAAGAACAGGCTATATTCCAGAGAGAAACGGAAGCATAAAGAGAAGAAGAAGAAGAGGAAGAAAAACGATTCGAAAGAAAGCGAGGGCTCGCGAGTATATGGGGGAGGGTAAGCGCATTATAGTCGTGACTGGCAGTGTCTCGCGTGATTAAAAGCGCCAGATCCACGATGTCTCCCCTTCGAAATTGCTCCACGAGATCCCTCTCGCTATAAATATATCGGCAGTGGCTTTTCAAAATTTCTATAGACCAAGAGCGCGGGCGATAAAATCTTATCGAAAACGCAGATGCGTATATATAACTTGACGATCTCATCATCGTACGAAATTAATTTGATTCGTATCTGTCTTTGGCAAAGGCGAATAATAGAGGAGAGATTGAAAATTGGAGCAGATTTAATCGGTTCTGGTGCGTCAAAGAGTAGGCGCTAGGAGCGATAAAAATGAAGTACCTGACAGAATTGAGCTTATAGAGCTACTACTTCGGGGGGGGGGGGAGAGCGATCGAAGAGGACAAAAGAGAGCCAGTCGAAAAGAGAGCTTATACACGAGTAATACAGTGGGGCTGTAGGCGAAGCTCGCGAGAGATGTAAATGCGACTGGCTCGCGTACACCTGGCACTGAAAGGTACCAATCGATCAGGCGCGTGCGAGCTTTAGCCCGTTTCTCGGTCTGCAGCGCGGCCCAGGAGAGAGAGAGAGAGCTTGCAATCGCGCGAAGCGGACTACTGTATAACTTTGGCGCAGGGCATATCGGAACTGCCCGTAGTAGAGAGATCTGATATAACTGTTAGGCTAATTGCCGGCTAATGCTCCAAGACCGGGAGCCGCAATTTCCGAGCTTCTAACACACTCGCTACTCAATCGCTTCGCTAGCTCCTATTCTCCTTTCCTAATCGCTTCGCTGTGTTAAGTGCGATCTTCGTTTCTTCTTTCCCTCCTTCTTATCCTCGATTATTTTTTCGCTTCTTATATACGCTCTATGTGCGGTTTTGAAACTGTTAGCGCAGCGTAAGAAAAAAAAAAAACAGAAACGGACGATGGATGTGACCAAGTTGCGAAGATAATAGCATAGACGCGGGCGTGCACGATAATGGCGAGTCACCTGCGGCACTGCACACACACACACACTGTGTAACTCCTTATGAGATAAACCGCAGCGTTTCTAACGCTAATTGCTCGATTTGGCGCTGCACATTTTTGAAAATGTGGCGGAAACTTGTGCACTGCAGCGATCGACGTATAGGCGCCAGGCTGATAGGAACGGACCAGTTAATACGATTATTCAGTTTAGCTAGGAGGAAAACTCGATTTTTCCAGACGCCCCGATAACATTGGCATCGATGGAAAATGCTGAACCCCGATTAATTATTAAGCGCTGTGCGTTGCGTAACCTTATTTGTTACATATTCGTATATATACTTACTGTAGAGCGATTATCGCTATCTTTGCACTTACAGCCGATAGGGAGAAAGAGCGAGTGTCGATCGTTGCTGTCGATCTCCTTCGCATAGTACCGGATTATGCGGGAAAATTCGGTGCACTCGGGTAAGACACCTTATAGAGCTACTTGCTTTCGAGCTATATCGCCGCAATTATCGACATGTAGCCTGATTGCGCAACGCTATATATATATACATTCGTAAACGAGAAAGTTCGCGGTGCACATCACCGCAGTGCCGAATCAAAGTCGGGACAATGTGTATACGTGACAGGCGACGATCACTCGTGGAAAATAACGAGAGCTCGCTGACAATCGCTCTGAAAAGGAGGATCGCAATTTATTGAATTTATAAAAAAAAAAATCTATAAAAGAGATACGCATGTGCAAGCAGCAGCAGCAACGAGAGACGCATAGCGCCAACGGCGGCTTGAGATAAGCTTCTCCCGAAGAAGACCGAGAGAAAGAGTACAAGCTCTTCGCGGAAAGTACCGCGCGCCGGTCAATGATCATATCAATGCTCTTTTCAGCTCGTTGCTCCGTAGCAGCACGTGCCGCTAAGCGCGTACCGATATACTTAGATACTTGCAATTCTTTCGCCTATACCTACCCTCTACAAATGATTCACCCGAAAACGGGCGTATACCTCGCCCCCGCGTCCCCCCCCCCCTACAGGTATACACGCATAAGCGAGGGATATCGCGACGCTGGAAATATTGAATCGCAGAAAAAAAAAAAAATATATACTTATCAAACTCTCGCGCAGGCAAACAAAGGACTCACCGGAATCATGACGAAGCTCGAGAACTAAAACAGCAGCAGCAGCGGCGGCGGCGGCAGCCAAGGCACTGACAACGGGGGAGGAAAACCGACTGGCATATAGTCCTGCGGCGCTCGCGACTGCTCCCCTGCGCGTTTACCTGCTCGCGCGCGGGGGAAGCCCCGCTGCTGCTGCCGACGCCCGCCTGTCTTTTTCACGCAGGGGGTACACCTGCCAGCTATCGGCCGCTCACCCCAGAAACTTTCTCCCTCCCCCCCCCCCCCTTCCCTCTGACTCCGCACACGAGCGCTTATAAGTTTAAGCGGACTCGCTCTGGTTAACGATTGTTTTGTCTCTCTCTACCACTGGCTTAATTGCCGAGCTTTTTCTCTCTTTCTCGGCTCATCGTGTGACGAAACGCGCGAAAGTTCGTTACGAAAATAGCATAGTCGAAGGAGAGAGAAAGAGAGAGAGAGAGAGAGAGAGAGAACGTCCGATAAAATTTTAATTCCAAGTTAATCGAGTTTTTTAGAGTCGAATTTTGTAAAAGCGACGGAGATTTATTGCCGCAGCGATTAGCCGAATGAAAGTTAAGATACGGTCAATTAGCGCGAGTCGCGCTGCTGTCGCTAAGAGAAAAGAAAGGTGACACTCTATACGCAGGAAGTCAAAGTCCGCAAGCTCGCGCGCGCTTTATCAGAGGAGTTCGTTATCGTCGCGGGTGAAATTTTTCATATGGCTTGTAATAACGCATGTATCTGGCCGAGAGAAATGATATAAAATAAATAAGCCAATGAAAGATTGGCGAGCTTTCGTGCCAGGTATGATATTGCCTACTGCCGCAATCATAACTCATCCATCTTCCGCGCATATCGTGCCTGGAACCGTTTCCCTGACTCGCGGCTATATATACCTATACCCAGCGCGCATCCTTACGCTCGCGTATCTACTTATCTCTCCCTCTCTCTCTCTTCAATACTAAACGAGCTTGCGAGCTTCGGTCGAATCGAAAAAAGCTCGTCGTCCCTGTGTGAAGTTTTCCGCTGAACGTTTTCTGTACACGTTTAAAGGCCGGTTTGGAAGAAAGCGACTATATATACGAGAGCGTGTGCGTGTGTGTGTGTATACTTATTAACGAGCTACGAGCTTGGAAAAATGCGCGAGGGAAAAACGAGGCTTCGCCGCGTCAAGCCGCTCGTCGTCAAGGAACTACGGAACCGCATTTCAATATTATCGCATGATAAGATTGCATTAGACACTTTATTGACGAATCTATCTCTCGGCGGCGGCGGTGCTCTGCTTTTTTCCGATTTCCATGCAGTGTACATGCCGTGTTGCGACTGAGACGATCGGTAAATATCGACACAACGCGTATAGCCATAACAATAAACGGAGATTTACTGTCATCTATTTGCACAGGTGCGGCGGGGGGGGGGGGGAATGGAGTGGCTTGCGGGTGAATGAGTCCGAGAGAGAATTTTTCATAAACTTTTATTGAACAACGAAGCTCGTTGACTTGTTATATACTATACATATTAACTATATAGTCTCTCGATTCGGCAGCACATCAGAGTCATTTGCGTACATGCGCTCGGGCGATAGGAGGGAGATCAATTTGAAATTTCAACAATTACAATAATCGTCGTACGCAGTTGATCAACGTGTTATGACATGGAACAGCTTACAGCTACGGGATTAACGTTATTAATGGAACAAGTAGAGAATACAATATAATATATTAGGAGCTAGATCGGCAGGTTACAGCCTGACGACGTGTATACAAGTAGTACAAGAGTCGCTTAAACGGGGCGGCGTCTTCCCTCACTGCACGACGGCCAGGGGCGGCTGGTGCTGGCTGGGCCGGGCGCCGAGCAGAGCAACCAGCCTGCGGAAGGGCAGCTGCAGGTAGCAGTAGATGCAGTAGGGCAGCGGGTCCGAGTAGTGGAAGAGCGCCTGCCGCTGGTCCAGCACCCTAGTGCCGCTGGCGTCGCGCCGCCGGGCCAGCCTCTGGTGCCGGCTGCAGGGCCGCGCGCTGCTCCAGAGCAGCTTCGCGTGCAGCCGGGCCTGCAGGCTCGTGTGGCCCAGGTAGCTCAGGCCCAGGCCGACCCGGCAGCCCAGCGGCACGAGCTCCTCGGGCTGGCCCTCCAGGGCAGCGAGCCGGAAGCTCAGGTGTCCGCTGAGCAGGCCCGGGCCGAGGCCGCGCGCGCAGAACCGCTCGAGCCAGCGCTCGACCTCGGGCCGCTCCTCGGCGACCAGGCAGCCGCCGCGCTCCTCGTCCAGCCGGCAGGTCACGTTGGCCAGCAGCCGCGAGTCGCGCAGGGTCGTGCAGGTGACGAAGTGCTCGCCGCCGGGGTCGCGCAGCACCAGCCAGCGGCCGGCCCGCCGCTCGGGCGACTGCTGCGCCATCTGCCGGGCGAACTCGGCCAGCGTGAGCGGCAGCTGCAGCTCCGGGCCCCGCTCGCGCAGGCCCGCGGGCCCGGCCGGCAAGGCGAACTGCCGGCCCCCGGCCCGCAGCCGGCCGGCCTCGTAGAGGCTCGCGGCCGCCTCGGCCAAGCCGGCGCCCAGCACTCGGTGCTCCGGCTCGGGCAGCCCGATCTCGCGGGCCCGGCGCAGTAGCTCCAGCGGGTCCTCCAGCTGGGCCAGCTCGCGGGGCCCCGGGCCGAAGCACTCGCAGCCGAGCAGCTCGAGGTGCGGCTTGGCCAGGCAGTCGAGGTAGCCGGCCGCGCCGCCGCTCACCGGCACGTACAGGCCGACGCGCTCGCGCTCGACGATGGCCTTGAGCGCGGTCACGTAGTCCGCGGCGGTGGCGCCCCCGCGGCCCGGCCTCGGCAGCGTGAAGTAGCGCGAGCAGGCGCTCGAGAAGCGCGCCAGGCCGAGCGGGCCCTCGAGCTCGCAGACCAGCACGCGGGCCCCGGCGCTCGAGAGGTTGCGGGCCAGCTGGACCGCCTGGACGCTGCCGCCGCCGCCGATGAGGACGCAGCGCCGCCGCTGCTGCTGCTGCTGCGAGCGCTGGGCCAGCCGCGGGAAGGCCAGGCGGACGGCCAACCGCAGCGCCGCCAGCGGCAGCCTGAGCAGCAGCCAGCCCAGCCAGAGCCAGCAGGAGAGCCAGAGGGCCGGGGCCAGCACGCAGTAGGTGAGGAGCTTGCGCGCGAGCCCGAGCAGGTAGAAGCGCTGCCCCTGGGCCTGCTGCTGCTGCTGCTGCTGCTGCTGATGATGATGGGAGGACTGTTGGCGGTTGAGCCGGGGCAGCAACTGCTGCCTCTTGGGGGGCGGCGGCGAGCCGAGGCACTGGGGCGAGGCGACGCCGGTCTTGCTGGTCCAGAGGCCCTGGAGGCAGGCCCCCTCGCTGCCGCAGGCCGGCATCTTCGCTGATCGGGAGACAGGCGCGCTCAAGCGAGTCAAGAGCTTAGTCGCCGGGGACTTGACTGCAGCAGCGCCGGCCGGGCCCTGGGCCCCACTGACATGGTTCTCGCTCGCGCACTCTTTCTCTGCACCGCGGAGCACTGCACTCACATAACAACAGCGGCGGTGTCGAGGATTCGCTCGAGGATTCGCTCGGTCTGAGGCTGCGGGCTAATCGTGCGCTCTACGGAGTCGCGGTCTTTCAGCTCCGCTTCTCTCGGCTGACTGATGTTTCATATAATTTCGCTGGCCAGCGCTTCTCTCTTTCTCTCTCTCTCTCTCACTCGGGAGTGCACTTTGAACCAACTGCTGTCCAGCTTATCTAATCAACGTCGGCCCGCCGCTGCCGTCGCACTCTCTGGCCTTGTATTACTTGGCCGGACACACGGCACCTTGTGTTATTACATATTTTCAACTTATTCTTCAATTAACCGATTTTTCCGCTTCGCTGATTATTGATTTTCCGGAAAATTATACAATTGCAATATCAAATGTGTTCTCGAGACACGCGCGCGTATCGCGAATCCGCTCGTTGCTGCTGTGTGCTGCGAGAGATATGAGCTCCTTGCGATTACCCAATCGGTGAGTTATTACGAGAGAAGACGTTCGAATCGCGAGTTTCGGAGAGGGATCTAGAGCTCGCTGTGCGAATGAAAGATCAACGCTTCCTCTCTATACCGATGAACAGGATTTCAATTTGGAGTTGTACGCATTTTATAAGTCAATACTGCAGCTAAGGTTTTAATATTTTAATTTTGATATTGAATCTTAAATGCTGTCTTATTATATTAGTGTAGGCATTATTATCGGTGCAGTTGCACAGTCAGATTCGCGCGCCCTCGCGACTTTTCCGATAATATAACCATTAGGCCAATGGAAGTCTCGCCGCAACCCACGTGGTCTCCAGCGGATAAACATAGCCTCAAAGGCTTTTTTATCATATAGGTGTCAAAACTGTGTTTACGTATCAACGTTCGCCCATCGTTTATTGTTATACAACAATATTCAACGTTGTTCACGTGCATACCATAAACTGAATTCTGTACAAAATTCTTGAGTAGGCTGCTGATATTTAAAATGTCTTCGGACGAAGAAAACGATGAATTGACGAGCTTAGAGGACATTCGTGATAATATTATGAACCAGCCTAAAGGAGATCGAATGCAAGTCAGTGCTTGGGAAGACGACGATGAAGGGATAGACGAGGCTAGAAATGCTAAAGGTATGCACACACACACACACACACTTTCTTTTGTAAAATCACTTTACGTTTACGTGATTCAAAGTGAATCATTCGTTGCAGACCCTATGCAAAGGGCAATCTTGGATGCTGCTGAAAATGGGGATGTCGAAAAGGTGAAGAGTTTTCATGCACTGGATCCAACACTGATCGAATGCGTGGATAAAGATGGTTACACACCACTGCACAGAGCTTGTTATGGAAATCATACAAAAGTAGTCGAGGTATTGTAACTTGAAAACTAAATTTTACACTATGATGTCTGAACTAAGATCAATTTATTGCGTTAACGTTGCAAACGTTCTCAGTTTTTGCTAGAGGCAGGAGCAAAGATCGATGCCAAGACTCAAGATGATTGGCAACCATTGCATTCCGCATGCTGTTGGAATAACGTTGACTGTGCTGCTATTTTGGTTCAGCATGGAGCAGACGTAAATGCTAAAAGCAAAGGTGATCAAACTCCTTTGCATTTAGTCTCAGCCAGCTCTCATAATTATCCGTGCTTGCAACTGCTCCTATTAAATCCAGACATGGATCCAAGTGTGAAAAATATCAGTGGTGATACAGCATACGATATAGCCAAGCGGACTGGAATGTATTATCCTATTTTTGAGATAACTGAACCATGTTTAAATCAGATCTGAGTAAGTTTTGTATTTTTAGCTTCCAAGTTTTGTATAATTATTATTATTAATAAATAGAGTTTTATTATTGGGTATATAAACAAATCATGTCTTTTTTATTATCATTGACCCTACAAGAATTAGTAACATTTTTTAACATAGTTTCATTAATTTTATTGAAATATCGCGCAAGTACAATAAATACATTTCATCAAATTATATTACATTTTCATAATTTACATAAAATAAATGCATTTATGAAGTAACTAGTTTCCTAAGTATATAGAATGCAATATAAAAAATAATGGTTTGGTGAAACAAGTTAAAACAAGACTGAATACTAACTTATAAAAACAAACAATTAAAATAATACTTTATGTACTTTTTGTATACTTAAAATACATTTTGATTCATGTTAAAATATACGTGGTTTTACGAGACCAAATATCTTACTCACGGGTATTAAAATTTAATTTTTTTTTTTACAAAATCAGAGCTCATTTCTGCTACTTATCAAACTAATTATATAAAAACAGAATTATTAACAATTCATTAAATTTTAAACATACTTCATAATCAACTTTATAATCTCTGACGTGATAAAAATGTATAAATATATTTGTTCAATTTAGAGAGTCGTAAGATTAACAAATTTAGGAGTGCCATTACTTAATTTTCGAGCACCTTCCCAAATAATAACTGTACAGTCTTCTGTTGCAGCATACAAATGATGTTGATCGCATGACCACGTTATTGCAATTATTCCACCGCATCCTTTACTACTACTCGATATTTCGCGAACCAATCTCAAATCCCAACTGCTCCAAAGTCTGAAATATATATATATATATATATATATATATTTATAAGCAACGTTATTTGATGCTTCAACGATGGAATACAATCGATAAAGAAAAGTTAAATTATTTATACCTGATTACGCCGTTATCTAAGCCTGTTGCTATTACGTTCACAGAAACACCTTCAACGGCATTGCTGTAGCAAAGTGCAGTTATTTTGCTTCTTGAAATTACAGAGCCAACTAGTTTTGCGTTAATCGTATATACTTGTAATTCAGATCGGTTCTCTGCATCGCTAGCTGATGAACTTGATATTTGATATACTACTGCGATGTCGCCAAGAGTCTCACTGATTGCCATCGAAGTGATTGGACAATGCTGATCTCGAGAGATCGATCTAACGTAAGTAAGACTGTAAAGACAAAAGAGTTATGATTTTTTGTAATCTAAAGATGCGGTATATCTGATAGTCAAACACTCGGCTGAAATACCTGTTCAAGTCCCATATTACAAAAACTCCTTCGTTATCGCCCGAAACGGCGATGCTGAATGCTCGAGACAATTCAATATTGGTAATTCGGTTTCTGTGAGCAAGTAAAACAGATGGCGAAGCAGGACTAAATTCTATTTTTCCAGCTATGCTAACGCTGCACGCGTAGACTACTATTCGACCGGAAACATATCCAATCCAAAATTGCCCACAGTCCGGTGAAGACTTCATGATGGTTACCTGAAGAAATTTCATAGTACAGATTGAAGCAAGTCTCAATTTAAATGAAAAAAATATCACTAAAACTTACAGGGTCCAATCCAGAAGCCTTTATAAGTGGTCTAGGTGGTTGTTCTTTTTTCGTTTTTAATCTTGCGATTCCGTCAGTGCTATTCCAGGAAGCTAATCCCGCCCCCATTATTGAGGTGCTACTCAACATACTAGCACCTCTATCTTTGGAGTAGGCGAGTATAAGCGTAGTGCAGACGGGTAATCCAAATACATCCCCGGTTACTAAAGGTATGAGTGACGCGAGTAAAACCCTGTGCTTGTGCTTCCAGCAAACGATTGGCTCGTTGCCTGGTGCACCGACGTAATTTCCCCATTTTATACCTTCGACGCCCTCGATAACGGGAGGAATGTTGGTAGGAGTTGAGAGGGTCATATTTTGAATCGGCAACGGATGGGAAGCCCTGAACAGTTGTGCTGGCGTCTGGCCATACGTCTTGACCATGGTCTCCCACGCTTGTCTTTCCAGCGGATCCGCTATTTGTTCAACGTTGAATCCGTAATAAGTGGCCGGGTGGAAGACGTTAATTGCTTCGACTGCTGGCTTACCGGTTTGTCTGAATCCAAATACCAAGTCTATCCAAAATGGCAAAACTTCCCGGACTATTTCAGATTCGAGAGCAGCTCTGTGCGCTAAAATGAACAACCTAGCGTCTCCGCCACACCAGTTGGGCAATTCCACATCTCCAACTCGGTTTCCGTTCTGCCTGACACCGAAATTGAAACCTAAAAATTATTTTAATTTATGAGACCTCCTTCGGACTTGAAGTGTTTTTTTCAACGAATGATCATCGACGAACCTTCAAAATTCAAAAGGAACTCTGGCAAGTAGAAAAATTCAGGAATCAATTCTTTCACGTCGGTCGTAGAATCGCAGCTTGTTAAACGCCACGTGGTTGCCAAAGCGTGAAACGTTCTGTCAGGGATGTCAAAATTATCGTCTTGATAATTGAGGAACATGCTTGTAAATGGCGGAAGACGCACCAAAAAGTGCAAAACAGTTCCCGAGTTACTGTAATGAGATCCATAGTGGAAGGGCTCTTGATTCAATGCCACCAAATTCAAACCTTCAGATAACGCTTGTTTCAGGTACTGTGGGCGGGGAAAGTGCAAAATTTTAATTATTTTTTCATTAGAACGAAGATTAAAGATAAAAGATACGTACGTTATAATTATTTATATAATGTTGCTCATTTTTCTTATCTTGGACCGCCATGGGACGCCTGAAATTTCTGAAAAGTTCATTAGTAGTGTAAGCTTCATAAATAATTCCTTTTAAATTTAAGTGAGTCAAATAATAAACTTACCTATAGATCGTTGCATTGGTCAAGTCAATTTTCTCACTGGTGTAATCGGCAAGTACAAAGGGGAAAACGGGATATTGCATCAGATCGTTGTAAGAACGACCAGCTAATTTATTTAGGCAAGTGATGTACTCCCAATTCGTGAGCGTGCCGCTTCGCCATAAAGCTAAAGCTTCTCCCAAATCGTCTCCAGGGACGCGTCTCGGCAAATTGCAATTCGACAGTTCCAATGCAAATTCGTCTCGCTCCTTGGACGAATTAAAGGCTAACAAATACGTTCTGCCTGTTATCAAGAAAATCTCTATGGCTCTCTCTTGAAGCTGGTATCTCCGTCGATGAAGCTCCCGGATGTCTTCTAATCGCCAGGCTGACCCCCCGGCCATTGCTAAATCTACACCACCTAAGGCTATCTAAATTGGAGAAAAAAAGATACTTTCATCAATCGCACCTATTTTTCGCGATAACGTTTTGAAAGCCAACGTTTCGATAACTTACATCTGTTTGGAGGGGCATATTCGGATTTTCTGGAACAAAATAGAAGCAAGTTTCGCCGATCAAAGCTTCGCCGGCTAATTCTGCTTGCGGCGTGACGACGCTCGCTTGGGACATCTTTCGGATTCTCTCCGTTGTGTGCAGTCTCTCGATCAAGGCAGTTGCGTTTGCATCCTGCTTCCCGTTGGTGAATAAGTAGGATAGCGGAGCTTCGACATTGTTCGCTTCTGTAAAAAAGAAAATTATTGTAGCAGGTAGCAAGGATTATTTTAACGAAAAATGCTGGATATGGACTTACCTAATTTGTTCGCATACTCCGGTAAAAAGAATCGTTTATCGATGTTCAAATGGCATCGTTGTAGTCTAATTCTAACTCTGGCTGGACCCTCGGTTGGATCGAGCTCCCAGCTTGTCGGGTAACTTCCTGGGAAGAACCAGGGGGCCTTCTCGTGGGTTAATCTCTTAGCCAGATCTCTCCACTTGGCCATTGCTTGAGCTTCCAGGCCCCTGCAGTGCTTTAATCTCTCCATAAGTACTTTGCGCTCCCGATTTTGCTCTTCCACTACCGTTCGCGTTATAGCCATCGCACTTTCCGTCAACTGTTTGGCCAGCGGTTCGTATCTGTTGCAGAGTCTGTCGAATTCAATGAAAAAGTTAATCGTCAATTCTATTTCCATGCCGTTGACTTGCTTGCTTACTCACCGTTGAATGGCAGGCATTTGACTTTCAATCCAGATGTCCCTTTCCTTCATGAGTTCGCGGCGTAACAGAGAAAGCTCTTCCAGCCAAGTTTCAGAGTTTCCTTGCTCGATGCCCCTGGCCAGGTCCCAAATTTTAAGCGCTTCTCGCAATTCCGCACAGATGCGGGCATCGGCGCTCGGCATCTCGTCCTTCTTTTGCAGCAAGTCCCACAAAAATACACTGAATTTTTGTTCAACCTGAGGATGAACCTCCAACAAGGTGGATAAAATTTCTCGAGCTTTCGGCTCCTCGGTCAATGAGCGGACGGCGTAAACTCTGGTACTGTTGTTCTGATGAGGGCTCATCAGCCAAACCATGATCCTGGCTGTGTTCTTTCTCAGCGCAGGTTTCACGGACCATGCGTTTATCCAGTAAGTCTTTTTACCTAGTGGACTAGAAATACCGTGTAAAAGAATAGAAAATAATCTTTTGGTCAACTGCAGTTCACTGGCTGAAGGCAAATCGTCGGCAGTCGTAAGAAAATCAACGGCTCGATTGAGAATCAATCGGAATCGTTCGTTCAGCTCTCCCTTTCCTGGCTCGCGCATCGTGTTCAAGTTCACGTGCAGACTTCCATAACTGGAGGAACGAGAGCCGTGGTCGCTTTGTTCACTCGACGTTGTAAGGGCTGAAAATTAGAAAAAAAAAAAAATTAGTATACTTGTCCGTGCAACGTAATGCTTTTGCAGCAGATGATTGCCTACCGTTGTTCATGTAGGATGACGATGCCAAATAAGAAGCAGTACTCTTCAAACGGAATCCGGAATGGTTGGACACCTTGGCGGTAAGGATGTCTAATTCTCCATCGAAGAGAGCGACTTGAGCGTCCCTCACTGCAGTGACGCAAACTTTGCTCACACCGCATTGTGACCTTTCCTTCAACTCTGTATGATTGAGTATGACGTGCATATCGGTGACGGCCTGCATGTGATGACTTCCAGGAGAGTCTAATAACTTTGTCGCGATAGCCACTAATAAAACGTGCAAGTCTCGAAACAGGGAAGCGGACGGACTTATGTGAGCAGCGTTCACCAGTCCCCGACTGAGAGATTCCATTAGGCCTTGCTCGAGTAAAATTCTCAAAGCGTTTGGATTCCTGGTGACTAGGTCGGTGAGAAAAGCAACTAGAGGTCTGGCGACGTTCAAATCGGTAGCGGCGGCCCTTGGAATCATCGCCAAAACAGGCGGCATCGCGGCGAGACTTGGACCCTTCAAAGCCAGGTTTTCCAAAGTAACGACCAATGGTTCGCTACCCGCGTACAACGAAATTTGATTAGCAAGATGCACGAAGTACTTTTGCTTGATGAACCGGTTGACTTCTTCGTCGGTGGTCCGCTGCAAGTACACTTGTATGACTTTGATCAAAGCCGTTCGAACTCTGGCGTCGGGATTGTTTGACAAAACTAACAAGAGCTCGACTCGAAGCACGTGCTTCAGCACAGATCCAACTTGACTATCGGGTAGAACTCGGAGAGCGTCTCTGAGGAGCAATAGTAAGCCTTCGCACACCAAACCTTGACAGACTCTTTTCATATCGGACCAGACCGATTGTTTTTCATTCGTCTGCTTGTTCGAGCCTTCGCTCGCGGCGATACCCGAGTCTTCTCCGGCACTCGTATCTTGTCCCTGCGACGACGTATCGTTATCCTGCTGTATTTTATCTACGTTTCGATCCTTGAGCGCTTGTTCTTTCTGTATTTGCACGTTTGTCAAGGCTTTGTTCAATTTCGTATTCTCAATGGCACTACTAATGGACTCGTTGGACGAGCTGCCAAGTAGGCTCTTTCCAGAACACGATTTCGCCTCTTCCAAAGGTGCCAATAAGAAATACATGTTATGTCTGGAGTGAGTGATGTACGTTTCGGAAGCCTGATGAACGAGCACCAGGTAATCCGTGATCGAGACCAGATGAGGAAACTCTGGTGGAGCGCCCATGAGCGCACGAATCAGTTCTACTACGGCACTGCCTGTAGTGGGATCCAATGATACGTTGACCTCTTCGTACATAAAGTGTTCCTTGCACATAACGAGTATCGTATCGACGATCCGAATACGATTCAGTTGGGAAGCGTTGAACTCTCGTTGTGGATGCTGATCCCTCAATAGAAACAACATTGTCTGAAGTAATAAATTCAGTGCGTCGTACGCAGCCCAAGTTCTCCACGCCTCAAGCGCGCATTTGATCAATTCAGGATCGGTAATAACCGCTTCGCTGTGCTGCAAGATTAGGTGGTTCTTTGTACCGATATCCTTGACGAGGATAGGACAATCGCATGATGCGTCAAGTATCGCCTTGAGCATGTGCTTGCCGGCGTAGCAACGAGGTGATTCCAAAACTTTTAGAAGAAGAGAAACGCCCCCCTCTGTTCGGTACTGATTCAACATTTCCGAATCGCTGCGAGCCAAGTGCAAGACTACCGAGAGCGCTAAAGCTTGCTCTTCCTCGGTCGAATTCAGTTCTACCACCTGTGAGTAAATATTTCAATTAGAACAATCGTTTTAGAAAATCTGGGCGAGTTTAAAACTTTTGACTTACCCTGGCAAATAAGTACAAGAATACAGGGACTCCGCCAATTAAAGCAGCCGATGATACAAGGCCTTTGTAGTGTTGGCAATGTATGTGCACACTCATGATTGGAAGAACAGAAAGTGGCGGTTGTTGTGATACTCGATGTTCTGGTACAGAGACCACTCTGAATGCGGGCTGGCCAGGAAAAAGATTCTTAATGGCGGCTGTAAAGGTCAATCATCGTCGTCGTTATTATTATGCTTTTAAAAAAAATTGAGCAACCAGTTACTTAAAAATGTTACCATTAGTGTTAGCGACTGCTTGAGGATACAGGTGAACAATGTTAGGATTCTGTGCTTCGTATATCAACAGTAAATTGTCCTGTAATTCGGTCAAGTGAGAATTGGTTGCATCCATTACCGAGTCCCAGTCGATTTTCGTATCGGATATTTGGACTTCCACAGCGTTTCGTGTTTCTCCATGCGTTTTCTTTCGATTGCTATCGAATTTTCCAACATCTACTGATAAAAAGTCTTATGTATTTTGTCTGTATTAAATCCAGGTTTAATTTGATGCAAAAATAATCAAATAAAATACCAACCATATTTCCGCTCCGCGAATCCATTTAGTGCTCCCGAAGTTATGAGCGGCGCAAAATCCGGTTTCATGTTACTTATGATGCAGTCAGCGAGATTTGTAAAATTAGGACCCAGACTCGCGACGTACAAGGCCGTTTCACTGGTAAATACTGGACATCTAAATATCATTAGGTTACTAAGATACCAAGCCCCAATGGCACTTGGTCCCATTTGGCCGAGAAGAACACACGTAGTTCCTGGCTTCCTGATCAGAAGTCCATCGAAAGGTAACTGCGCTTTAATATTTATCCAACCATCTATCCAAATCACAACCTCAACCACAGCACTGTGCTTATTCAGGATTGTATCGTTGAAATTCATAGCTAAATGATGCCATCCTCCCGACGGTAGAACTCCGTGTATCGAAGTTTCCGAAATCGTACGATTTGTTTTGTCGTCAGGGCGGGTCAACCTTAATATGAGCTTATCTAGGAATGTAAAATAATCCGTTAATATCGAGTGTTTTGCGAATTTTTAAGATTATTGAGTTCGTTTGAATACCAGATCTTAAATCGAGCCACGTTTCCAACACTAGTGATTCAAATCCAATAGATATCATGTGAAGTATGGACGTAGGCGTTGGCGGAGAAGATGAACCAACGATGACTGTAACGTTTACAAAAATCTGAGATTAGGTCTAATGAGAAACAGCTTTTTTTTAAATGTATTGAATGCACTAATCTACCTTCTCGACTCCAGTTGTCGGAAAGCACACCCCAGTCGGATAAACTATCGCTCTCAGAGTCGAGCAGAGGCTTTATATCGCTCATCATCTGTAAATTTCTACAACTGGTCGTCACACATCCTCTTTCAATTCGCAGCCATAGCGAAACAGAGCAACCGTGCAACCAAACCGGCCAAGACATCTCCGAACCGATAGGCAGACAGATCGCGTGCACGGACCATGGACTGCATATCTCCAAAGCTAAATGCTTTTTTCTAAAGTTGTTGACTAGATTTTCCGCTTTTTCAGAATTTCTGTAATCGTCGTTATTGATTTTCGTAGCGACGGGTACATTGCACGTCACAGGAAAAGACAAAATGAAATTCGGCTGCGGTTTCGCTTTGAGCACGAGACGAAAGAGCGGCTCCAACAGAGATAATAAAGGAGGCGAAGACACTTTGAAAAATGCAAGGTAGGATACCAGCTCCGTCGGAGAAATAGACTGCATGGCCAAAAGGGTAAAGACTTCGAGCGCTGCATGTTGTAAATCTGGGCAGATGTAATGACAAAGCTTATGTAACGAACACTTGCAAAAAAAAATAAATAAATAAAAAACTATTACTTGAATATAAATTACGTACCTTGATATTGGAGTTCTCGGCTTTCAAGAATTTCTTTAAAACCTTGCAATATTCTGGTGATTGCACCAGTTCCAGCTAACGAGGCACAGCTTAAGGCACTTTCCTTACAAATGACTGCCACTCTTCTCAATCCGTTCGTTACTATAGTATTTCTTTCTTCGTCTAGGCCTCTGCAGATAAGAGTTTAGACTTAGTCATGAAAAGATATACAAACATACAAGCATCAACAAGATTACAACTTACTGCTTAGCAAAACAAATTAAAAGATCAATCGTTAAAGAGCAAAGAGCAGGATGAGCATTAGCATTTCCTCTAATTGTTTCAGGGGCTCTGCCAAAGTGATTAATTCGCTTCGATAAGACGTCTTGAGAATTTTTTACAGGCACTTCGATATCAGCTTCGTAGCCGTCATCGGCGGTAACGTATTCTCCGGTACTGCTATCGTCGGCTTCACCCCAATCCGTAGAAATATCCATCGTCATAGTTGACAGCTAAAAATTCCAAATGCAAAGATTAATGAAAAATACATTATTGTGGCTATATTGAATTCACGATAACGAGAGCATACCGTGGTGCGACTCTGATGAGGAACTGTTTGCTCTTGACTAGGTCTTAACATGGATACTTGCAGAAAAATTTCGACCAATGCGCTAAGGCCGCGACTCAGTTTTACTTTAGGGTCTAACAATGTATCGGCAAGAATCGCAACTATATTATATTTAGCTGAAATACATACACAATCGTTATTGTAAAGCAAGAATTCTCAAAGATTCGAATACAAGAAGTGAGATCATACTTGAAAAGGAAGAAATTAAACAGCACGTGACGACAGCTTCCATCACTCTGAGGGCAAATTTATTTTTACCTGAAATGACGAGATAATTAATCAGTGAAAATCAACTTTGAATATTAGTAAAAGAAATATAAGTAGCAGCATTACCATTGAATTTATCGGTGGCGATAGAGATGGCTAACGCTTTCGCGAGAAGTATCAGTTCATCGAATATCGGGTGATTGACTAGTTCTGGTCGGAATTGGGGACTGCAAAGTACGACACCAGCCGCAGCTCTCCAAACTCCGCTTGCTTGATGAAAAGCCGATTTCTGTTTCAAGCTTTCCTCATCATTTTGACTATTTTCGTTCTCATCGGCCACTTTTTCCAACAAATTCATAATGGCGTTCGTTTCTTTTTCCATAAAATCGAACAAAGCTTTTGCGGCAGGTCTTGCATTTTTCGCGCCATCATCATTATTTTCTTCGTTGCATTCGACGTTCTTGATCTCCATGATGACGGAAATTTCCAAAAGCGCGTAGACGCTCTTAACGAAGGCTTGATTCGAAAGTAAACTTAGCGCTTCCTTCAATCCGCCTAGTTCCATAAATTTTTGAAACATGGCGGGATTGACAATCAGACTCGATATAGCTGATAGGCAAGATTGTATGAGAAACTTGAGGACAGAAAATTCAGCCTTGTTGGCCTCGAACATGGACTTCGCTTTGAGAAAGGTTGGGTAAAAAACGCGAAAAAGTAGCTCTTGCTTGACAGCGAAAATCGAATGAGGCGTGACTTTCAACAAGTGCCTCATCATCGCGTGGCACAGCTTGTTATTCTCCGGATTCAACACCTCGACGTAGAGCTCCAAAAAGTCCCAAGAGTAAATGTTCAAGGCACTGCAGGAATTACAGGTGTCTTCGGCATTCGGATAGCCGCCCAATTCCTTGAAAACCGTCCTCTCGAGCAGGGAAACGACGGGGCTGTAGGCCTGGCAATTGGCTTTCTTGAGGAAGCATATGACACTGGCGAGCAGGAACTTTGGCGGAAAGCAGCAACAAGTGCCGGTCATCGTCATGACTTTGATCAGTCTGAGTTGCAGCTCGGGGCTGAAGGCGTGACTCTCCTTGAGCAGCGACGTGAAGGTCGAGAAGAGAGACGAGATGGAGCAGACGGACTTGGACAAGGAAGCTCTGGCGGTGACGACGTGCGCCGGGTCGGAAAAGTACGGCACGCCGAGCACGTCCGCGTGATGATGCGTCTCGTTGCTCTCCTGCTCGTGACAGATCTTGTGCTTCGAGCGCCTGCAGTGGTTGATGTGACTGAGCTCCTGCCTCGTGCGCTTGAGCGTACTCATCAGCATCCCGATCATGTCTATGACCTTCCTGGCGCGGTTGAGCGATTTGTTCGAATCGGCACTGGGTAGTTCGACGATGGCCAAGATGGTCCGCTCGACCAGTTTTCCCTCTTGGCTCTCGGTGAACAGCTGAAACAGCTCGAGAAAATCTTTGAACTTGTCGGCAGTGCCCCTCTGCTGCAGGAGGAAGTAGAGAAACGTGATGACGGCGTGAATCGTGGCGAAGATGAACTCCTGCAGCAGGGATCCCTCCTCCGGGCTGGTCCCGTTGGGAATGGGTTTGCAGCAGGCGTCCTCGAGCAGTCTGAACGTCATAGGCAGGAGGCCGTTGTGAATGACCGCGGTGGTCGGCTCGTCGGCCTCGAGAGCCCGCTCCAGGCTGCTCAGCATCAGTCGGGCCGCGGCGGCCTTCAAGGTGGCGCACTCCAGCCCGGAAAACGGCACGGAATCGTTGGCGAACTGGAGCGACCAGAGGGTGTCCAGGGCGAACTTGAGCACGTGCATAGCCGGGCTGGACTCGGGGCGCATCTCCTGCTCCTGGAGTGCCAGAAGCAGTTGAATGATCAGAAGGCTCGACTCGTACTGGGTGATGCCGCATTCCAGCACAGCCTTGCTCCGCTCGTCCAGCATGTCCTGGGGACTGGTCTTGCGCGAGCCACTGGACGAGCGGGACAACCCAGAGGACCTCTCGTGATCGTTCACTCTGACGTTGAGCCGAGCGTCTCCTTCTTCCGGCGACAGCTGCCACTTCCTGGCGAGCTCGTCCTCGCTGCGAACGATCGAGGTGAAGTACTCGAAGTCCATGGGGTTCAGTCGTATCTTGAGAGCCATGGAGCGCGAGTGATCCATCTCGCTCAGCTGCTCGGACTCGCTGCTCTGGTTCTCGCTCCAGGACAGCTGCGCCTTGCTCAGGTCGTGCTGCAGCTGACTGTTGTTGGCTCGCTGGTGCAGGTAGCTCTGGGTGCAGGAGCGTCGCTTTCTCCGGCGGCGATTCAACGACTGGTCTTCCCCGCCCTCCTTAACGCTGCAGCTACCCTTGCCGAGCTTCTGCCGATCTCGGTCCTCGTCCTTCAGCTTCCTACCTAAGTTGGGCGAATCAGAGAAACGTTTAGATCGGCGCGCGAATCAACGAGGGCCTGCACCCACCATTGTTCCTCCTCCTCCTCCTCTTCTTCCTCCTCCTCTGCAGCGTGATCGGCAGGGACTCGAAGCTCTCGTCGTTGGTGTAGAGGCTGATGTAGGGATTGGGCGTCGGTGGAACAGAAGCTCCCGCCGGTTCCTGGTCCACCTGCTGCGAGGAGAGAAGCGGGTAGAATGCCAGGAGCAGGGCGACAAGTTCCCGGGCACAACTGAGCTCCCGCAATCCCAGATGCTGGAGGACGGCGAGGCATCTCCATCCGCGCTCTCGCACCAGGTAGTTGTGCAGACCCCGAAGCTCGAGGCCGACGTTGGAACCGGCCGCCCCAATGGACGAGGAGCCAGCAGAGGTTGCCGTCTGGGAGGCTTCGCAGAGCCGGTGCACATCGGACAGCAGTTCGCAGCCGACGAGCGTCGCCACGCTGCCCTCGCCCACGGACCTGAAAAGGAGCTTTTATGCGTAACGTTGTGCCGCGTTTTTTTCTCGATCAAAGATCGTTGAATAAACAACTTCTCGCGAGCACGATTATATGATTGCAGATAGCAGGTATATCTGGCCGGCTCTCTGACGCACGTCATTTACACGCCGTGTACATCGTGCGTTAGATTTACGTGAAAATGATAAACGACCGCTAAAATTAACTTTTTCTTCTGCCCGCGAGGAAATGCTGCAATAACGCGGCTATGCTTCGTAACTTGATCGAGACCGGCAAGCTTTTCAAAAGCTTATCGCGTTCCGCGTGACCCACTAATTAATTGCACGGTGATCGATGCCGTAGACGCGCGGTAAGCGCTTATTAAGTTAGGTAAGGTTCCGATGAATAATGCAGTTGGTTAGATGGTCGCGGAGGGTTATATAATTCGCGTGAGCGACGCGAGCGACGAGAAAACATATACGCACCAGAAGGAAAGAGCATCCTTGACGTCGTGGCCTTCCTTCAGCTGAGCCAATAGCTCGGCTAGAAAGACGTCGAGCCAGCAGGACTTCTGTAAGGAGGAGTACGATTAATTCAGCATGTTTATTTTCGAAATTTATAAATCAACGCGTATGTCCTCACCTCGTAGCTTTGGGGCTCCGCATGTATGAAGTGTTCCCAGAGAATTCGCAATTTGTTGTTCGAGCTCGAAGACATCGCCACATATCAGATATCTTTCGGTTGCTCTCCTCGTACGTTTGAACTTTTCAAGCCGCCGTCATCTGCGCGCCAAGCGCATGATTCTATGTTACTGCAAAAAAAAAAAAAAAAAAAAAAAAAACGAAAGAGAAAGATGTCAAGCTCGTATAATTATATAATCGAGTTACGGGACGTAAGGGTTCGCGACTCGGCGACTGCGCGGATTAACGTCATCATCTTTCGTCTTATTCTTCGTCTTAGTCTAATTAATCAATTATAGGCTTAATTCTGTCACTCTTTACAGCGTATTAAGATCGGTGGAAGAGTCAAATAATATAATAACAATAACAGGGGTGCGCTGCACATCATCGTATGCACATATATACGAATGTACGGAATGATTTAAAAAAAAAAAAAAAAACAGCTTAATTGACGGACGCCGCGATATACTGCGCGCTGACAATCGGGAGAAAGAAGCAAACAATAAAAGCCGCTGTATCGCGGGAAGAGACGAACAAGTGTACAAGTATAAGTCGAAGAAGAAAACAAGACGCTGCGTTATACATTGTAAATTAACGTCATAATTGCATTGCGGAAATTTTTGAGAATACATATAAACCCGCGCACAGACGGAAGTCGAAGGGAGGTCAATTCTCGGATTAAAGTGCGTGTGTGTGTGTGTGTGTGTATATGTACACAAGACGAGAAGAATAGCTATTTTTCCGGCCTCCCGATCGGCTCGGAATCAGAGAGCAATAAATCACTTATACGTCGGTCATGGAAAGCTAGCCCGCGCGCGATAGAGCTAAGGTAAAAAAGGGTGACGAGGATGTGCAAGCCTCTCGAAACAATGAAACCTGCTGAGCGCGAGTGTATAAAAGCGTTGAAAAATTGAGCTTGAAAGTCACCTGTGACGAGGACCTCGTTATAGAACGCACAGTCCACTCAGCGATCGAGAGCAGCGCCGGCGATGAAAGCCCGCGCAGTCAGCAGGGAAAACTGAATAGGAGCCAGCCGCGCATTATACATATATATATATATATATATATATATATATAGATATATATATAATACGAAAGCGAGCGCGTTGTCATCATCTCCTCCTCCCGTGCCTTTTATCTCTCCGTCTTTCTCTGCGTATACAAGTATATACACGCGACGACTATAATATCTGCTCCTATACTCGCCTATTCACTTAGCGCGGGTTTGCCACAGAGAGTCCGATGCACGAGTTATGTAACTGGCCGCCCCCACCCGCCTTTACTTATATATATATATATATATATATATATATATATACATTCCTCATTGACCAGTTTTGCGCGGCTGCGCCGGCGTCCTCGTGCCGGCTTCTCTTGGTACACCATCATCGCGCTCGCGCTACTGTGTCAACCTGACAAGCTTATCGAAGCTTTCCTCAAAATATATCTCTCGTCTATAGTCGGCGCACACGCGGTATCTCTGCTCGACTTCCGACTCGATCTTCGTCTTATCTTTTTTTTTTTTCACACACGGACTTTCTTATAATAGGGTTTCGTAAATCGAACGCGCTATTACGTCGTTATCGCGCAAACCCGTAAGTCGCGGTTAATTGCACGAGCTAAACGATGAACCGCAGCGTTATACGATTGTAAATGACGCTTTACGAGAGCGGCGCGCGTCTTCGTTAAAATTACGAAGGCTATAGTTATACGCAGCGCAAGCCTGTAAACCTTTATCAGGCCTATTCTTATCGCCGGCTCGTATCGGCGTGCGACGATATGCGCGGAGAAGCGCCCACTAACAAAAACAACGAGAGCGAGAGAAGGAAAGAAACGAACGAATTTTATTTCATTTGCCTCCCGAGATAGTTTTCTCGCACGGACGAGAAAATCGTTGGCGCATCAGTTTGGAAAAAAAAAAAAAAAAAAAAAGAATTCACAGCCACGAGTCCTCGAGATAAGTACGATAGTACGCGAAGACGTTCCATTAGATATTATGTCACCGCAGTCTGCGAAGGACGTAGTTTTTTTTTTTTTATAGAATTAAGCGAAACGTTACGTATCTCGCTTATAGACGTTTCGATTCATAAAGACGTTGAGAAACAGCCTTTTCCGATATATTCGTGCGGCTGCTCATTTCAATTTTCAAAATCCGATCGCAGCTCGCTTTCGCAAAAGTAACGGACACCCGTGTCGTAACTCCGGCTTCTTGAGTTGCGCTCGCTTTTTGCTTCGATGATCGCTTCCGAGTAATAGAGATGATAGAACTTGCGGTTTCTGGCACTTGGCACGTTTATCGAAAAGCAAAAATGTATATAGGTATCATTTTTCGCGCGTCGGAGAAAGAGCAACGTACTCAAGCGCTCCGCGAGTGGGTAAGTATAACCCCATGTGGACACAGAACAGCTGATATGATCTCTCTCGAAAGAGTCAAGTCTAAGCTATAATAAACAAGCCGGGAGCAACGCACTCTTCCCAACAGAGGTCGCCCGCTGTTACGATTTTTTGTCGATGCGCGAATTTTTGCGAAAATTCATAAATACGCTCTTATCTCCTTCAAACTTCTGATTCTAATCTCTCTAGTAATGCTGGCGCCTAGACTGCTGTGATTTCGCGAACAACTAATATTGAATAGTGCAAATATTCTACGACAATGATTGTCTAGCCAAGTGTATACAACGTAATTCAAAGAAATGCGATAAAGTTGAAAATGTTCTCATTATACGTACGTATAAACGCGGGCAAAACTGCACTTATCCGTATGTCCGAGTCGCCTCTGTAGGTATACGTGTGTTTGGATTCGGCGAGTACTGAGTAGTGCAGGTTATGACTCCCCGTCAGCAATTGTCGTTCGTCGTATAGACCGCGTTCAAGACTCACGCACACACGCTACACCACACCCCCCCCCCCCCCCCACCCCCCGCACTTCAATCCATGATCGCTGTGTATTATGTACGTCAGTACAGCCGGTCTCTTGTTATACATCTAGTCCACCTTGCGCGACTCTGTCGTGTGTATAGAAAGTATCGTTATACAAGCCTATAGCCTGCAGTCGTATGCACACGTAGATTAACACTGCGGCTTCTGTGTCGTGTTACACTCGTTCTTAGGGCAAACATTGACTCCGCAAGGCCTTCTAGTTATTCTTTGGAAAATTACTCGCTGCATTTATACCAGTGATATGGGGATATGTATTGGCCTACCGACGACAGCGAGGTACCTATACGTTGGAAATGCGATTGATATTATTGATGGATGCCGAGTTTAGCGCAAAGAGTCGCACGATGTGGACAGTGAGCGAGAAGTGTTACGCAGCTGACGTCGAAAATTCGATAGCTATCAGGCGGATCGTCTGCTACTTTTAACTCGCTCGAGTTCATCATTGCCAAATCTGCGAGAATCAGTCGAAGAGGATTTTCGATTGAGTAAGCTATATACTCTATAGTAGTATGTCGTTCGCGAGGAGAGCGGCTGCTTGCGAACCTAACCTCAAAGTTCGCCTGTGAAAACTTGTGTCGCCGTCAACATAATGCAAAGAACATGAGACTTCTAGGAAGGTTCTGCTGCTGCTGCTGCTGCAGAGAAGGCAGCGTCAGACGGATCTCTGTCGATGCTGTAATACCGCTGTTCACAGTGCCATTGTTGACTGTCATCGCTGCCCAAAATCTCGTCTGCACGATTCTCGTATTTCTAATGTCGCCGCCGCTCGTCTACTACATCTACCGCAACTTTCTTCGTTTTCTCATGCGCACGAAATTTTTCCTCATGTGGACCATCAGCAGTGTTCTCATGCTGATGGCTATATTCGAAATAAGCGTCGTGCCGCTGCTGGAAATTCTGCCGGAGGAGAATTACGTTTTCATGGCAGCCGTCGTGGCTGGACTGGTTTGCGGCTACAAAACAAGACAGAACGCCGATCAAGTGGCCCAGGAAGACTTGCAGATACAAGGATTGGAACTCGGTGAGAGCAGCGATGATATTTGCAACACGTGCAAGCGTCACGTTTTGCCGAAGACGTTTCACTGCAGAATCTGTCAGACTTGCATCCTGAGAAGAGAGTATCATTGTAAATGGTAAATCTTTCGACGACACTTGTAATATCGTCCTCGATCTGTTTGTGTAAAAATATTCCAACGATTGATCTTTCAGGCTGGATTGCTGCATAGGAGGCAGTAATTTGCGCTGGTACATGGGCTGTCTATTTTGCTCGGCTGTGGCATTCATTTATGGATCGAACTTAACAATGACCACCATCTGCCATCCTTTTGTTTTCGTCGGCACGGTGCTTTTACCCGACGACTGCAGCGATGCTTACCATCAATTAGAGTGAGTTGAACTCCCATAAACGATCTATTTCGAATGTCGGCGTAATTTTTAAACTGCTTTGGTTTTTTTTTTCAGCATCTCGATCTGTTTCGTATCGTCCATTTACAGTCTCACGATAGGTTTAATCGTTACGTTTTACTTTTTCTATCACCTGTGGCTGCAGTACCTCGGCACAACGACCAACGAGAGACGGTTACTTAACAATGGAAATGAGCACGACAAAGGCATTTTGAAGAACGTCATTCAATTTTTCTGCTGCAAGTCGTAAATACGAATAAGTCACAGATACCTGTGTGTAAATACGAAGCCAAAGATATTAGCAGGAAAATGGAATTATTTTCTCTGAGGGAATCTCAACGCTAGACCGAATTTACGTTCATCAAACTAATATTGGTGTTGAATAATTAGGATAATCGCAGTTCTATTAGCAAAATAAAACTAACTACATATCGCTTATTGGAAAATGACAAAACTAACTAACGCATCGTCATTTTTTTTTTTGCAATACATGCAATTTTATTACCGTAAATGTAACTGTGATAATTAAAAGGTTATAGTATTATTTACATTGTCAAACGGTGATTACTGACTGGCGAATTCAGCCAATAACGCGTTGTGTAAGAAAGGTGTCAATGACTGTTACTTGTACAATAGTAGCGTAAAATTTATAAAAATACACGTACATCGATATTCTAAATAATACTATTTAATAAACAATTAACTATGTTTTAAAAATACTTTGGATGTTTGCATTTGAAACACCTCAGCTCGCAATGTCCAAGGACCTTTTCGGGCTCGGCGAGTCGGGTATGAATTTTTTTATCAAATCTCTCCACTCGTCTCTTCGTTGCTCTCTCTCCTTTATGTCTTCCGACATCGACGTGTACTGCTTCCACATCGTGAAATAAATTAATTTCAAACGATCTTCGTGACGTTTGATAGCTACCGCTTCTTTTTCCTTCATTTTCTTTCTAAGCTCGGCACAAAGCGCTTGCCAAACTTTTACGTACTTCGCTTGTATCTTCATGTCGGAAAAATCCGTGGCAACTTGATACTTGAGCTTTATACTCAAAGCGAAAGTCTTCCAATCGTCGAAGGCGTACCACAGAAGATTGTGGCGATGCATTTTGTTGGCCAATTCCAGTTTGGCCTTTTGTTGCTCCATCCACTCCTCTTTCCAGGCGAGAAACGTTTTCGTCAATATCGTTTCCACGTAGTGTTGGTCGGCTCTCTGCAAACGCTTGTACCTCTCCTCCACGAGTTTATTCAGCGGCTCCAAGACGTATCGGCGGAATAAATATCTCCTATAGCACCTATCTGCAAGATATTCCATGTGCTGGTTCTTCTGGATTTCTTTCAGACGTCTCTCCTCTTGCTCTTTGCGAATTTTTTTGATATTCTTCATCGCCTGCGTTCGATCACAAACAAAGAAGTCGGTGTATACTTTTCTCGTTAGAAGGTCTACTCAAGTTTACAATCACTCACTTGAATCTGTTGCAGACGTTCCTCCTCTTCGGCTTTTCGCCGATTCATCTCCTCCTTCTTTTTCTCCTCTTCTCTCTTGCGCTGCCGAATCTCTTCGGCTTGTTTCAATCGCTGCTTTCTGGCTTCGGCACGTGCCTCCATCCTCATTAGAAACCTCGGTGGACTCGGGATTCGTGGAATCTCGGTCAAAGTTTCGTCCCTTAAAAAAAAAACAAAAAAAAAACAACTATTTATGCACATCTCGTGCAATCGTAATACGTCCTTTTTAAAAAAATTTCGTAATAACAAACCTGCAACCCTCTTCTCTCATCAGATGAATGATGCTCCGCCTAGTTCGCTGATCGCACTGAGTCAAAGCCTTTTTAGCGACACTGATGGTCTGCTTACTCGTTTCTTTGGTCTCCTTGTCGATCTCCTTCAATTTCATGTCCTGAATGCGCTTGCTCTGCTCGGCCAGCTTGGCCCTTTGTTCTTCGATAATGACCTTCTGAACTTGGAGTCTATTCTGAACGCAGGCTTTATTAGTAGGCACATCGTTCGACTTCGCTCTGACGCCTTTGACTTGCGTTTTCTTATTTATCACAGCAGGCGGAGCACTTTTCGATTTCGAGGATCTTTTCAGAGGATTGTCCCGCTTCTCGTTGATGGCAATTATTTCCTTCTGCTTCTCGGCAATCGCGCTTACCAGTAGCTCTATCTTTCTCTCGTTCAACGTCTTAACGTCCAGCCTGGAATCGGCAATTTTTCGCATCGTCATCGCGCGATTGTACCAAACATCGAAGTATCGTTTGAGCGTTCTCGACGACGTTTTCTTTTCAATGGCAAGTCTTAACTCTCGTATTCGGCCCTCTTGTTGCGCGTGTTGCCTCAGCGCTTGGAAAATCGTCCTCAAGCTTTCCTCGCTTGTTTGTCTCGGCAGTCCCGGTTTATCTTTGATTGTCACTTTAATCACGTCCACGTTAAACGGCTCGATAAAGTTTTGCACCATTTCTTCGCTCTCTTTCTCTCGCTGTCGATAAACTTGTAAATTCGAAGTCACACGTCGTTCGAGCGCCTATTTTTATCGAATTTTCACTCGAGCGATAATTTTTCTATTTCTCGTAACGGCGTACGCACAGGTAATGTGATAACAACCCTGTTTACTCGCTTACTTCCGTTGTTATGGAGAGACTGAGTATAGAGGGGATTAGGATAAAATATCAGACTCGTCGCGAGGGGTGGGGGAGACTGTGGAGAGTACGAAAGGTGTAAATGATCACATGTACATAATATGTACTTATATATACGCGGCTACCTACGTATGATAATCGACTAGTTAATTTTCGTTCACAATTGATCAACGAAATTGCGTTAATTTAGCCAAAATTGCACTTTAGCATCAGCCAAATGAATTATCGATTGGATTTATTATTAATCTTTTGAAATTCCCGTTTTTTGCCTATTTATCATTGTTTATTGGAGATTGGAGAGAACGCAGGGAAGTCGTCGAAAACAGCGTACAAAAAAACGTAATAACAAAGTGAAATTTGCACGAGTAATTTTAAGCTGTCATTTACTCTCGCTGAACCTAATAGGGAAATACTACTATTATACTTTCGAAAGAAACGAGATAAAAGCTTATTTTGTTGGTTATACGTGCGTATCAAACGCTACGGATCAGTTAGGCTTCTTATAACCTGTACACACGACTGTCGAGTGCTTATTGTTTCGTATTGTTAATGTACATACCTATGCAAGTATCGCAAGCAGTAGCTTAATATCTTAAGCGTGACTGAAAGGCCGTATCTCACTCGAATCCTATTTTTTTATGGATAGAGTCAAATGTGTCGATATCAACATTGGATAACGTATAAACGAGTGTGTATCGAATTATTAAGCAAATTATAAAAATAAATTGCTCTTACGCGTTCTTATGCAAGAGAGATCAATTAATAAATAAATTGAAAAGCAATGATCGCGAGATATCGTCCCATCAATAAAATGCTTTATCTCGCAGTCCATAAAGCAAGCGAGTGAATCTTATCGAAAGAAATCTTTGCATCCTACCTGAATTTCGAAAAAGTGCCTGCCGCACCGATGACAATACTCGTGCGGACACGAACAGGTGTTTCCTTTCTCTCCTTGTTTATTTCCCCGTCGAAATCGATCTTTATGGCACGACTGGCGAGGACCAACAGCTCGTGTAAACAGATAAACTAACAGTAATAAGTACTTCAACGATATATACACACTGAGAGACTGTCGCTGATATAGGCGCTCTCTAGTGACGTATCTTACGATGCTTCCTTTTTCCTCCTCGCGATATATCTGTATAGATCGCGATTCGCGGAGAGCCTTCTTTAGAAGCTTCGACAACGGCCACGGAACCGTCTCGGGCGCTGTTTGACAACAGCTCCTCAAAACTCTCAGCTGAGACGTTCGTCCCTCTCTTTTCTCTGGCGGTGCAGACGCACCGCTGACCGCACACCACTGAGTTCGCTTATCGCTATATGAGCACGCCACAGTCCACACACAGCCTCGCTTTGCGCATGCGCCCTTGTTTGCGAAGAATAAAGTGCATCACCGTGCGTCCGACTCCGAATTAGAGTCCAACCACTTCAAGTCCAACGACTGCAGTACAACGCCGTGTGACATACCTGGTGTACAGAGACTCCAGGCAGTGGGGTTGGAAAATAAAATGCGATAGCAAAGTGCCAAAAAGAAAACAAAGATCGAGGTAATATTCTCACTATAATTCTATGGTCAGTGGCATTTTGTTGCTTGGTTAACAGCTCCTTGACTTTTGTGCCATTGTTTGACAGTAAATGTTCAGCAGCAGCGGTTTGTCGAAAAGGAATTTTTACACATCTCACCATCTATCACACATCTCTAGTCAAACATGACAGTAATGGACTTTTTTGGATGTGCCTTGCTGGCCTTTGGGCCACCTCTAGCAATGTTCACGTTTACCATTGCGATAGAGCCCATTCGGATCATCATACTCATAGCCAGTGCATTTTTCTGGCTGATTTCGCTGCTTCTATCATCGACACTGTGGTATGCAATCGTACCTCTACGGAGCTACCTGTCAATTGGACTCATTTATTCAGTAGTATTTCAAGAAATATTCAGGTAAGCCGTACATATTTTATAACCAAATTTGATGCTGTATGAGTCATCCATGACCTAGTCAGTTTATCTAAAAGTATTCAACAATAAATGTCTAATAATATTTTGTTGTCTATTCTAGGTTCCTTCTTTATAAAGTATTGCGGAAAGCTGAAAAAGGCTTAGAAAAAGTAACAACTGCTCATGTTGCGGATAGTAGAGATATATTTGCATATGTTTGCGGTCTTGGATTTGGTCTCATGAGTGGTGCCTTTGCCTGTGTCAATGTCTTGGCTGATGCCATGGGTCCTGGAACTATGGGGCTGCATCAGGGCAACGAATACTTCTTTATGATATCGGCTGCTACTACTTTATGCTTCATTCTACTGCATACATTTTGGGGAGTCATATTTTTCTCTGCCCTCGATAACAAGAACTGGTTCCAAATAACATGGGTTGTTGGATCTCACCTGTTTGCGTCAGCTATGACTTTACTAAATGGTTACCAACAACATGCAGCAAGCCTGTTTTCTGTCTACTCTATTCTACTTATTACAACAGTGGTTGCTTTCAATGTAGCAGGTGGAAGAGTGCAGAATCTCTTACATTGCTTCATAAAAAAATGAGACTGAGTTGTACTATCAATTTTAAGTGTTAATGCATAGCCTATTTTTACTGATATTCTCATTTTTATTTGATTAATTACTGAGATTCAAGAAAAATCGCAAGATGTACGTTCATTCATTATGTTAGTTTGTTTCAAAAATCAAAATTGAAGTAAAATATAGGTATTTAATATGGTTTCACAGACCATTCTACGCCATTGCTGCAAAGATTAATGAAAATGAGCTTTCTCTTTTATGAAATTAAGCTACGTCGACAATAACTCAAGAGAAAAGTCCTCTTGCACGAAAATGGCGTAACTACAACGATTTCTAATTAAAATTAAGATTTTCGTTTCTTAAAAATTCGAAAAAGTCGCAGTTTTGTAATATTCTTCGTTTTTATGGAGTCTTTTCACAAAGAGTATATGTCTAAGAATGTTTAGAATGTTTAATAAAATAACTACCATCTACAAATTATTAATAGAAATCATTATTTAAAATGTGAAATTTGAAATATTAAAAAATCGAGTCCGTTCCAAATATAATGTAGAAGCCTAGAGATCTATTATGGATCACTAGGGAGTAATTTTGAAGTAAAATAATCAATACAATCTTGCTCTTTACTATAACTAGGATGTATAAATTGCATATGTGATATAATTACTCTTTTTTTTTTATTTAAAAACCAATTGACAAAGTTGAAAATATGCCTTATTTTAACCTGATTGAATCTAATTATCTACTTGTTATTAATCATTTTTATACCTATATGCTCATTTTGTACATGAGGCCATTGTTTGACAAAATGTAATTAACATTTTATTCATAGAAAATGTATTTACTAAATCAATTTTCCATTCACACATACATTCACGTTATAAAAAATAATAATAAAATCATTTTTATACAAATATTAAAATGTCTGTCTTATTTATTTATAAATCTTGCTCACTGAACTTCTAATCTAGACACAAATAATAAACGATTTTATTTACTCTGTCGTATAATGTCGATAAATACATTACAATGATTGACATCATATGTATATTGCTTTTGTCCTGCTTTCGGACAATCTGCGTTTACACTTCACATAATAATACTTAAGTTCAAATCTGCTTTATTTCAAACGCATCGCTTTCACCTTATTCTTGTATGAGAAAATAAACTGTTTTTATGAGATACTGAAATCACTTTCAGTTCATGACTTTCACCCTGTTTTATTTTGTTAATTTCAAGATCCTGTGATTTAAGAACTGGTAAGAGATGCCATGAGCAATTCCATTTTATTCAAGAAATTTTTGCCTTCCATTTTGTCCCATCTTACTTCTTTGAAAGAGCCACCGAGATTTTCCCACTTCCTTTCTTTTACTAATTGTCCAGGGAAGAAGTCTTTTCTCGGAGAATGAGCGATCGAAACCTGTATCTTAGTATGAGGATCACATCTCACTGCGATCATTCTGTAAAAATTACAAATTTCGAAATGTTATTGTTGGACGTGAAAAAGCGTGTTGTTTATAGAACAAATTTGATTTATTTACCTATCACCGTTGGGAGATGCCAATATACAACTACTAGCATTTCCTAAAGGTTCTACAGCTCCAAGGCCTAGATGTGAGCTATTTGCTAAGAACTGCCAGCCCATGCATTTTGCTAGTCCTTGCACAGCACTTATTTGATGTTGATAAATCTGAAAAATCGTTTACAAAAGTTCAGTATAAAAATGCTATAAAAGCGGAAATATGCTCTGAATCATATAAAATCTTAAGTACTTACCTGACAAAATATAAGATCACGCAATTCTTGGGGTTCATAGCTCATATGCATGACTCTACCATCTTTGCAAACGCACTTTAACGACTTTTCGTGAACGTGTAAAACCATTGAAGTTCGTATCAACTGATCGTAGCCATGAGTTTGAATCACAATTCTCACACTAGACTGGGTAGGTGAATTTAATGCGTTCCAATGAGAAAGTATCAGAGGGTCTTTGAATTCCTTGGCAATTGTATCCAGCACGTACTCTGTCCGTAGTCGCATGAAGAAGTGCTGTGCTTGCTGAATGATCTGTTCTAAAAGCGTTTGACTTTTCGTCATTTCCAACAATTCGTGACGATCGGCTGCAGTTGGTCCTGCCAAGCACCTACGTTTGCTTGGGCCTAATGGACCCGACGATGGATGCGGGAATGGATGGTGTGTATTTTTGTGGTGCACCTCTCTGAGTAATTGATGCAAAGAATGTTCAAGAACGTGATCGTGATCTGTATTCTGTGGCACTGGTTTCTTATCATTTCCTGTACTGTGCCTTAATATTATTACAAGTTGAATGCCTGGAAGTACCTATAGACAGATAATTTTAATGTTTTAAAAGATATTGCAATTGACTTTGTACTGAAATTGATTGAATAGATAAGCAATACTCACTGTAGCCATTATTCTGTTACCCACTACCATGTGAGGAATCGGTGCTCTCAAATGCACTGCTTCCCTTGCTAATTGACTGAAAAGTTCTTTACAAAATAAAACATTCTGCGCTGCTTCTAACTTTTGTTGCCAATGCGTATCTGGATCAAGTTTATTTCCTGAGCCACTATTAAGCCAGTTAATATTGGCGCTACAAAGTGCTTCTTCATCTAATAAAAAGATTTAAATTTATTGCAATGTCAACTATATTCATTTACTACCAGACTAAGTTAAACTTGCAAGTTACCTTTTTTACATAATACTTCGATGTAAGCAATGCCCTCAAGTTCACTGGGTATTGTTACACGCAATGCAGATGCATTTTTATTACTGGAGGAAGTTGATGGCACAGGCATATTAGGATTTGGAGAAGCAGGGGGACTGGTACTGGTTTTTTCTTCTTCCTCTGCTTTTGTGATTTCAAACATTCCTGTTTGATTGTACTTAGAACCAGCTGTACGATAACTTAAATCTCCTATAATGGAATTGGAGACTTTTTTCAAGCGCCAATTTTGGCGAAGTCTCAGTAATTCTATATGGAAGTCAGGTGTAGAACGAGTCCTTGCCAGCTCGTTTTGACAACTCTTCATTCTATCAGCACCCATGATCAACACAGAAGCTGCGCCTGCTAATGCCTTTTTTCTGGCATGAACCTGAACTAAAGGCTTTACTTCTATTGGATCTTGTTGTACAGGATCAAGTACCATGTACCTCTTTTCTTTGGCCACTGCAAGGACATCTGCCAAAACGCATACCTCTGTCAAGGCATTCCTGTAATGAAAGTATTAAGTTGTTATATTTTATGTTCTTTGAAAGAATTGAAATGTATATTATCCCAATGCTAGACTACTGTTTATACTACCTCAATTTATTTCGAACACTGTCCCATGGCCAAAGGGACGATTGAAAATTGGCAGGATCTTTTGATTCATCCTCACTTTTTTCACCATTTTCTTGCTCTTTAGTAACGTCATCACCATTAGTTTTGCTAAAGTCAATCTTTTGAGCTATTTTTGCCAAATTCTCTGACAATGTGAGTGGTCTGAAAGGTATGAAATTCGTTAAAATAAATAAATTTAAAAACTTGCAATTTATTTGTTGAAACAAATATATTTGTTCTGTCAGTATGTTATCATGCAGATTTCAATTTTTTTTCAACAAGTAACTCCGAAATGTTTAGGTAAACTAGCATAACCCACCAATTTTGAGGTTAGCTTGAACAACGGTTTAAAATAACAAGGGCAAAAAGCTTAAATGAGGCTAAACCGATAACACATTCAATTCAGCGCAAATAGATGATGAGTACTCACGCTTGATAAATCTCCTGGCCATCGTAGGTGATTTCCTGTATTTGGTTTTCAATAGGCGCCTCCACGGAGACGTTGACAGAGTACGCCATTCTTGTTTGTGAATGTGAATTACCCCCACACCGCCCATCACCGCCGCACCGGCTACCTACTTTTACAGAGGCTACTGCCCACGCGCATTTACAGCTATATATATAAGGGTTTCACGCTCAGGCGCGAATTTTAAACCCAAACAAAAAGTATATTGAATTCGAAATTTGCCGCAGACGCTTATTATAGAACAGATTGAGCTCGCAGCGTGCTCGCGGGCTTTCAGATTTTCGATGACGCAGTATTAATATATCACTTACGAATCATCAACCACCCTAGAATGGCACATCTAATGTGAACCCATACCCTTCTGATGAAAGTAAAATCACCTTTTTCTGTTGAATAATTATGTATTAGATATTGCATATTACATGTATTATTCAATCGAGCGCGCAACTATCCCCTTTCGATAAATAATTATCGCTAAAAAAATAGCGATATTGCATAATCGACAATTAACATAAGTCTGCAGAGTTTAGCTGGAAAAAATAAACAATCTCGAAAACCCGGGCGCGTGCGTGTTCCGTAATTCATTCCAGTCGACCTTCACCTATAGCCCCGTCCTTCTGCAACGTTAGAACGCAGCACGCGCGCGAAGAGGGAGAAAGAGCGAACCTGCTATAGCCTATAATAGGTATACGCTGGAGCGCCTGGAGCGGCTGATAGTGTCCCACTCTCGCAGCAGACAACCCGCGCTCTCGAGCGAAAATAAAAAACACTCGCCGGTCAGTCGTTGGTACCGCCTTCGCAGCGAATTCTCTCGCTCTCCCGGTGCGCAGCTATAGGATATACACACGCGGGAGGACAAAAAAAACCGGTTAAAAATGTAGAGTGAGAGTGTGTCGAGTAATATAGTTATATGTTATATACAGCGCTGGTGGAGGCTGCTGTCCTGTCCCTGCCCTGCGTGCAATGCGCGAATGAAAGTGAAAAGCGGATCCAGGAGGTTAGGCGTATTTTGCATCTGGGCGTTGTCCGGAGCGGATTGCGAGCTTAGCGGATCATATATCGCCTGCTCCCATCAGCCGTCTATCGGCGAAGACGACCTTCAGGATGGGCGACAATTACCTCAAGTTAGGTAAGTTAATAAAACCAGCTCGAGAGCCCAGCTATACACCCTCCCCGAATGCTGCCCTCTCTATAAGTCTATACTCTATCTCAATGATGCCTAGATATCCGCCGCGTTTCGAAATATACGTATCTATACACCGATAGCCTCGTTCTATATATCTACTACGCGCATATTTATATAGGTAAGTGTAGATCATGTGGGATGCGCGGAGAGGGAGTTGTTGTTTTGCGGAGCTGCGGCGGGAGCTGCTCGTCCTTGCCCCGATGGACTACCTAACTGCTGCTGCAGTGCGCGCGACACGCTGTCCTATATTATACCTATACTTATACTGCGCTCCTGTGACGCATTTTTTTTAAAGATCGAAACATCAAAGTACAGTGACGTTCGAAGAATTTTTTATCCAACTTTCGTCCGAGTCGTCAATTATGCGCTGACACTGATCCCGTTGCATATTGTGGGCGAGATGGTTGTGCGCGAACGATTAAATAATACTCGGCGGGTCTTATTACGTAAAAATAACTCGTTTTAAATGTCACTTGTCAGTCAATATGAGCTGCTGTTGCGATGCTCCAAAATGCTATTATAACATTCCTTTGTGCTATGTTTCGGTTTTCACTAGTTTGGTGCTGAATAATTTGTTCCTTAAATTTGCTAGTAGTAGTATAGTTGAAAGACCATGTCAGAAGCACCTGTCGTTAAGAGAAGAAAGAGTAAATTGAGACTTATTTCTTTCACCGTAGCAAAGTAATACCCGTTTAATGCGGAAACATTTTTTGTCTTTACAGAAAATTATGAAATGCTCAAAGGCCTTTACGACTTCAATGCCACATTTGCCAAAACGCTGAGCTTCCAAGAAAATGACCATTTCGTACTTTATCAGAGTCACACCAAGCAGAGGAATTGGTGGCAGGTAGTGAACAGGAAAGGCCAAGTTGGCTACATACCATCTAATTATGTTACCACGATTAAAGTCCATCCACAGTTCTTGATAGATTTTCTAGACCAAGCTATTGAAACTTTGAGGGCTAATGGGGATAAGCCTAGTGTTTCACCTAATATTGACAAACAAGATTTGTTACTGCGTCTAGTAGAGAAAAAACGTCAAGCTGAACTTGGCAGAAAAACCAAGAAACAAGCCCCACTGCCCCCTGACTTTGGAAGCACAACACCAGTCAAAGAGCCGCCTACTAATTTTAATAATATAGATGAAGTCAAATCATCGCCTACTAATAATGCTTCTAGAAAAGAATCACTAAGTGAACAGCGAAAGCAATCAGTGACAAATGATGAAAGTCAATCGGAACCTCAAATTCAGGTAACTATCTCATATTGTAACATGACCTAATGGAAATTTCTCATTTATTTAAAAAACAATGAAATTTTATAAAAATTGTTGCAGTCTGAAGATATTCAAAGAAGATCTTCAGAATCTAGTCAGAAGAAAGAATTTAAGAAAAGCAATTCACAAAGTAGTATCAAAAAGTCACCAAGTCAATCTCCAGTGAAAAGCAGATCTGCTAGCTTAGCTGAAATAAATCCAAGAACGGCTTACTTACTTTTGGACCAAGTGCGACATAGTACACAACTTAGTTATGAAATGTCAAAAGTGGCTGTAACTGTAATTCTTAGTGGTCTACAAGAGATGTTACCATCAAATGTTAGTCATTATTTTGATGCAATTTTGTCTCAGTTAGCAGTACCATTAAATTTAACAAAGTTAAACATTGAAGAAACTTATGATGCCAATAGGTTGAAAATTATTTTTACTGAGTTAACCTCATGCAAAGAAGATTCACAGCAAAGAAGCTGGATGCTCTATGAAGATGAACCAACTATATGTGAATATATCAAGGAACTCACATCAATTTTGGTAATACAAATAAATTTTAGCTTTTTTGTTTTACAAATCCTCATATCGGAATTTTACAAACTTGACGTTTATTTTGCAGACAAATGCGGATGCTAATGTCTCAAGGCATGTTCTAAGACAGGATCGCTATGAAGGAGTTTCCACACTTATACAATATTATCAAATGGAAACCCGATGGACTATCAGACAACTTTTATTGCAATCGTTTGGAGTCATGTGCAGCTTGGATCCAGTTGTGGTTACAATAATGTTAGAGAGCATTTTACCTATGGAACTAGCAAGGGATATGAAAAGCAATCCTAGAAATGTTGCAAAGTTGAACTATTCTTCTTTACTATTGACTATGATTTTCTCAATGGGCGAACCAATGCCAATTACACATTTCGGTAAGATATTCTTATTGTAGAATAAACCTGTGTTTTATCAAACAATGATACATTAAAATATCATTACTATTACAGAGCAATTGGGTTCTGAATTCATATCTTTTATTTTGGATCTTATTGAAAACCCTCCGGATACTGATCTAGATGATCAAATTCCAGATTTGTTTATAAATCTGATACTCTCATATAATTTGCAATTTCAAACATCAGAGAACGTGGTTCTAGATGCTCTAAAAGAGCGAACGGTGGCTAAAACATTTACCGAAAAAATCTTGCTTCTTCTTAACAGAGAAGGTAATTTTATAAATGATAACGGAAAAAATGGATCCAGTAATGACATATTATAAAATAATAAAAACCGATTGTTTTTCAGTCGATCCTGTAAGAATATTTGATCACGAACCTGCACCACCAGATTCAATTTTAAAGCTCTTTGTCGATTTATTTACAAGTGATGAAACTGCGTCTTTGTTTTACACAAATGACATTAAGGTTTTGATTGACATCATTTTACGGCAACTTTTCGATATAGCACCGGGAGAAAAGCGCAGACAATATCTAGAACTTTGCCGAAGAGTATTAAAAACAGCGGTTTATGAAGAACACAAGCATCGATGTGAAGACGTCTTAAAATGTTTCACCAGGTATGTGAAAATCCACCTATTACCAATAAACAGTTCAACATGAGAGAAATCAAAGAATACAAATATTCAAAAAATGTTTCAGAATCTTCTGCGAAGAGTCGCCAGAAAGTCAAGAAGATCAAAATCTCGTACGAGAAATAAGCAATGAGTTTCCACATATGTTCAAAATTTGACCTTTGCCTTCAGTTTCCTCCAATGTAAAAGGACCTGAGGAGGACGACGATACGCAGAGTTTGGTTTAAAGAAACAATCGACAATGAGATTATACACTTTGCTATACGAAATTGGAGAAATGAACGCACAGGCGACTGCGATCCAATCCAAAGAAAGTCATAAGAGTGATCCTGGTAAATGTTATTCTTGCACTCCTTCTTCAATATTCAATATAATATGGAAGACAAAAAAAAACTACGTGATAAAGGAAAATCACAAAAAATTAGTCCTATCACTAGCTATATCTGACAATTGATTGAAATTTAATCTTCAAAGCAGGCAAATTCTTGTAAATATATTTAAATAAGAATGCGAAAACTTATTTCATTCCGAAGTAGAGGACCAGCAAAATTAACAAATTTGTTGAGATTAAAAGTTTGATTCTTTATGAATAAATTATCTTATCGCTTGTAAGCAAAATTTTAAATCGAGACACTTTAAAGTTCAGAAAAGCCAATTTCTGTGATATGACGTACACGTTTTATTTTATACTTATTCTACACAATTTTACAGTACAAGCCTAAACGTATATTTGATATAGATTCTTTCATATTTGTAGCTTTTACTAGCTTTGTCGGCTTTTTTAAATTTTATAGCAGATGAATATGCTGATTTATAAAAGTGCTTTATAAAAATATGATTGTGTATTCTTAAAAGATTCTTCTTTTACTTAAAATATCTCTACAGTCTGTAATACTGATTTTCTAAAACTTTAAAGTGGCTTTTTCTCTGCGCGCGTTATACATGAATAAATTCAGTCTAGTCTTTCATTCACTCTGCATACAGAGTCTTTACGCTTGCACAGTGTTACTATAACTTTAAAAGTCAAGTTGAACGCGTTAAGTTTGCGACTATTGTCACTTGTAATGAATTCTCAAATTATTGTGATCTTTAATTAAACGTTAAGCAAATAAAGAGTCTAGGAAATAAAAGGAACTGAAACTATCTTGTGAGCAATTATTGCACACCCTTTCAACATTGTATAACTTTCAATTAATTTATTTAGCTTATAAAAGTTGGCACTGTGAGTGTAATACAGTTTTCTCTTTGTTATACATATAGAATGAAAAACATCGTTAGATTTTTACAGACTTTTATTAACAACAATAAATACTGTCCATGAAAAAAAAAAAATTCAGCAGGCACCGCGTGAGAAGTTACGGCATGGTAAAAACTGTGTGTATGTGTTTCGTTTTTGTTTTGGTTTGCTCGACAATAGCACAGAGAATTGAGCTATATGCAGCGGCCAAAGCTAAGTAAGTCGTGCGTGTCGCCCGATCGGCGACGAATCTCTGTCGAGACGACTCCGTTCGCGCCACATCTATAATTAGGACTGGCCATTGTTTTTTTCTGTGTCGACCCTCTGCAAAAGCGTTTATATGTTGGAGGAACACGATAAAATGCGCCTCCTCCGTTACGTATTTTTTGTATATGTGACATTTTTTTTTTTATTGATTTCCTTGTTCTTTTCGTCAAAAACACGAGCTGGTCGTCGAGAGCACTTATTCTCCGGTCATCATCTCCATGAACTCTGAAATTGAAATAAATTAAAATATTAGATAAGGAAATCATTCAGATTCTAAGAATTGAGAATCTAAGATTCCACGGACTAATGTAAATAAGGAAAGCCGCTCGCGATCACTCGTGCATATTCGCGAATTGGCAGAGCTTTCGTGTGTACACAAGCGGTACAGGACCAAGTCGATGATTAATCGAGCACCGTTATATGGATCAAAATTCCTCCGCCCACCAAATATAGCTATACTCGAATATTCGCAGTCGGCGTATTCGCTTACGTATGAAATTTGCTTCACGATGTTTTAGCTAAGTCGTTGCTTTATGACATTCGCAAATTGGGCAAAGTTCCCGCCAGGAATTTCGACACTTTCTCGATGGAGCAAGACTTCGTATAATTCGTTGCGAATTTTTAAGAGACTGGTATGATTTTCAATCTGAAATTTTTTTATTGTACTACTCTGGGGATTAAAAAAAAAAGTTGGTAAGATTTGAACCCACGATTCAAAAATTATGCGCGTATGATCGAAGGACTTAGACCAACTAAAATAAGATTGTTTAGACAAACTGCGTGAGAGATTGAGAATAAGGATGTTCCAATACAGGTACCTATAGGTAGACATTTCATGAAAAACTTTTGTATTTCCATTAGGCAATACAACCGACCGAGAAACTCATTGACACGATACGCATGCATCAGATGCATTCGGGGGTGTCATGTATCATATATGGAACTGTTGCTGCAGAAGCCTGAAAATCGTAAAATTACAACCCATTCTAGATACATTAGCTCTCCGCGGAAGTTGGGTACGAATAAAAAATTTCTTTCTGTTCAACTCGCTTGTACTCGTAAAAATATTCATCTAACGTCTTGCAAAAAATTACTGGATATTTTTGAATGTCTGCAGAAATGTATGTAAAAATAGAAAACAAAGGTACATTTTCAATACACCAAATCTTACTCTTCGATCGATAAAAGTCTGTTAGGAATTTTCGAGAATCGAAAAATGCCCACTTTAGTATTAGGCTACAAGACCTAATGAGAATATCTGCAAAGTTTCAAATCATTATCGATAATAGAAAAGAAGTTGAGAAACGATTTCGGCAAACAGCGCTCGTTTCTCGATTTTGTCGAAGGCACAGTGACGCCAAGGAAAGGCGTGTAAATTTAATGGAAGTGTCCAGACGGCGAAAAATGTAACCAAGCTAAGTAGGGAAAAATAGCAGTTTCGACTAGGCCGCTCCGTCGGTAAGGCAGTTTGAGAAGCGACAGTGGCGCCAGTCAGAAGCGTGCATCGCATATGCAACGGCAGAACAGAGAACTAAAGCAGCGAGGAAGATTCTAAATGCATACAAATTACAAAGTGCTTGAATCTTCCCTTAACGCGACCATAAACGGTTTAACTAAGCACGACCTTGTGCGGTAGGTATTGGTCTACCGTGCAGAGCGCTCGCCTCGTAATCATAAGGATCTGGGTTCAAATCCCGTTGACATCAAAAAAACATTTTTTCATCTTCGGATACCGTTGCACATATGGACAACAATGATGTTGATGATCGACGTCGAAGAAATTCCTTTCTTCGAAAAGGTCATCAACTTCGATTACATGCGGGTACATCCCGATGTTGTAAGCACATCCGAAGACGGGCATATACGGACAAGAGCGACGACAAGCTTTCATATCCGAGTACGCAGCCAAAGTCAAGAACGAGTCGTATAAAGGGACGGGTGGTGGACACGACGAATCTAGCAGCCCCAGCGCTTTCAACGAACCCTATCACCTGACGATAAACAGCTCCGTCAGGTACTGCCTGATAAAATGAAGTTCGACGACATCATGGACTGGGCGAGAACGCAGCCGAACGCCGCAAGCTCTCTACGACTCGGAAGCGTTCAACTGCGAGGTAGACAGTTGTAATTGGGCGAAAATTTGGGTACGGTGATGAGTGCGTCAAAGACTGTGTGACGATTCGCGTAGTGCTTCTTACGGACCTTGGACGATCTCGATATCGCCACGGTTTATACGATATGACAGGCGCGTGTGATAATATCCTTAAAGAGGCTTCTCTTTAGCTCTTTTTTGTGATTTTTTTTTTTTTTTTCAAGTTCTTATACTAGCTTTTAAGCGATTAATTTCACCGCTTCTCTAGTCAGTATTCTAATTCCTCATTCTAATCGTCGCTGCGATAGACCACAAAGCGAGGATCTTGCAATCGATATCCGCGCGCACGATTTTCTTTGGCAGATAGAGAGAGAGAGTCGAGTTCCTCGTGGTACTCGCCAGGAATTGCAACATCGTTTTTCGTGTTTTTGCTTTTCGCGTTAAATTAGAGAAATCGCATCGCCATTCGTCAAAGCGACAGCTATTATCCAAACGTGTATAACGAGCGTAAGAGGGCTTAGCACTGGCTGCGCGATAACGATCGTTGTAAGCGAATCTCGGAAAATGACGTAATCGGCCTGGATACGAGCGAAGGACCGAGGAAATTTAACGTTACATTAATATTCGGCGCGTAGGGTAGAGACGATGATATACGCGCAAAAATAGCCGAAATTCTCTTCCGCGACTCGGCAGCGCGAGCTATTTCCGTCGCGGTTCGGCGTATAGGGAGAGCTATAAAACCGATGCTCAAGCAGCCCGAAAATCCGCGCAGGAGATCGTGTAACTCGGGCTTGTTTTTCACGAGAGACGCTGCATCAGAGAAATCGCGATAAGCCGCGAGGGCAATCGAGCGTTTAATGCATCATATCGCTTACCGTCAAAGTCGACGGTGCCAGAGCCGTCGGAGTCGATCTCCTCGATCATGATGTCGAGCTCCTCGTCCGTGAGCTGGTCGTCGAGCTCCCGGAGGATCTCGCGCAGGCACGTGGTCGGGATGTATCCGTTTCCTGCGAGAACGATTTATTCCATACAAGTACTTTTGATATTTTCACAATCGACGCCATACCGATCTCCTCTACGTACCTTCTTTGTCGTAGAGCCTGAACGCTTCGCGCAGCTCCTTCTCCAGAGCCTCAGCGTCCTCTTCAACGATGAATTTGGCGGCGAGCGTCACGAACTCCTCGAACTCCAGGCGTCCGGATTCTGCGAAACAGACGCACGCGGTTAAATCGATCGGCCGTGTCTATTGCCATAGCTTATATATACAAGGCGAGACTCACTGTCGGCGTCGACCTCCTCGATGAGCTCGTCGAGGATCTTCTTGTTGAAGGGCTGACCCATGAGTCTGAGGATGTCGGCGACCATGTCGGTGGGGATACTGCCGCTCTTCTCCCTGTCGAAGCTGTCGAAGGCCTTGCGCAGCACTGCAATGCAATCGGCATTTCATCTTTCGGAATAGTAATAATTTTCCCGCACGCCGGGCGCCAACGGCATATAAATATACGAGTAGGAAAGCCCTCGAGAGTGCCGCGCGCGGTGTCGAATTTAGATCCAATGTTGATGCCCTTCCCTCGCAAGCGCGCGTCTGTACAGAGCGAAACAGAAACATCGGAGCTTCTGGCGCGAAGCTTATTTGGCTCGAGAGCAGTTTATATGGCTCTATGCACTTTGCCGCTTTTATTTCTCTCCTCCCTCCCCCCTCGTTCGTCCCGTATCGCCGGATATCCAGCCGATTTCTCGTGACTCAGCTGGGAGAGATTGATGGGCTATTCGGCGCTGCATCGCGAGGAACGCCATTCATGCCCCGGCGCGAGATCAATGAATCCAAGATTTATTCGATGGAAGGCCAGAAGCCAAATAGCGAGGAGCTCGCTCTCTCTCTCTCTCTCGGATCGCGAAGAAGTTATAGGCGTATAAATAAATGCCCCCGCAGGAAAAAAGCTACACGTTCGTTGTACAATAACGGCGGATCGTTTTGTCATTTGATACCAGCAGTGCGCGCGCCTCGAGCTTTGAGAAAAGCATCTCTCGCTATACTTAGTCACGCACAGGGTGCGCGGGCGCCGATTAAATCAAACGTAAATAAACTCCCCCCCCCCCCTACCAGTCCCGAAAACGGTCCGCGCAGCAACCGATGCCGAGCGTAGGGATAAAGCGCGGATCGAGTGAAAGAAAACCGCGTGGGCGAGCAGCTTTGCTCTAAATCGAGCTTTCTTCTCTCACCCTCGAAACCGGCTGTATTAATCGCGGCTCGATCGTTCCAAGGGATCAATGGAAATAGTTGCCCTTGGAATGATCGAATGAACGATGAGGCTTTCGTAACAATGCGAAATAGAAAATCGCTTGGAAAATACACACGCACGCCGGCGATCGAAAAACCATGCTATAACATAAGACGCGAGCGAGCTAACGGCCGCGCGACACCGTAAATAGCTCGGGGACCGAGAGCGAGCGCGCTTTTACCGATTTTCCGATCTATAAATTGCCGGCGGCAGCGGCCGAGCGCCGAGTCGATCTAAACATAAAAGATCGCGAGAGCGCTAATGGAAAAAAAGCAGATGAAGAAGAATAGAAGTCTTCGGATCTACTTCGTCTTCGGCGTCGGCTGCTCGAAAGGACTAAAGATAGTACCGAGCGCGTTCTCTCCGTCGCGCTCTTCCGGAACGCGTAAATGGGCTTGAGGAGAGAGAGGCGCGAGAAGCAGAGGTGGAACGACGGAGATTTGCTAAATTTAGTGCAGCCCGCGGTATCGTGTATAAGGGCGGATGACCCGCTTCGCGGGGATATCTCTATACCGCTCGCTGCTGTGCGGGAGAGAGAGAGAAAGAGCTTATACTTCGTTACGTAGGCGACTGTCAATCGATGGCATTATTCGATTTATAACAATCGGGTAACTTGTAACAGGTTGTAAAAGCTCGTCGCCGGCGATCATTTACGCGCTTATAGTTATAGCTATGCTTCTATCGATATATCAATACTCACCGGCAATCTGTTCTGGCGGCAGCTCGTCGGCCTGTGGAGAGACAAAGCAGAAAAGTGTAACGATTAGAAAAACATTTATTTTACACTCGTTAATCGGAAAATTATTGTTTTCCTTTAAAATTTTACTTCAGATCTGACAGAATCCACATTTCACACGTGCAGCTTGCGGTGAATTTCGAAAAATTTTGAAAAGTTATTCGTTGCGTGAGTGAACAGAAAGAATTCGGATGCCTTTTTAATATTATGCAGCCAATGAGAGACGAGCATGCTCCGCGTTACTACGAACAAAGTGAATCTCACGGTGTTTGCCCGAACAAACAAGCAGAGCGCGGGAAGAAAATGTTTAAACGCGAAATCGTTTGTTTACTTTGAAAACCGCTCGATCTTCCGCAGCCGTTCCGCGCAAAGTAGTAAAGTTCTCTCTGCGGTTCGACACCGCCCAAGCACGCGAGTCTCTGCACTATATATATATATATATATATATATATACATATATTTTTATTTTGTTAAACCGCAACGCGAAGTGTATATATACATATGTACACTAGGTTGATAGCTGAAAAGTCGAAAAAAGTTCGTTAGGGCGACAGAACAGGATTTGGAAAATGAAAATTATTCAAAATAAAGAGCTATACCCGCGAGATAGAGTGTGTCGTGTTAGGGATTAGGTGCGAATCGAGTATAGAGAGAAAGAGAAGAGAAGAAAAAAAATAGAAAAAGAATAAACGACTGAATTATATGTGCTCTTTACCAGGGCGACGACTTACGATATCATCAATAGAACATACCATCTTGACGGCTTGGTTGTGGGTTCGACTTAGCTTATCTAAAGATGTATAGATTGAAGGAGGAAAGGAGACGCGAGGGATAACGAGCGAGAGCTAATAGAGAGCAGGATCCGCTCCACTCGATCCTCCCGTTGTTTGCGAGATGACTGAGAAGAAGAAGCTCGCGGTAGAAAAACTCAACACATACACACACACACACGCGCGCGCGTGAGATGCAAGGGGTGGGGAAGCTTCAGAGTATATACGACTATACGACTGCCGCGCGAGTGCCTGTCTTTGACTGAAGCCTAGCGACGGGCAAGACGCTCGTAATATCCGCGCCGCGACGATATAGCCGGTTGCGGCAAGCTCTGATCTCCAGCCTGTGCACGCGCGCGCAAGAGAGATCCCGCCCCACCAAGCGATCGCCCCTGGAAACACCTAGCTCCGGCTGCGCCGCTCGGCTATTCTCGTCTCTCTATGTTCTCTCTCTCTCTCTCTCTCTCTCTCTCTCTCTTCCCCTCTGTGTGTGCTTGCAGCGAGCTTGCGGTATACACGGGTTATTATGATGCTCGAGCTTTTTTGCCGTTTGCCTCGTCGACGATGATTATTGTACGGAGCCGTTGCTTATATTCCCGGACGATGTTTATTGCATTCGCGTCATTTTATTTTCACGATTTACTTGACATCCGAGCTTCTCGTCTATTAATAACGAGGAACAATGGAGCTTTCAACGCGGCGTGTACAAAAATTGGACGACGTAATCGTTTACACGCTCTCTTCATCTGGTTTATTTCGTTTTCCAAGAAAAATAATAAATTTGTTTTCGCGCGTTTCGTAATTAATTGTTCCCGAACGAGCTCTTATTATATCGCCATTTGGATCCGAGCACCGTCCGAGCGACGCTTACGGCATTAAAATTCCCGCTGATACGGAGATCGTGCGAGTACTCGGTGGTACGGAAATATAAAACCGATTTCGGAATCGCGCGCGCACTCCGATAACCGCCGGAATAAATTGGCCATCCTATGGTGGGAATTATATTTATATAAACGCGGCCGACTGCTGGGCCTATAAACAACGGGAAATTGTTGTACACGCAATTTTCGAGTCCGCCGACCGCCGCCTAATTTAATGCCTCTTCTCGGAAATTACGCGCGGGAGAAAAGCCGAGTCATACATCCCGCGGTGACGGAGCGTATCCGCGTGGGTACAAGTGCGCGCATATAGTGTCTACGGAAATAGAAAAAGCAGACGACCCCATGGAGAGCAGCAAGCGACAGTAAAATCTGGATTTACCGATGTTTACCTTCTTTCCCAAACATCGATCGAGGCTCGGATTCTTTTTCGGCCTCGCAACCGCCAAACCGACAGAAATATTGAGTTTCGAGCTTTTGCGGTATACTCCGGCTGTATTATACTCGATCATCGCGTCGATCTCGGGACTTTTATTTATCCCAGCTATTTCTCATATGCTATATAGCTCTTCTGTCGGGAGCTTTTTTTTTTTTATTTTTAAGCTTTCGGGAATATTGGCGAAAATATAGAGGAGATGATGTAATATATCGGCTTTGAGGTCGATTTTACAAAACTATGCAGTTCGAGCGCACTCGGTTTCGTTAAAAGTTAACAGAGTCGATTTTCAACGGCCATTAAGCTCGCTACTTTTAAACACGCCGCGAGACAAGACAGCAAATTCTCGGGCAGGAGTAATGAGAGCTTTCGACGAGCGATAAATATCGTTAAGGAATAAAAACATCCCTCCTCGCTCTTTCTCTATCGCAATCGACGATTTGTCTCGTCAGCGAGTTCGACGTCGAACCAGAACCTTTACGATACAACACGTGTTTTCGGCGCATCGAGCGATGAGTTATTAATCGTAGCAAAGCTTCTCAGCTTTCACGCGGAGAAGAAAGGAGCGCTGAGAAAATATATAAGGCGATCGCTCCAACAGCTCCAGATCTTAGTCAGCAATTCCAGCCGATTTCGCTCGGATCGTGTTACTCGAGGCGGGCGGGGCCTTTGCTACAAGTTTCCGTGGCTCTGCGCGTCGCCGCAGCGAAAATATGAGGCGCGCTCTATATAGGTATATACGGCCTCGGCGCGACTGGCTACCGGCCAGCTGGAAAAGCACGACTCGAATCGGTAGAAAATCGTTATGAGCTGTGTCGGTCGTTAATAATCCCTATTTTCTGCGGACTTGCGTGGCCGACAGAAGTTCATTTTTTTTTTTTTTTCTGTTTTGCACTGGACTTTTATATAGTTATCGCGTAGGCACCTTTTCACTTAACTCCTGTCAACTTGCGTCTATACGGCATGCTGTATAGCCGAGTGTCACCTATAAGCCAAAACCGTCTTTTGTTAGGCCGCTCGTGCTAATTTCTCGCTATTTTCATATCGTTTTTTTTTTTTCTTTTTTCGTATCTTTGGCGTTTTAACGATTGACGAGCGTATATAGGCATGACTAGTGTTTTATTCTTCAAACTCCTGCTCCTGATTCCATTTAAGGATATTATGAGCGCGAGATCTCGCGGAGTTATTATTTCAGCAAACGGCCATTTGGATAAAGTGGAGCAATTAAAGTCGATCTCTCGTGTTTGCTTTATATTTATTAACGCCGCACGCGCGACCTGACCCAAATCGATATTTATCGCCGGCCTGCATTTCGATATTTCTATGAAAGCGCGAATCTGAGAGAGAAGATTGATTATATTTCTGCAAAAGAATGCAGAAACTCGCAATAAATATTGGGCCTGACCGGGCCCCGTCATCTGCGTTCTCCACTTGCACACCCATTATTCATTATGTCGGGGGGGGCGAAACGAGGAAACAATTTATGAAACGTTTCGAATTCTTTTGTTCGCGCTCAGCCAGCCAGCAGTATCGTTTACATTGAAATTTAAATCTCCCGAAATTTCTTGGCCACGTTCTGCCGCTACTACGTTTTCTCGCTTCGCACTAGCTTTCAGCCCTCGTTTCAGATTTTATTTTGCTTCCGATCGACGATCGACGAAAAATTTGCAACAATTTCAAATTCGTGGAAACTGCCTTCAACGCGTGCAATTGCGTATAATAATAAGAAAGTCCGCACACTCGCGGCTCATTAGCCCAACGGATCGAGGCTTCTGGCAAAAGCAACAAAAATACAAGCTTCACAATAGTCGGCTACAGCAGCGAGCGCGAGCCTGATGAAAATGTCACGGGATTACACGCCGCGCGGCTGCTCTATACGCGAAAATAGTCCTGTCCGCGAAATTAATACGCCGATAGATCTTGCGGACGTTATGATTTACACCTGCTTCGAAATCTACGACTCGCGCGGTTGGACAAAGCAATACACACTTCGCGCCTTTAAATTAGCGATGAGGTCCCAGCCCAGCTGCTGTGGCGATTTTAATATCGCACAATAATCCATCAATCATATTTCGTTCTGGCTCGGAGTACAAGTCGTATTTTTCTATACGCTGCTATTAGCCAGTCGCGGGGAGTGTATACGCATACATAACGACGGCCCCTGGTTTTCTGCCAATTTCATTGTGTTCCGCGCGTATAAACGTTTTTGTTGGACTTAACGAAGGCGCGCGCGCCTTCCGTACGCTCGTATATAGCTCGCGCGCATTTATCACTGAGCGCCAAAAGATTCGCCTCGCCAAGCTTTCGCTGCTACGAATCTCTCCCACTTCTGCGCGGGTGCACTTTTTTCTTTCGGATTTCGACGTCTTCACAATGAGCTATAAGTTGGCGAATTTATAAATGTTACAATTTTTAAAGGCTCGAGTGCCAAATCTGTTGGCAAACGCTTTTTACTAGTACCCATCTGTTCTATCCTAGTGACGTGGGTAAGTGTCGACGTTTTTTCCATTTTTCTATTTGCCGGGCAACGAAAGAATACAGCTTTTGAGTTCGCGCGACTATTGAAATAGACTTTTTTCGAGGAAGTGGGTAGCGGCAACGGGTGCGAATAAAAAAGTCGGGGAACTTTTTACAATTTTTTGTAATTTAACTATAAATAAGTTTGTATTATTTTCACCTATAGTTACACTCTCTCTCTCTCTCTATCTCTCTCGTATAAAAAAGTTGCTCGATAATAAAAAATTTGAACGAGCGAAGTCTCATCATGGAATAAGTTATAACAAAATTTGTTGCAATTAGGAATGAGTGGCAAATTACTAAGGTCGATGATTATTGCGATCCCGTGGAGAGGAGGGCCAACAGGGCGCTCGCCGTGCCGACGGAGAATACGTAGTTTACTGCTGGCGTCATTGTTTTCAGAATGTAAAACGAGCAAATAATGACGAACGCCAAGAATAGAGCGTTGTTGTAGAAAATCGAGAAAGTGGTGGCTTCGTAGTCGGCAACCTCGTTCTTCTTCCAGAGGATTCTGAAAATTCATTCATTATTAGAATCATTGCTCTAATGTAGATTGCATCAAGTGCTAAATCAATTTTAAAAAGATTTGAATCACAGAGAAATTTAATGGGGTCAAGACATATTGCTACAAAGCATTTGATCTGGTTATCTGAGATGAAACTATATTGTAGTGATGAGATAAAACTAATGCTCAAGTACCTCTCATCCTTCTCCTTGCGGCTCATTTTCTTGTCCTCAGCAAGCTTGCGGCTCATCTCCCTGGTGACGGCGTCCTCCCTCTTAACAGCAATCTTAACAATCAAAACGAAACATAAGTAAATATTGAGTTTTTCAACAATCATTGGCAATGAACCATTACATAATCTGACAAGTTTTCTAAAATCGTACCTTATGCTTCAAAACATATTTTGTGTTCTTATACGCAAATGCAAGTGCATACGTGCTGACCAGGGTCACCAAGACAAAGGAAATCAGGTTGGAGTAGACATCGATCAGGTGGATCCTCCAGAAGAGCCCTAAAAAACAATTATTGGTAATTTATGCATAAACAGTACGATGTATGTTTTGCTCCAAAACGATTCAAAGCAATAAATTAACGCAGTACAACAGCGAAAGTCGATCAACAAGACTGTTTAATCCTGTAGATAACACTATTTACCGAGAAAACTTTGAACGTTTTACGGAAATCAAGATTAGAACAGATGTTGACCTAACCTCCACGAGTATGCTCGGATACCAAATAGATGACTGAAATTTACCGCATAAACTGATAAAAACAGTTTCTAAATCATTTTCACGGCAACCCTTATACGAAATAAGTGTGAATTTCAAGAACGTATAGGTAAATTCGACTTACAGATGGGAATCGCCGAGACGATGAGGGCATTGCCGTAGAAGAGGGCAGATGACTTGGTGGAGACGTTCCTCGAGAAGTCCTGGAGCAGAAGCTCCTCCTCCTTCGTGAAGGCTTTTGATTTTCCAGACATTTTGAGCGTGCGTTTGTCTTCTTGCGAAGTCCCTGAGATAAATCTGTGCAAAAGGAGCAGGCAGTGAAGAGGCGCGCGCCGCGAATCAGGTGAACGGTCTCGGCTTTCCCTGACAAGTGGCAGAATGAACTGGCGCATGCGCGGACGGCCTATTTTCCACGCGGAGCAGCAACATGACGACGTGTCCCTTTGAAACGTCACAAAAATGAGAAAACAACGCCAGCGAACAGTGCATCGAGTTGCCATCTCGCGGGCGGAACTATTAATTGTATGGCGGTAATAGCATTCTCTTGCTGACCGATCAAATATTTGCAGACGACAGAGGTTTTGCAGAAGAAAAGTGGAAACGAAAATTCAAGGCAATCAATTTATTCTCAGATTCGGGCAAAGTGCACAACGCACGTAAATTATGTACACATTGTGCCTCGTCGATACGCCTTTCCATCGTCACTCGTTGGTCAATAATTGCATACAGCAAAAGCATTTATTTATATTTTTGTATTCAATACTCTCTTATTGTTTGTTTTTTTCTTCGAGATATTCGACATACGTCAGTTTGTGTGCGATACAATTATATTTTATTCCAATTCTCGCATATTATTTTTTTTTATCGTACGTATAATTTACGATACGTATTTATATAAATACACGACTTATGCCTAAGAATTAATTTAATAAAATAAATTACTTAGGTAGGTACACAAAAATACATATTACATGGAATAAATTACACAGTGCATTTGCATCAATTTCGCATTGGATCAGTCGTTTTAGTCTATGTAAAACGATGTCAATGAGCTGAAAACTTTTGTATACATAGATATTCTGCTCTGTCGTTTCACCCCGCGATCTCATCGCGCAACTAGAACGACGTATTTCAGTGACTAACTATTTTTCAGAATTTTTAACATTTTGCACTAATTCTGTTATATAGCTTACGCAGCGAGTCGGATAAACGATTCATCGTTTTAAAAGAACAGAGTGGATTCCTTTTTCAACCACTACTAACCTGAGTTGCATAAAAAATTTTAAAATAAATTATTCCAATTTTTTTATGTTTACACAATAGTTATAATAAGGTGCTAAAATGCAGTCTTGAAATGCTCAAGGAATAAATGTGTTCAAATGCATTAATATTATATTAAGATTTTCTTTGGAAGCACTTTCTTGGAGTACTTCAATGCAGACGAGAAAATAATCGTCATTTCGGCACAATTAATACTTGATACGTTTACTTTACGTATTGTTATTGTTTTTAATTGTAAAGACTTTGAATGGCAGCTTATGTAGTGCAGTAAAATTTAATTATCATTGAGAATTGAATAGTGTCCTTTATCTTTTGTCATTAAATCGCAAAACTATGGAATACATTCTCATTAGAATGGAATAATCGTCGTCATATGCTATAATAAACAATGAGTATACTAAGCGCTTGAACATTCGTTATATGAGTCCGTTTCAATCATTCCTGGATTATAACGGCTCTCAATATTGAGATACATTAGAATAAACAAATCTCCGAAGTGAACAATATCATGATAGAAGACCGAAATATATTAAATATCAATATTGAAATATGCAAAATTACGCATTGTAAGTATACAAAAAAAAAAATCATATATTAAATTCAAATTCAATCTAAAAATCATTCGTACGAATCAATATAATTTTATGTACAACATTTAAAAACTGTTTCATCAATTCATTAGATTATCCTACCTCAACGTTATCGACTCTAGTATAGATATTTCATTCTCGTCAAAACTTGTACAAGTTTTCAACCAGGAAGAGGTAATCAGACTTTTTGGAAATCAATAATAATAACCACCCTGCAATTGTTTTGTAACGATTCCCCCCACAGAGGGATATTGATAATGATCGTTACTACAGCTTAATATATTATATATAATATCGTTTAGAGTATCATCTCACCATTTCTGTACATAGAGAACGATTCTGCAAATAGCTATGTAGTTCTACAACAGCTTATCGAAGACTCATAATGTCATTCCGTTCGTTAATAATGTTTAGAGCTTCTGTTTAGTCGCAAACGAGTCTAGGCTTCTGCGCGCGAGTGCGTGTATAGTCTATATAATAATATAATCTTTGGACGCTAGTAAAAGGTCGAGCGATTGAAAATTAGCCTGCACTCTATAATAACAACACGACTCTTTACAAATATTCTCAGCAGGCTTTAATTTATCGAATTCAGCTTCTCACCCCCCCCCTCTCTCTCTCTCTATGTTTCTTCACGAAAATAATTCATCTTTTATCATTATTCTCAACGAGGTCCTCGTACGCGTCACTCGGGAATGCTTTGCGATTGATGAATCATTCTTACGAGTAGTAGTAATAGTAATAGTAGTAGTCTAGTTAGATCGTTAATTCGTCTACAATGTGGTGCTTCGTTAGCGCTCGACGAGTCACACTAGTCGTTGCTATAGTTGCCAGGTACCGGAGACGAATGGTCACTGCGCGAATCGATTCTCCTTATAACAATTGCGTCTATCGTCATCGTACACACGAAAAGCGTCGAGAGCGTCGTTATATGCATTATAGCGTGGTGAAACGTGCCCAAGTTAAAAGCTGCGCGGGCGAGCGGCTAGTTTCTTCTCTCGCATCGACTAGTATACATAAACATGGAATTATACATTTATAAGTTCGTCTCCTTTGCTCAAATGATCCGGTCCTGCATCTTGAACTTGGGCGCGTTGCCGGAGACGGGGGCGGCCGGCGTAGGGTCCTGCTTGGTGGACGTCGGCCAGGCCTCCTCGGCGAGGCTGCCGTACCTCTGGACGCCGGGGAACGACCCGTCGGAGCTCTGGGGCGAGTAGTAGCCCGACTGGAGCTGGTAGTAGCTGTTGACCGGCGACTGGTAATGATAGTAGTCGGAGTTGGCTCCGGTGGAGGAGGAGGCAGTCCCGGCGCCGCTTCCGCCGACGTTGCTGTAGCCCGAGTAGGAGCCGTACTGCGAGTAGTAGGTCGACGAGGAGGACGAGTAGCCCCGCTCGCTGAGGCTGCGGTAAGGCCCCGGATGCTGCGCAGGCTGGGGCCGGACCTCCTGTCAGACGGGCGTGCTCACCACGACGCTCGACATGTACTCGATGTCGCCGATGCTCTTGACGCGCCGGTGACGCTTCGTGCTGCCCGATACCGTGGACGGTCTAGGAGGAAGCTGCGGGGGCGGAGGCGAGTTGCTGCGCAGGCTGCTCATGTACTGGCTCTGGCTGGCGAGGCTGCCCGTGTCCGAGGACGAGGAAGGAGAGGCCTTCTCGTTGCGAGGTCGCAGGCCCAGTGCTCGGCTTAGGGATCCCTGCAAAAGGTTCGTTCATTATTAACGAGTTTCTCAATCCTTCGCTGATCGTTCGAACTTACTTTCCACTCTTCGATTGCCATTTTCTTACCGTATACTCAATGAGCGTGTACAGTGATTTAAAGAATACAAATAAAAAAGAAATTGCTTCTCTATATCAGTGTTATAGTACATCGTCTCAAAAGAACTGCGACGTCGCTTTTTTACTTGGCGTTATGAAATAAAAAATAAAAAATCAACTCTTTACACAACTACCGACTACTGAAAAACTCTACGAAACTACGAATTAATCAATATTACGTATCTGCGATCAGTGATAATGAACTAATGTAATATGGCACAGAAAAATGACTATTAACACGATGGCGTGATGCGATTTCGTTGAAATGCGACGATCGATGTGAAAATGACACGAGAGAAAAAACTGATTGTCAATTCTTAAAGGACTGAATAATAAAAAAAAAAAAAAGATCAAAAATAACTTATCGATTTCGTGCCAACTCCGTCGCGGGGAAGAATGAACAATGCGATGAGAGAGAAAGAGACAGGTGGATATGTGAGTTTCGTGTGATACACACAGAGGAAAGAATACAATGAAAACTGCAGGCGTCGTCCACATTGAAATCACATTATATATTATTTACATTATTCTCTCGTATTCGTTCCCTCATATACTTATATATTTCCTCGTTTTCAAAGCATGTGTCTATTATAAATGCCGGCCCTCGTCGTCGGTATTAGCGTCGTCGACGACGACGACGGTGGCGGCGTTTCGTAGCGCGCGATCGATAAGCCAATGCAATATCCTCGTCGACCCCTTCGAAATAACGCGGCATTGCGCGAAGACTGGGTTACTCGCTAAATATGCCAGCTATTCCTTCTTTTATTTCCTCGTCGCTTTGTTTCTCATCTCTCGCTCTGCGGTGCAGCTGCTTCTATACGAGTACTTTTCGATAAACAACCGACGGGGACGTTTCACATGCGTTTTGTGATTTCTATATATGTATATTGTTTTCTCTGCGTGTCCGTGTGTATACATATATAAGTGGAGAGCGATTATTTACAAAATTTCGTGTGATACTCTGCGTAACGAAGACTTGCCTTTCTTTGCTTGCCGTTTGTATAAGTGAAATACTGGATTTTCTTTGCTATCGTGTACAGACTTGACATTTTAAAAATGCGTCATTCCTCTGTCTCGCTTTATCTCTTTGGTGCGCGCGACGTATCCTTGCAAAGAAGGCGCATAATTCATATCGTTTACTTTTCTCTTTGTCGGTCTTAAAATTGTCGTTCGTATCTGATGAAGCTCTTTACTCGGCGAAAATTCAACAAACCCTTCCGTTATAATACTATCCTTATGCGACACTCGCACTGGAGCTTCTGGCATCTTTTCGTCACTTCCATCGCATGATAATATAATCGCTATATAAAATTCCGTATGCAGATATACATTTTACTGTGTTCTTTTATGGCCTAAACAGCTGACGTTACTTTTAAACACATAGCCGATATACAAATATTACAAAAACTTGTTATAATATATTTTGATCGTCTGCTGTTTCCGAGTAATTGGTGTGTTTATTATACATTTTATAATATAACGACGTAAACGTAATAAGTGATATGACAAAGAGAGGTACGATTAAATGCGGCGATTGACGCTCTGATATAGTCGTGATATACATTTGGCGCTTGTGTTTGCTCTCCGAAAATCTTGAATGCGAATTCCCTTTAAAAATTGACTTTATAATACTCTAACATGAGGTGAGCCGAACCAGAGCTCTCTCACTTTTAACCTGGGATTATAATCCCCCACGTTATACTCTATCCTAATACAACCTCGTAGAATTTTTCTCACGATGTAATATGTACAAAAAAGACGAATGGAAGAGCCGTGATTCACGTCTAGACTCGGCCTACTTTCGTCGGCTCCGATCGACGTCTCGTGTGAAGCGAGCTTTCGCGAGAAGCTTTGAGTATAATGCCATGCGAAGGTCGAACATGCATTCTTCTGATACACATCGTGTGATATGGGGCGTGGGATGAGGCGTATATGCGACAATGATATGCAGGAAGCCTGATTTGACCAGAATGACGCGAACTTGAACGATTAAAAAAAAAAAAGAGCGCTCGCTATGATTCCTCCGTTGACGCATACACGAGCGAGGCGAGTACATTTATAAGTAGTTAAGCGAGGGCTGTCGCGCGTCAGAACTTTGGACAGCAGTAATTTCCGAACCATGTATCCCCAAGATCTCGTCCCTAAAATCTCGAGTCAGCAAACAAAGCCCCTCGGCCCGGGAGTAACTTTCCAAAGTTTCCGAAATGACAAATCGAGAGACGCGGGAGTAAACTCGTTATCGCGCTCGTGACGCTATTAAAATTAGCACATCTCGCGGAAGCACTGCAGTATACACATGCGCGTCGCAGGTGAAATCCCACAGGAGTAGCCTCTGCAGCAGCAGAGGACTTGGAACGGAACGACATCTGCTATTACGGCGAGCTGCACTGCAGCGCCGGTACATATGGCATATCGAGTCTCTCTACCGCGCATATAATACTGCGTAATCGTTCGAACGGTTATCGTCTCTCTGTATCGACGCTGTTGAGTTACGCCGATACTTACGCATATTCATTGTCGCTTCGAGCTTACACGGAGTGCCATTGTATACGAATGAATAATGATAAAAATAAGGTCTACACTAGCAATAATATCACGACAATGATCAACACAGATATAGAGATAGAGAGGAAGCACATAGAGATGCGGCGAGATCAATGACAGAGCGAGTGTATAAGTAAATAAGTATGAAGATGCACTAGAAATATAAGCGTATAATCGTTATATCATATCGAAAATATAAATCGCTAATACAGTATATAAATAATAGATCTAGATATACGTAAAATGTATAAAATGCCGTAATAATAATAACAATAGCGAGAGAGTGGAGAGAATGTCATCGTATAGTCATGATGTGCGAATGTCGTGGTACGCATGGGGGGTGAGGGGGCTACTTTACCCTGAGGCTGGATCGTCGTCGATCGATGGTGCTACTGGCGCCGCTGCTACTGGCCTGGCTGAGCGACTGGTGCATCGGTCCGAGGAGGGCCGACTGATGCTGGTGATGCTGGATGTGCGCCGAGGCCCGGTGTCCACGTCCCATACTCCCGACGCTGCTCATCGGTCGGGCGACTCCGCCGCCGTTGCGCGGAACCACCTCCAACTGGCCTCTACATTCAGCCACACAGAGAGACCGTATTTTTCTTTGTTGCTTTTTTTTTTTTGTTTTTTTTTTTTTGCTTTGCCCGCGAGCATGCAGATATATAGATATATGTATGTATATACACGTTCTCTCACTCGCTCGCGTTTTATCTATCGAATCGTGCTCGATGGAAAAAAATGTCATGTATATAAATACTTCTATCGTATAGCAATACAAAAAAGGAGAAAAGCACCGAGACACACGCGTACGTATATATATATGTAATATGCAATATGTATAAATATCGATATATCCATGTCAATGTGTAATATATAACAAAAGCGAGCGCTGCAGCGAATCGCTCCTGTACATTAACACGCACGGTCGAGTGCTCGTCGAAAGTATGCACAAGTATATGTATAATTAACTCGCGAGCCGCATCGTCGATATGAATCATCATCGCGAATCGCTGCAGTTGCCTATATAAGTAGAGTAGAAGAGAGAGAGAGAGAGAGAGAGAGAGAGAGAGAGAGAGAGAGAGAGAGAGAGAGAGAGAAAGATAGAAAAAGGAGGCAAAAATAGAGAAAGTAGATAGTTCACAAACACATACATGTATAAGTACACATATACGCAAGCATCGTGTGCTGCATCGATGGGAAAGTAATAAAAAAGGAGAGATAGAGAGAGAGAGAGAGAGAGAGAGAGAAGAGTGGAGAGCTAAGAAGAAAGGATATTTACTGGGCTCTAATGCGTCGTCACCAGCCTCACTTTATCTTCGTTTGCACTTTATTCGCTCTCGTCGCTGCTTTTTATGCAGGCTCCCTGCTTTTCTTTTATACACTCGCGGAAGAGAGCTGGAAGACGGCTCAGCGCATCAGAGCCAAGTAAAGCAATTTAATACAACGCAGTTACATCAAACAGTCAAAAAGGTATGAATATCGTATAAAGTATAATATATCAAAGACACATATATGGCATATTCCGGCAAATCAAAGGGGTGGCGCAGATCAATGGAAGATGCAAAGTGGCGTAATATTCTTGGTCGGCTGAGCAAGTCTTATATACTGGCGCGAACGACTTATCTTCTCGGAACTGCAGCTCCTGCCTCGCAGTCGCTCTGTATTACAGATATTGAATACATGTGGAAATATATCATTCACATAAAAAACTAATTATAACTTCAAACAATTCAAAAGAAACAGAATAAATATTCAGCATGACATCTACGCTCTTCGATTAAGCTATTTTTAACGGAATCATGCTTCGGTAACCAAGGTATTCTCGCCACGACGTCTAAAAATGATCAGTCCATTGATTCAAAAAAAGTTCAATAACGAAATAGAGGGATAGAGAGTGGTCAGTTAAAGAGAATAGAGAGTAAGAGGTAGTAAAAATAAAATAAAAAAAGTAGGTGCTGTACGATATAGCGCAAGTGCAGTGCAGGCAGCGGCGGCGGCGGCGGCGGCGACGGCAGCTGTGGGCTACGTCTCGGCTAGATAGTTGTAGAATAGTGTGTAACAAAGGGAATTGCGCCCCGGAGAAACAGAAGAAAGGTGTGTCCCTCTTGTATACGCGGTCGAGGAACACGTTCTTTTACGTTCCCTTTTTCTTCAAGTCGCCGCGTTTACCGCTATGATTCAATTACGCCTCGGGTCTCATGGATTTTTCGAGCTTGCTCATTTTAACGATTGTAAAACCGAGCAAAGGCTGTGCGCTTTCAAGCGGAAAATTCAGAGTCATCGAGGCGTGATTGTGGCAGCATATACCGGTATGCAGCCGTTGGCAGTTTTCGTTACTTTGAACCTTTAAAAGTCTATAGCTGCAAGTGCAACATTCTATTCAAACGGGCATCATCTTCCCTTGAGCGTGTAGCTTTTACGAGCATTTGGCATGAATACATAATGAGCCGTCTCTTTGAGAGTAACGATCGCGCCAACGCCCTCCCGAACAAGACATCTTTGCGTAAATATTTCATTCCGCATAATAAACACGCGAGTCGTAACTCGCAAAAATCACGGCTATTACCAGCCGGCGAGACTCGTAAAATACCATAAACTGCATCGGATCGCGAGCAAGCTTTGGCCATAAATATGATGTACATTAATCGATTACGCTCCGCACAGCTCTTTGGCCCGGGCTTCGTACTGCTTTTTGTCATTAACTTTTTTTGTCGCAGTTCACCAATGTTTGCATATATATTATGTACATTACACGTAACCTTGCGTCTTGTATATATCTTTTTTTTTTGTACCTACGTGTGTGTAGTCCTGGTGTTTCTGATTTTTTTAAACATCGTCGAAGTATTTATATACGAATATAATGGAGCGAGTACAAGAACGTGTACGGTCATTAGAGTTTTACACTTATATTACAAAAACGACGATCGCAAACTCCATCGAAAAGATTTAGGCTACGTAAATGCACTTGAAATTCGCAAATGTAAAAAAGTGCAAAAAGCCGTTGGAGATCATCGTTTTTAACCTGGCTAGAAAATGAAGAAAGCTTGCGATTTGAAAAAAAAATATCGTATCTCGAGTGTATAAAAAAGCCCTCTTCTACGAATAAAATCTTTAGCGAAAGCAGTTATGAAAATCTATGAAGAATATACGGCAACTTCCGAGTAAAAAACTTAATCTCCTTATCGTAAATTTAATCGCCCATTAACCTGCGCGCGGGGCAAAGCCTCCTCTCCTTTGCTTCTTCCAATAAGCCCAGCAAATCGCAAAGCGGCTTTCCTCATCTTCCTCGCATAATAAAATACAGGCGAGCTAAGTTAAATGACTCTATCCGCGCTTATCTCCGCCGTATCATTTTTTTTTTATTTTTGCGACTCTCGACGGCGTCCCTTTGTATATCCTCCGTGTTTACACACGTTGGGGTAAGCGCGAAAATTCGCGCACCGTAGCAATCAGCCGCATTGCGCTTTCTCTCGGTGGAATCGGAAAACACTGTCTTGGCGCGCTTGCGTGGATTTTATTAGTTTCGGTTCGTGCGTTCAAAGGGGCTGCTCGCGCTACACACCGTTCGGATCGCGCCCGAGAATCCCTTTGAGAAATGGAGATTCCGCTGGCACTGCTGCTCCTGTTCTTGGATTACTGCGTGAATCTCAATTGTGAGTCTCTTTTACTCGATGCCGAGTACGTTCCTTTAGCCGATAACGGAGCTAGAACCTTTCGCTAACCGTTTGAGAATCAGGCTGAAGACCTTCTTATAGGAAGGGAATATATTTACGTTTGAAAATCCGAGAGAAAGCACAGTGGGGTCGATCTACGGACGCGAATCGAATAGAAATAAATGACTCCACAATTCCTAACGCTTTGCGAGCGATTATCAGAAAAGTCTGACATACAAACATACACTGAAAACGTATACCTAATTACGATTAAACGCGTGATTGTCGCCTACCAATGACAAATTATTTCCATTAGGCTTGATTATTGACACGAGGCATTTATATCATGTATATATAATTGACTTGGCAACAGGACAGCGTTCGCGCGAAGCATTCTAGTATTTAAATTTTACATAGAAATACACTTTATATACAGAAAAATATCTCCGAATCTCTCGTCGTAAAAATTTACCGAAACGAAGCGTAAGTACGCGAAGTAAAAGAAGAATCTTCAGTGTACGTTCGTCGATGTTGAGAGTAAAAACTGAACGACGAGCATTGTGGAATCAACAAGTAAGTCTACACGTATAACGATATACAGCGACACAAGAGAGAACTAGAGCTCATCTCGGAAGAATAAAAATCGGTCAGTCGATACTTCAACGCGGAGCAGACGGGAAGAAGGGGTTCGCGAGATTTTGTCACGAACGCCGAGCGAGTCCGTCCTCTCAGTGAGCAGAGGAGTTATCCAGAACGAGCTCGGGATGTCGGTAGACTGAGTACCTGGCCGGCAGTACAATGGCCTCTAGTTCGGCTGTGAGGTGCCTGCGGATCATGTGCTTTGCCGGCGGTATGCCCAGGGCCGTGGCCATCGTGTCTCCCGTGAACGAAGGTTCCAGTACCACCAGGGCGCCGTGAACTCCGGAGTCTGCGTAATTGATGAACATAATGATATTTATTCGATACTGCACAATCAATCTTCGTGCGGCTGACTTACCTTTCAAATTGTCGGCGTATTCCGCGAGATCGATATTCCTCGCCCACCTAATGAACCTCTGATTGGTCCAAACAAGGGGATCAGCGTCGACTTGCTCGCAATTGTGTCTTCTGACCGCAAGGGCCTGTAAGCGGGGCAGAGCGCGAGAGATGAGATGAATCGATAATCCAATAGCACTAGTGCGGCGGTCGGTATAATATTAACCAGTGGCTTATATGTAAGGTACCTGTCTGTCGTAATTGAGCATCCTGAGGAGATTAATACCGTGAACGATGCTGGCCTGGTGGAACTTCCTGGTGACGCCGAGGAGCTTCTCGAGTTCCTTCTTGCTCAGGTGGTCGAGCATTCGCGCGTCGACCATGTTGGTGGCGAAACTCTCTGCGTACTGGGAGAGCCCGAGATCGGGCAGCCACTCGGAGCTGACCCAGGTGTGGCCCAGTTGAGCTATGCAGGGATAACGCACGAGGTTCGGATGCCGGTGTTCCTCGATCGCGAGGCGCAGCTTCTTGCGGTGCAGCGGGTGGCTCACGCCCAGACCGGCCTCCAGCTCGGCGTCGCTCAGCTCCAGCAGTACCTGTTTCCAACATTCCAACGATACACTCACCGACTCTCATTTGCGCTTCGAGAGAAAACAAAGCCGATGGCTCACCTTGCCGGACTTGACGTTCTCGGCGCACCTAGGCCCGTACTGCGGCATTCCCAGGGCGACCTCGAGCCAGGCGAGAACCGTGGGCGCTCTCCAGCGCTCCATGGGTACGGATGCGGCCTCCCTGAGCAGTCGCAGCTTCTCGGCGTAGCCCTCCTCCGTCAGGGGTGACCAGGAGCGGTACGGGTCGAAGCCCTCGGGCGCGCCTTCGCAGCCGCCACCGGCGCTGCTCCCGAGCACGCCGGAACTGTTGGTCGCCTTCCGGTGCCGCGAGCGCGCGAACACCCTGCACGCGATCGCACACGTTATAACAGCGACACCCACGCGCTCGCCGCAGGAATAAATTAGAATCGTGTACGTACCTCGATATGGATCCCCAGGTACCACCGCGGGTCGCCGACGATCTCGAGTGCACCGTCTGCGGTACGAGAGATTGAGCTGGTTGCTGCAGCTGCTGCTGCTGCTGCTGATGGATCTTGCTGCTGCGCTTGGGCTCGGCGTCGAGTGGACTGCACAGCTGTTCCACCGAACGAGACAGAGACGAGTTATCCATCGACCTCGAGAAGGCGTTCAGCGGCGAGAGACTCGGGCTGCAGTCCTTTGGCGTCGTCGCTATAATGAGAATAAAGTCTTTTAGTCGATCTGTCTCTGGCACGCGCGGACAAGCCATTTCATCTTATTGCGGATCGTTTGCGCGCTTCTCGTGAACTCGTGTATATAGCAAACACTCTTTTCCAGATATTTATATATGACACCGATACAACGCGCACCATAAAGAACACAGTTTTCATCTTGTATCACGCAGTATGAAGGACATGCAGTTTTTTGCTCATGCAGATTATGTAACGCGATATTATGTATCCTGGAATGAAGTAAAAAAAAAAAAAAAAACACTGAATACACCCTATACAGAAAGCACGACGACATTGTCTCAAGCCTTTCCGCAGCGGCGCCGCATCTCTCGGGGTACAGCAGCTTCTGGGTATATCATTCAATTAATCATAACGGCCGAAACTCGGTAGGGAGAAGAGCCTCGGAAATGGAAGTCCCGCGGGTGCAGACTGCGAAAATCGACGACAAAAGGAAATAAGCTGGCACTCGCGGGAGAGAGAGAGAGAGAGAGAGAGAGAAAGAGCACATCACAGAGTATACATACACGTACACACGGAGACGCACGAGTATACGCACATATAGACAGACAGACAGACAGACAGACAGACAGACAGACAGAGAGAGTCGCATCCGTTAAGGGCGATGCGCGCGCGGGAGGAAAACTTACATTGGTACATGTGGGGTGGAGCTATCGAGGAGGATACCAAGGAGATGTTGTCCACGTCGAAGCCGCTCGCCTCGAGCATGATCGTCGGAGTGCCTGGACGATAAATAGATAGATACGTACAGCTACAGTAGCTCTTTTCTTTTATGTGGCTATACGCTCTTTTTTTCTTTCATCATTCTTTCTTTATCATCACTCTGTCGCATCCCTGTCTTTTGCTGAGTCACGCCACGTTTTATTTTGCTCGTCTAATATATTCTCTCCTGCTATACGGCGCTGGGCTCTTTATTGATTGCTTTCTGCGAGAGATGAGCTCTAACAAGCGAAAAATAAAAGTGTCTCTCGCGTTCGGTTTGCGAGGAAAACGAAACTCGGCATGGCTACAGCTTTGCGTGTGTTCTTTATGCTCGCTCTCTTGATCGAATTACGTTGGGATCGATCGGGCTTACTTATCGCGAGTTCCTTTTTTATTCCAACATGCTTATGTGGGGTGTCTTTGTGCGAGAGTCTACGTGGGTTCCCTGTTTGCAGCGAACCGATGTGAAAGTGTACATTCAAAGGGTTACACACAAAACACTCGGATATTCTGTAGAATGATGTTTAATTTATAGCGTACAGGGTCTAATGTACAGTGTGCCACAAAGAGATAAACGGGTAAAGGGAGAGAAGAAAGGTTAAGAGATTAAAAAAGCGTATTAGTTTTAGTTTCCGCGTACAATGTACAGGCGTACACAATTAATCTTGTAACTGCGACGATACTATCAACGTTTGAACATGCCCCGAGCTAAACGAACCGTACACGCGGCCAGTCTGTCTAGCTAGGTGGCATATAAACTCGCATGCGCCACTCGATATCCAAGTAATTATCGCGAGAGAACTTTGAGCCAGAGCATCGCGCGCTTTTAAACTCACGCTGTCAGCGCGTGCGATGGCCCATCGAGTACGGATAATTAAGTAGAGTGTCGCTGTGGTGTACAGGGGCGTTATGAACAAGTGTGCGAGAGAGCATGCGTCAGCGAGGGTGAAATTGTGGGTGGGATCGAAAAACCCACCGTCGGTCGTGGAGTCCGACAGGTTGCCGCCGATGCTGGTGGCGCCTCCGCTCTCCCGGTCGCTGGAGCCGCGGACGCCGCTGTCCGCGCTGCAACTTCCTCGGTCTCCGGGTTGTCCGGTACTGCTGGCACCCGTGGCTCCGGAGCTCAGAGGGACGGCGCTTCCGAGGACGACCAGTTCGCTGGCCGAGCCGTGGATCGTCTGCGGTTGGACGCCGCCGCTGCTGCTGCCGGCCCCGGGGGTGGCCGCGCCGCCGTTGACGCTGCTTCGGGGAAAGGAGAGCAGCGACTCCTGGTCGCTCAGGCAGACGCCGCCGCCGCCGCCGCCTCGTTCGGCCAGCTGTCGTTGGAGCTGGAAGCGAATATCGTAGATATGAATTTTCTCCGGCCGATCGTTCGACAAGCGGCAAGAGCCAGTCTCTCAAATATTTGCGTACCTCCTTGATGGTGGCGTGGGCGTGGGACAGGGCGGCCTCCTTCTCGGCGAGGTTCGCCGCGAGGGTGAGGCTGCGGTCGGCCTCGTCCCGCGCCGCCCTCAGCAGGCTCCAGCGCTCGCGTTCCCTCTCCATCTCTCGATCCTCCGGGTTCACTCCTGGCTGCTGCATCCGACCCATGTTGGCTTCGCTCTCGCGCATCCGCTGAAATAGTCGGAGGCGAAATTTACACCGAAACTTTTATCCTCTCCAGCTCTCTGTGTAGACCGCAATGTTTTGATCGCTCGGTTAATTGCTCCTCTCCGCGACGATTCGCGAAATGAGCTGCGCGATTACCCGCTGGCCAGTGCGGAACAGCTTAAACAACGTCGGGAGCTTAATTGCTTTTGTCAACGAAACGCTGCTATGTTATCGCTGTCGTTCCTCCGACGCTTACGTAAAAGAGTAATATACCCTTCTTTCTGTTCTATCTTCTGGTTGGGAAAGCGATCGACTTGTACCGGGAAAACGTCATCCGCATAACTCTCGCTTCCCGTTCGGTGAATTTCAATCCGTGTATATAACTCGAGCCGATTTGCCTCTTTATTCCTCGTCTCAGCGTGTGCAAGTCTTGCTTGAAAGCCTCGAGGAATCACTCACTCCGCCGCATGATTCCACCGCACGTACACTCATCGTGTCGCTCGCGAAACAAGTTTCTCGTATACTCGAATAATAACGCCGCAAAAGTCTAATCTTCGAGAGCGGGAAAATTCCCCCGCGGATTTATAAGAGCTCGAGCGAAACTTTTCTCGGAACTTCCCGAGCCGAAAATGACGCATCCGGTGCGAAAGTAGGTCGTGCCCTTACGAACTCTCGTCTCAAGCGATAACACATATCAATGTCCCCCCTTGTTTCCACGAGATTTCCATAGGTCCTGCTGGACGTCAAGGCCGATAAGGACGGGAAAAATGTGTGCCTCGCCCCCTTGTTTATCCCCGGAGCGCCGAGTCATTGAATTATTAGAAAGCAGGGCCGAGTCTCGGACATAAGGTCGCGGAGTTACGGCTACGGCATTGTCCTCGGCCGCTCATTATCCTTTTGATAGTACGCGCGGAAATATTTTTCGCGGAAGGCGCTTTTTAGAGGCGCTTTTTAGAGGCGTTTTTAGAGCCGCGATTAGAGTCGCGTGCACGCGCATAGCTGCTGGCGCTTATCTAGTGTTACCGATAGCGCGGCAGACTTTATGCATGGCGCATTCCGTCTCCTCCTTTTTCTCCCATTATAATTCTCCGTCGCTGAAATCCGGCAATTTAATGCAAATTCGAAAAGAGCCGGGTCCAGTACATGCTGAGACGAAAAAGGGGAGATGCAAATGAAGGACGTTATAAGCAAAGTGATTACACACGCGAGCCGACTGCTCGAAAATACGTACGGCGGCGGCGGCGGCGCGTCAGACGAGGGCTCGGGCGAATTCGAAGCGACGGGAAATTGACGGGACGCTTTATCGCCGGAAAAATCCTGGAGTGAGAGACTCGTCTGCCTCTCCTTCCAAAGTTAGTTGGAGTTGACAAGGCTTTTCAAAGCCCATCACGGGCCGTTTCGCCGCGCGAAAGCCAACGCACAACGGAGCAGCGCTTCTCGATACGTGTCCCCGCGCAGACAATGCAATTATATACGTTATATACGCGCACACGAACCTGCTCGTAGTTGCGAATGAAGTCCCTGAGCTCGCGCTCCTTGTCCTCGAGCGTGCCGTAGAGCGCCTTCATCTGGTTGAGCAGGTCGAACTTCTCGGCGCGCAGCCGCTTCCGATCGGCCTTGAGGCTCTGGAGGGCGTCCCTCATGCGCTGGAGCTCCATCTCGAGGGCGACGTAGCGAGCCTCGTCCTCGATGAGGCTGGCGTCCTCGCCGCTGGCGCCTCCCCGGGCGGCCCCGGTCAGCAGGAGTCGGCGCAGCCTGGCCACCTCGGCGACGAGGCGCTCGTTCTCCAGCCGCAGCCGACGGCCCGAGGCCAGGGGCTCGAGGCCACCGGCGGCGTGCGAGTGGTTCGAGAGCCGCGAAGCTACGACCGGGTCGCCGATTAGTCCTGCTTTTTCGTCAACGTTCAATTTACATCGAGCGAGAGGGCGCTTCGGAGGGGGGGGGGGGGGTGGAGGGAACGTTGGAACAATTCGAGCTACCTAGCGCGGTCGAGGGCGAGCAGGGCCTGCTGCTGGGCGCCGGTCCCGGCGGCTCGTTGTCCTCGTCCGTCCTGGCCGGGTCGTCCTTGTCGAAGGTCTCCTTCGCCGGCGGCGGCCTGAGGCTGCTGCTGTTGCTGCTGCCGCTGCCCGGCCTCTGGAAGAGGGACGACGAGCCAGTCTGCAGTCGGGCGCTGCCGCCCACGGGACTGGCGCTGCCCGAGCGCGAGTCCAGGAACGAGCCCGCGCTCGTCTTCTCCAGCCTCCCTGTAAAGACGCGCGAATGAGATCTCGTTGGGACGGGCCAAAGAGACGGACAAACTCACCGATGGGGCTGCCGTCCTTCCTGTCGACCGGGCTGACGCAGCTCTTGTCGACGGGGCTGCTGCCGGTGCTGAGTCGCTTGATGCCGAGCGCGTCCTCCTGCTGCGGCAGCAGCATCGCCTGCTGCTGCTGCTGCTGCTGCTGCTCCCTAGGACTGGCTGGACTGGCGACATCCGGCCCGCTGGACGAGTTCTGTCCAGGCGGCGCGCAGCTGCTGCTCGAGGGCGTCGAGGCGCTGGTGGCGCTGCTGTTGCTGCTGGTGCTGCTGGTGCTGCTGGCGCTGCTGGCGCTGTTGAGGCTGCTGCTGTGGTGGTTGTTGTTGTTGTTGTTGTGGTGGTGCAAGCTGCTGTTGTGGTTGAGGGCGAGGCCGGCCCGCAGCTCGGCGCCTCCCTTGTCGAGGTCGGCTTCGCCGAGCCGCAGGCCCGTCGCCGTGTTCTCCTCCACCATCACGCGCAGTTTCGCCTGGAAGAAGATCGGGAGAGGTCAGTGTGTTTGTGTGTGCGTATACTCGGGTACACGCGGAAGAATGGAGGGAAAGCGTAAACAAGTCCGGCAAACAGTAATCTCCCGTAAAAGCGGAGAGTGCAACGCGCGGCGCCGTTGGCCGGCTTCCAAGACGGGGGGTTTACTTGTTGCGTTAGGGACGCTGACAAACGCTGAAATCGCCTCCTTTATTTTGCGAATACAGCAGGAGACGAAAAAGCTCGCCGGCGGGTTTTCGAGTGCAGTTACAACACTGCGCTCTCTCGCGGAATCACAACCCGGACGAACGCGCGGAATTTCGGATTAATAATACGGAGGAGGCGAAAGAGCCACTCGAGAGAGCTGGAGCGAGTTTCCCGTTAACTTGGTGAACCGACTTGCAGCCGGGCCAGACGATAAGCCTCTCCAGAAGCTGCTGCTGTTCTCCCTCGGCTGCTTGTGTGCTCGCGGCCTCTTGATCCTCTCTCCGACTTGTATACCCACGGCTTTTTCATTTCGAGCTAAAATTAAGCTTTTGCTCGCTCCTCGCTATTGTTATCAACTATGATAACTGCTAGACGAAAATTTTTCCCGCAGCGAAAATCTCGAGCGTCTCTGGCTCGCTCGAATTCCTGGGCCTCCGGAGCGTGCGCCGCGGCAGCTATAGCGTATACGCACACAAGAAGCCTTTGGCCCGTTTGACTTTGCTCGGGCGAAATTGCATTACAGCGATGAACGTCGGGCGTAAAATTACTCGAAACTCTCGCGCGAGCGAGAACTGCTCTCTCCGAGTCTACGCGTCTTCCGTTGCCCCGGGAGTAATTATGCATTACGCGCGCGAAGGATGCGTGAAATGAGATGCTCGAGTGCGGCAGGATACCGGCTGTAATTGTCGCGAATCTCTGCTGCATACTATACGCTAGACTTCTCGTTATATTTAATGAATTACGTTTTTTATTTTTTTTTTTAGAAATAACACACAAGCTTACCCGTGAATTATGCGGCGAAACGTCGCACAGCTTACACACACGCGCGGCGGATTGGGAAATCCATAATTCAGGCCAATGAAGCATCTCGCGCTTTAATGATCGTCGCTGAGTGTTATTAAAACGTTAACGGCCGTATCCTATACACACGCGTATACTCAGCTCTCTCGCGGCTGTGCGTAAAATATGTGCAGCGGTTCCTCCTACGGACGCGACGTCGTATTATGCGAAATCTTTTTCCTCTGTATATATTGTAGGTGCGATGCGTGTACACGGGCGGCGGCGCTCTCGGAAGGAGTAAATGAAAATTTCCGAACGGAAGCCGAGGCGCCTTATTCTCCTGAATTATTCATCGGCGAGAGGTTATTAGGGAGAACTGCGCCACGTGTCTCTTTCTCTCTTTCGCCGTTTTTAGATGCGGAATTTCCGAGAGAGAGAGAGAGAGATGTACCGATTTCGGAGCAGACGCTTCCGTATGCATGATATGCGTGTTCATATGTGAGAAAAAAGAGAGAGTATTCTGTCAAGGAGCTTCGCGCGCTGTCACTTTTAATGAAAATGTAGCCCTTGTTCGCGTCGTCGTGTGCGCTTTTTTTTGGAACAAACGCGTATTATACGTCTTCATTAGCGCTATACCGCGTTAATTCGGAGGATTGATCGCGTTTTTACGAAATAATTTAATCGGCCTGCCTCGACTCTCTCTCTCTCTCTTTTCCCGATTTAATTAAATAATCGCGACGCGAGCGATCCCATTATCCGAATTAAACGCGCGGCTTGTAGAGAGCTGTTCGCGAAACCGCTGAAAATTAATACACTCTAGACGGAGAATATAAAACAAGCGATTCGCAAAGCTCGGAAAAACACGATATCGTACAATATGCAAATGCACGAGGAGATAAGACTATCCGTCTATTTTCTCCGGAATATAAGACTCGTATCAAAAAGTCCATAAACGACAGGCTTTTCTGATTACACAGCGAGCAACGTCAAAACAAGAAGCTGCAGCTAGGCGGCAAAAACTGGCGCAGACGCACTCTGGGGCGCAAGAAATTCAATTTCAGCACGTGACGCTCGCACCACCTGTCTCTCCCGTACCGAATGTATATTTCACGCGAGCGAGCGACAGCTCTGATGTAGCTGCAATAATTATAGGAGCGTGTACACATCGAGCTGCAGCAGCCCGAAAAAAAGCTGTATATATATACCGAGGAAGAATTCGCGAAATTGCAGCTGGTTCCTGCTCTATTTTTTACTCCCTATCTCCTCCTTCCAGTCGAGCGCGAAAATGCAGCTCTCCGCACTTCGGCCGCCGACGCGAGATAAGAGAGTAAACGCAAAAGCTCGCGATAGTGGCCTATCTGGCTATTAGCGCCGCTGAAATGCAAGTCGCTCGGGAAATATATTACACTCCGCAACTTATTCTCCCTCTCCCGATTTATTCGGCCGTTTTAGCGAAAAGTTCTCGCGTATACAGCCAGCTGCAATAAAATCCAGCGATCCATGCGATGATTTGGCTATAAACGCAGCGAAACAAGCGGCCATTAAATCGGCCGTGATTCAATAAGATCCGCGCACAGCAATTCCCCATAGGCGATTGCGAGAAAATTGCGAGAAAATCTCTCTCTCTCTCTCTCTCTCTCTCTGCGATTCGCTAATGAAAATCTACGCAAAGGGGGTTAATTACCCCTTCGCTCGGACAATTGCGCGGTCGTATTTGACTGCGGCTGGACACTCCACGAATCGAGGCGTTGACTCTCCTTTTTTTACCCCCGTTTCATTCCACGAGCGAAACGAGTGCGCAGAGTGCAAAGAGGTTAACGAATGCGATGGTGTGCAATGCGCGGGGTGGATGGGGTGGGGGGTAAGTTAACGACCCGCGAGTGGGCACGCTTGGCGGATAGGATAAAAAGTTGCGGAGGGGTGGACTCATCCAGTTGGCTCTAATTCAATTAAAAACAACGCGCCGTAATATTCCGCCACTTTTCCGCTGATATCAACATAATCATTAGAGCGTGAACCGCGCTGATGCTGCGCCGAAACTTTTAATTAAGTTACCGCGCCGCGAAACGAAATTAGAGAGAGAGAGAGAGAGAGAGAGAGACAGGGCGACGCTGTGCAGTCGAAAATAAAAATGCGACCTGCTATATGAACAGCAAAAAAGTTGAAACTGGCTTTCGAGAGATGCAGGCGACGACCATCGCTGCGCGAGTGCATTAGACCGGTTCGTTTGATTATAAAGGGGGGGAGGGGCGGTTCTAGCAAGTTAATTACCGGCAAGCCATTTAGCCGCGGGTTTTTCGAATCTGCCTATACGCACGATTTGCAAAGCTCGAATACAAATCGCTCGAGTGGATTCGAATAAAAACATTCGCATAACGAACACCCCGAGCTTCTCGTCAAGAATAAACGGAAAGCGTAAAAACAGCCCCGGAAGCCCCGCGGAAAACGAGAAAGACTCTCTCGAAGTAGTACAAGCCGTCGCGAGGAATAATCCGGCGAGGAATAGCATAAGACAGCCGTAACGCAGTCTGAATGTCGAATAAGTCTCGGAGAGACGAGAGACGACGTCTTGCCACGCCTGTTCGTTTGCACAAGAGTAATGAGACAGACGCGCGCGGCAGTAGTAATGGTCCGACTAGTGGTAGACGCGATTCAGCTTGCGCTGAAAGAGAGAGAGGCTTCAATGACGGCCACACGGAAATAACAAAATATATTTTAGATGACCCGTGTCTATGTTTGTTCTGCCTTTTTTGGGGAGCGAAATGAAAGACGTATTCATCGGCTAACCTTTACTGCTATACTGTATATAAAGGGAAAGCTGCGCGTAAAAGTGGATATCGGGCAGGAATTCGATAGCGTATGGCGTTACGAGAAGGAAAGGCCGCGCGCGAAAATAAAAAATGTTTACGTATTCATGTAACTTTGGAGCGGTGTCGTATAAATTTTTACGCGCGCGACACTTTCCTTCCGTCCGGCTCGATTTTCCAATTTCCTCTGGCTCTCGGTCCGGAGCGTCGTTGGCGAGCGCGCGAAAAATATAAAATTCGAAATTAACGAGCGGGAGAAACGCCGCGAGTTTCTTATATTACGGCGCGATTCATGAATCGTTTATGAGTTGGAAAACAGATTTGCGAATATACGCGCACACATTATGCTAATAAGAGGGGCCGCATCCGCGCAACAGTTTCCCCCGTCGAAAAAGCTGGCCGTAGTTCAATGATACGGAGAGAGCTTGCAGCAGCGCCGCGAGCTTATTCACCTCTCCGGCAAAAGTGTCGGTGGATCGATAGCCCCTCTCTCTCTCTCTCTCTCTCTCTCTCTGACTTTGAGAGGCCGGTGAGCAGCGCAGGTAGAGAGTGGTAGAGACCCCGCCCGATCGTGCTTTCAATGTCGTCGTATAACGTACCCGCACACTTTATACGTTCGCGAATGCTCAAGTGGAGCTACTGCTGCTGCTTCTTAACGATAATTGACATTAAGATGGACTGGAGGAGATGCGGCCAGATGTGTCACGTGTGCTTGCGAGAGAGCTTTTGATCTCTCTCGAGGTTAATCCCCGACGACGACGACGACGACGACGACAAGCTGCCGAGGGTCGTTTCTTCTCGTTTTCCCTCTTTTTCCTCGTCAATTATTCTACGCCCCCTATACTCACTCCACGTACATCTTTCGGAGAGAAAAATATCCATAGGTTTATTAGGCGCACATAACTCGCGAAAGTTTGCCGGCCGTTTGTTCGCGCAACTTCGAACCGAATTTCGCTCGCCTCTCGCGACTACGTACGTGTATCGCCGCGTAGCTCGTAGAAATAATTTCGTTTCCAAACTCGACGCAACGGCAGCCGCATATTCCACTCGCGGTATTCAAAAGTATATAGAAAGAACGAATCGGTGCAGCAGTTCCCGACATTCACGGAGTTCGAGTCGAGGAGCTTCGGGAATATAGACTCGGCTCGGCGACGACTTGTTTTCTCTTTCCTTTTGAAGAAAAGGAACACGCCGCGTTGCTTTTGACCCTGGCTCTGCAGCTTTCGTAAATAATTCAACGGCTGTCGCGATTTCCTCCTACGGCTTTCCGAGCACGTCGCTCCGGACTCTGTGTGTTAGTATATAGGTATATATATATATTCCTCTCCGTGCGAACTCGCGCGTCTCGGCAAAATTTTCGGACTATATATAGGCTCCGAGAGAGTATCCGCTCCATTAACTTGTTATTGCATAATTCAGCCGGTGACCGAACTGGCCGCGATGTTATACTTGACTTTTCGACGATGTAAAAATGAATCGTTTCGCCGGTACGAGTCATCGCGACACACGGCCGGAGGATAAAAATCTCTCGTTCGTCGACGAGAATGTTTGGCGGAAAAGGAAAAAGAGTAAAACGAGAGAGCTCCGCGCTGACTCCTGCAGCGGAACTTTTTGATTGCACATTCTCCGGCGGGGAGATCGAGAAAAACGAGGAGAGAGAGAGAGAGAGAGAGAGAGCGCCGCTTCGAAAGGAGATATGTTTGAGAGGCGCGATATGAAGACGCCTTTGGGCAACGGGAATCCGAACGGAAACTAGGCGAGCGCGATTGCAGCTTCTCTCTCTCTCTCTCCTTACGTGGCTCTGTTCCCGCGCTTTGTCTCGCAGGAGCGTAAATGAAATTTGCTCGATTTGAGAGTGACTGCGTGTGTTGAACAACAGTCGAGAGTTCAAAAGTTCACGGCGCAACAAACAGCGCGACGAGATTTCCAACGGTGGCCATAAGTCCGTTTCCAATAATTTACCTCTCGACCAAAACTCGCCAAACTATAATCGAGAAGCTCTGAATGAAATTCGAGGACACACTCGACGCGACGATACACAGAGAGAGAGAGAGAGAGAGAGAGAGGGGGGTGATGCAGTACGGGAATAAAAGGAAAAGGCGCGGAGAGAAGTTGGAGGAAAATTGAAGTTGACGAGGGAAACATAAAGGCGAGCCGTCAGCGGCAGTAAAAGGTGCGCGCAGGACAAAAGACGTATCTCGTAATCCGTTATGAAAGTGTACAGTGGGGGGGGGGGGCTGAGAAACTGCTGCAGTTTCATATGTGCAGCGGAGATGCAATTTCTTCTGAGAGAACGAGGAGAGGAAATAGGGGAGGGGAAATTTGATTTATCGGAGCCGAACCTCGCGCTCGCGGAATAGACAAGAGCTGCGAGATTGGACGGGGAAGTTTCTCAAGGAGCTTGCGGCGCGCTGCAGCGGATCAAAAGATTTCTCTTTAATAATGTTATAATAAGCGGGCCGCTTAATTCCGCGCTAAATTGTTTTGACGTATACGCCCGAAACTTTGCCTTAATTACATTGCGGCGCGAGATGAATTTCCAAATCGGCCTCTTTATACAAACGAGTCTCGTCGGCTGATCGAGCTTCGCATAAACTTCCCCGAGTTGGCCGAAATTACCCGGAGACAGCGCGCGTTGATTTTCCGTATAAAACTCTCAAAAGAGGCGAGGTATAACTCGGAAGAGGCGATCCTTCCGAGCATCGTCAGCCGCAGGCAGTGGCTTTTTACCTACCACGACCTCTGACCCCGCGCGGAAAAGAGCCGAGCGGGAGAGATAAACGTCTCGACGACTCGGCAAGAAGAAGCTGCGCGGAATAGGAAAAAGCGAAGCGGATGATTTTTCGGAAAAGCTCGCATTATCCTTCTGCCGCTGTTAGCTCTCTCTCTCTCTCTCTCTCGCTTAGTTTTCAATGCTCATCTCGAGCTTCTCTCAATTAGCCGATGCGCAGACGCTATTCCGAGGCACGATTCCTAATTGCCTGATTATATCCGGCGCTTTGTCCGCTGGTCGATCTCGGAGCCATCGGCTGCACTCGAGAGCCTCGGCTCTCCTCCCGCGTGAGCCATTACACGTGCGCGCGTTTGTATTAAGAAATTAAGAATTGAAAAATTCCGCCGGACGAGAGCTTGCAGCCGGAGATAATGGAATTACGCCTGCGCGCACGAGTGGTATTCGTTCTAAATAAATGATACGCCGCTGCGGGGGCACATATACCCTGATTAAATTTTAATCTTTCACCGCGCTCACGGCTACTGCTGATTACAGCCGGGCGAAAAATTGAGAATTAGGCGGGGCTGGAGAGAAAAAAGTGCCAGTCGAAAATATACGCGCTCGCCTCGAGTTTTTATAGGCCAACAGTAGCGCAGAGCCGTACACGCGTTTCAGGGGAAAAGCGCGAGCTAACAGTGTAGGGGTAAGAGCTCCGGAGGAAATACAAAAACGTCAAAGAGTTGCAGCAGCAGCAGCAGCGCGCTGAGCACGTATTTTGCAATGCATGAACGTGTCGAGCGAAGTTTAACGCGCGGCCACCTCTGTGCGCGCAGCGGCTTTTCTCGATTTTTCTCTCTCCCTCCGCCTTTTTATTCTCCGTGCATACTCTTTTCCCCCGTGGAATAAGCTGCTGCCGGGTATAAAGTATAAGAGTGCGCTACTGACGAGTTGATGCGGCGGCGCATACAGTCGTTACTCATAATTCGAGTAATGGCCTGAAAGAGGGATCCTTGCATATCGCAGCGCCGAAGGGGGGGCCGCGCATTAATCAAGCTAATCTGCAGCCAATGAGCAATTCTGAAGGATCGCGGGAGGGCGAGTAGAGCGCATTAATTTCCATCATCCAGCGCCGCGTGTAAAATTCAGCCGGTGCATCCGAGAGAGTCCGGTGTCCGCTCGTACAGGTGCGCGCGCGATTCATTAGTGTCATCGCGCTTACCGCAGCTTGTTCCTCTCTAATGAAAGCCGGTTATCAACGCGACCAGATATACCAGTGTGTGTGTGTGTATAGCGCTCTCGCTCGTTCTCCAGGGACTAATGGATCAACCCTTTCGAAGACGTCTGCGCGGCCAATCGAGGCTTCCTCAGCTGGCGCCTAGAGTTTCAGCCGGCGCTAATTAAAATACGGCCAGCTGATGAATTACCGCGGGATTTTACGAGGAATATCGAGCTCTCGCGGTTATGGATCGACGAAATTGCCGACCCTCGACGTTGCAATTATATCGCGGGAGGATTTAAAAAGCCCCTCGCCGCGAGCGCTTGATCGAATAATCTAGTCTCCAAGAGAGTACAATGGAGCGAGCAGAGCAAATGATAAGCGTCTTAGTTGTACCTGCAAATTGTCCCCTTACACTATATATATATACTGTGCAGTAAAGCTATGGCATGCATCCCCTCAAAGCAGGCTCTACTGTTCTCGTACACGCGCAAACGGCGACGGCAGCCGTGAAATTCCATAAATTAGCATGTTGCTGCGACGGCAGCTTGCCCCGGGCATTATCAGCTTGCAGCCGGCCTGTATCCATATCCAACAGGCCACTACTGCACACATGTATGCCGCGCCCCCCCGCGCGTGTCTCTAAATATCCGTCGATGCCGAGCCTGCAGCGTCGTGGGCTACGATTCGGGTGCGTATGTGTGTCGAGAAACTGTGCTCGGAGCTTTGCGATGGAAATCGAGTGCGCATCGCCTGTGAAGCAGCCCGTTTCTCCGTCTCTACGGCTGCGACATCTCCAACGCTGGCTGAAAGGGGGCAGAGAGCGCTGTACGCGATTGTCCTCGTCACGCACTCTCTCGTGTAAGCCGATTACAGCATATAACGCAGTATACTCTCTGGGTAAATAATACAAGTCAGCGGAGCGTCGTTGCTTTTAATGAATTTTCTACTTGCTCCGACGTCGACGAGAGGAAAACTGATATAGCTCAGTTGCTTCTACGAATTTTCCCTGATTGGAAGTGCGCTTGTTTATACTCGTTACAGCGGGACTACACGTTGTCCGGTAATTATTGCGAGTGCCGCGACCGATGAACAAATACGCTCGATGAAAATCTATATGCTTTACGATCGAATTTTATTTACTCTCGATATTATAGATATCGAATAAATACTCGCTAATATCTATTTGCAATGTAACGCGATAGCCGATGCATAACGTACCGAAACGGCCTCGTCGCGCCCCATGACCACAGATTTATCGTCGACCAGTAAAGCACCATCGACGTTTTGAGCTGGGCGTATTTTATTAATTATTATATTCCGCGAATAACGATTCGCCCGCGCGTGTAATAATTCGTTTGATTGCGTTTCGATTCTGCGAATACAGCGTTTTGCCATTTAATTAGGCTGTGCGTTTGAAGCTATCGATTCTAAAAGAACGACGGCACTTCACTCCTCTCAAAAGCGCTGCGAGAGTGAGAGAGAGAAAGATCGATCGGGGAATAACGAGTGTGCGACTGCAAATCGGCTTATAGTCCCTCTCTCTCTCGAGAGAGAGAGCACTCCTGAATTCCATTAAAATTCTATATATCGCCAAAGTTGTGTGTAAACGGTGGACGGAAAAAAGCTGAATTAAAAATTGCCGCGCGGAAATGCAATATTTATCCGGAAAGCTGGCAGCAAACAAACATAGCGGACTGTCTGTCTCTCTCTCTCTCTCTCTCTCATCGCCCGGCGGGGCAAACGGGAACTATTTTCCCTTTGCTTTTCTCCGCGCTTAATCCCATCTAATCAGGCTGTATACTAATCGCCCGCCTGATCCGTAATCAAATTGAGTTTCGAAACTGGCTTTGACGTCGACAAAGCTCGCGCTCGAGACGAAATCACACCGGGATTTTGTTTTCTTTGTGGTCGACAACGTTCGTTATGTATACGTATACGTGTGCAACGTTCGCTCGTCCGGATACTGCATAGCTGGGAGGAGGAAGAGATGATTTCCACTATTCATTTTTAAGCCTTTTAGGCAAACGAGATCTTTTCAGGGGGATTAAAGACATTAAAGCCGACGCAGCTCTCGGAGAAGAAGAAGAAGAAGAAGAGCTTTTTTCGAGCGCATCAAATGGCTCCTTTGAGCTGAAGAGAGTAGGAGCTGCTATAAGAGGGAGTCGCAAGAAAAAGTTTGCGATGCTGCGCATAATTCCGATAAATTGCTTCTGCCGCCGATGGAGATTTTCCTTTTCACTCGGCGTTTAGCAGCTCTCATTGCCCACAGCTCTGATAGAGTTTAATACCGCTCGGCTGGTCTGTATCACGTACAGCATAGAGCTGCATTATTCATGTATATTCACGCGGCTAAAAATATCACAGAGAGGCAGATCGATTCGACTAGAAACGCAATAATACACTGCCGAATTTCCAATCTCGATCGGCTGCAGCGAAAATAGATTACCTATTCGTGAAAGCTTCATATACCCCCGAGCTCGAACAACAACAAACGATCGCGAGTAACTTCGTTAGTCTCTTTCGAATCGATCGAAAATCCAATTTTTTCACAGCTGTATATCCATCTCTCTCGGATCACAGCTCGGAAGGGAAGAAGAAATTCAAGGTGAAAGAGGATATTGAAAGAGAAGAGTATAACACGCGATAGATAAAAGACCGAGCGGAATGTCTAAAAGATTAAGAAGACAAGGATAAAGTATACGGAACCAGAGGCGTACGTGGGAAAGCATACCGATCCTGACTGATAACGAAATTCTCCGCAGTCGAGTCTCTTTCCTTACATACGAACGTGCCCCGCGCGCACTCTTTTCAATTTCTCATTGCAACGGAAGCCGCACGCTCAATCCGCTCCGTGTGTGTCTCTCCGCGAACTCAATGCGGCACAGCACAGTCGAACTCGAATATAAGAGGAGAAGAGAATATTATGCGCCCGCACTGCAATTAAAATCCACAGGCGCCTTAATTGCGGACGCCGCAAGCTCTGAGAGTGCGCGCGAGCTTGCGAGTATGTGAAGAGGGGAAAAAAATATTTGAAAAAAAAAAACGCCGCTGATGCACGCCACTTGATAACTGGGGCGCGAGTAATCCGCGCTCGGGAAAAATCAGAGCGAGCTATGTGTCTTGGTGCAGGATTAATTGATTAATAATGCGCGAGTGGTATATATACTTCGTTTTTCTTTATCGCGGCCGAGTTGTCAAACTGTTTCAAAAGTGGATCTATATCCCGAGGGAATAAAAAGCTCTGGGAACGTATTAAGATAGTCAATATGATGTAAATATCGGCTGAAAAAAAAATCTCTCTACTGTCGGATCCGAAATACATAGGCTCATGAAAAATTTCCGAAGCTTCGCGAGGAAGTAGGCCAGCGCGCTCACTTTTCACGCATACGACGGCCGCAATTAAAGCGGCATTATCGGGTCCGAGCCAATCGCAATAATTGATTAATAATTTCCGTGCAGGAAGGGGATCGATCTCCAGCGTTAACCGACTCGGACTCGAAACTCACTCGTATTGTATACGTATGTGTATGGCGGAGCTTTTTCGATAGTCGACCTCGCCATACGAGGAGAGCTATTTTTAGTTCTGCCGAGAGTTTGATTGCCGCAGTATAGGTTTACACACTGCACTGCGCGTCGCTATTATGCATATCAATAACGCGCAGAGTCCGCTCAAAGTGGCTCCTACATATGCATGAGAGCGCGAGTTAAGCTTACCTGTGCATCTGCGAGGATGCGGCGCATCAAGGCCAGGGTGGGTTGTGCAGCTGTGACGTCATGATCGAGGCTAAGCAGGTCAGTTTCCTTATCCAGTCGGCTCAGGCTCTTAAGCGCTGCAACATAGAGAAAAATACGCGCCTTTAGCAATAGAACAGTGAAAATATTACTCCCGGCACAAGTTTATATTCGCGCGCGAGCGAGAGAGGAAGATTTATCGGCCGTTAAACTCGCCGGGAGTATTACGCGCCGCGTATATTTCACTTTAGCGCGCCTATAGCTGGGCGCATAAAACAAATCAGCGGCGAGCTAAAAAGCGAGAGAGACGGCCAAAGATCGAGTAAAGCAGGAAACAAGATGGCCGTGAGCGCTTCCTTCACAGCTCGCGCATCTCATTATCGTGACCGACGAGCATATACATATATATCCGTCTCTCTCTCTCTCTCTCTCTCTCTCTTGAGGGCGTACTCCTCCCGGCTTAATTGAATTGCCAAGTGATTCCGCGCCTATCGACGAGCGCTATATAGCAGCGGCTCTATCTCGGAAGGGCGGCCCGCCTCGGAGATAAGGGAGTGGTAGCCGCTGAATGTACGCGTTTTCGTGGTTCTCTCTCTCTCTCTCTCTCTCTCTCTCTCTGTGATGATCGGAAGCAGCAGTGCATCTCTCGTCGTTATAGTTGAACGAGGAACTCGGGGAGGAAATGTTACGGCTCGAGAACAAACGCGCGTCTCCTCGCTTTTTCTTCGGCAGCCTGTCTGAAAGCTGCGCGGTGAGCTATAACGGTCGTGTAGCTTTTGAAAGCTCGTAAATTAGCCGGGCGCATCTCACGCCTCGCAGTCACGCGTAAACAAGAGGGTAGAAGTCGATGCGAGGAAATCACGCGAAAATACGGATGCGATTAGCACAGAGGAGTGTATATAACGACGCGTCGTCGAGCTTAAACGCTATCCGTCCAGCCGGAATATTAAAATCTTGGTGCGTTCGCAAACCACATCTCCCAGTCCATTATTCAGCCGGTTGATTTATGCCCCCGAGTGGAGCATCGCGCTCTGTGGTATAGTAGTGTGAGAAGACGCAGACCTACGCACACACAGAGAGAACTCGAGAGCCTAATGGGAGAGAGAGAGAGAGAGCAGAGGCAATTCCTCTTGGCGAGAGAGACGTTTATTTTCTGACCCCAGCAGTGTACCGACTGCGCGCGCGGAGGGGAGACGTCGACAATTAAGACATAAGTTTATTTAAGACGAGATATCTCTCCTACGACGGCGGGCGACTTAAATTCGTTAGCTCGCCGCTGCAGAGCATCGGAATCGCTTTTAAATGGGGATACACTGCTCTCTGATGGGTCAATCATGCGACGCGACCATCGGATTCAATGCAGCTCCGGATTTAATTCTTTTCTATAGTGAAAAAAAAAACCCCCCGAAGATCAACCCGCTGAAGAAGAAGCGACGGCAGCGGCTATCTCTTCTCGAGAAGAAGGGAGAAAAGCTCTCGCCATATACTGTACATAGCCCGCGGCTTGAAAATCCCAATAATCCCGGGAAGAGATCTCTGAGACTCTGCGCCGCGGCAGACTGCACACACTCGCCCCTGCAGCGCTGCTGAGAGGCGCGTTCTTTAATTAGAGGGAAAGAAATTGCTTTTGCGAGCGTGTAAAACGGAAGGGACAGTAGCGGCTCGGATTACCCGTTAGAGAGAAAGAGAGAGAGAGAGAGAGAGCGAGAGGCAGTATAGTACGCTGCGATGCTTTCCTTGCGCACACACGACGACGACGAAGCTATAAGGGAGGCTGCATGAGGCAGAGATATGATATGCAGGATTACGCGCGTAAAAATAACTCGAAGCGCTGCGCTTTCGTTGCTTGTACACTTTTTTGCAGCAGCGGCGGTGCATTGTGATGAGGATGCAGCGGGATGAGGCGAAAAATATAGGAAGCGATCCTCTTATAAATCCGACGGGATAGGGCTAAGAGGATTAGTTCGCGAAATTCCCGGGAAATCCGGTTCGCCGAATTTTGCATAAAGCGCGAAAAGCGAGAGCAAAAAAACTGATATACTCGCCGGCGATTATGCAGAGGCGAGCTGGGAAGCATAAGCTAGGTCGAGAATAAAATTACGTCATCAGGCAGATAGTCGAAAAGAGATCCAGGGAAGAGATAAGACCAAGGAATAAAGCGTCAATAGCCCGCGGCGGGCAATTAACTTTACGTCGCTATATAGGCATAGCAGTCAGCCAAATAGGCGCACACTGCAGCGCAAAGCAAACAGCTGTAAGCTCATCCTCTGCTCGGCCGGAGGCGTCGCGAACGCGCATCGTCGAACGCGCGCGCAGCCACACATTAGCGATTGGCTCTTTCAAGCTGTGCACATACGGTTACGCTCACGCTTGGCCAAACAACGACCCGCACAATTATCATAATCTATTTTCTTTCTATTAGCGCGACGAGAGTAGAGCTCGCTCGAAAAATCGCCCCGAAGAATGCGCTCGATATAACGCTCGGGTATAATTGAGATGGATGCGCTCGTGGCGTGTTCGCGGGGGGAGGTCGGGTTGGATAACGTTAAATTTTCGTGATTGAATAAGCGCTAAGAGATTTCGTCGTAATTAAATCTCGACATCGGCCCGCGATTCAGTCGGAGAGGACAAAGGGCTCTGGAATAAAAAGGAAATAATCGATATATAACGCTTCGATGACGCAGGTAAACTTCGTATGTGTTATACACACACACATACGTGGCACACAGAGCCCGCCGATAGAGAGAGAGAGAGAGAGAGAGAGAGAGAGAGAGACAATGGCACGTAGTCCGCACACGAGCTCGAGCTCTGGGAACGACGACGTAACGCGAATTTAGCAGCTCCGCAGATTTTCCGCGAAAGAGCCGTCGGCGCCGAGAAAACGAGGGGAGAGAGAGAGAGAGAGACGATGGTCCGAATTCCGGGGAAAAAGCTCGGGAGAGACATTCGTCGTCGCTGCGGCGGAAGAACGACTCGAGATTACGGAAAACGGTTCAGCTGAAAATTGGCATTTTCCAACCGTATAGCTCGGCTGAATTGCGGGAATTTCTCCAGTCCTGAAAATTAAGCTTCTTTTCTTTTTAGTCCTCGCGAATGTCGAATGGATTTTCGCGCGCTATTTTTGAGCCTCTGCGCGCTGCAATTGAATGCTGGGAGTTTTTAATTAAAAAACGGAATCGTTAGCTATATTCGGAGCGTGAACGTTTATAGAATAAAAACGTACAATTTTCCAAGCACGAATAAAACTGGAAAATTCTAGTTATTAGCGAACTGCAGCGTCCAGCAGCGCTCGATAACCGAGTGACACTAGAAACTAAGCTCTCTCTCTCTCTCTCCATCGTGTGTGTATGTGTGCCTACATATAACGGCCGAGTTATTTCCGGGTCGATTTCAGAGCCGCGGGGAGAGACAGCTTCTTTTCTGGGTTAACTCTCCTCTCCACGACGACGCAGCAGCCTCCTCGTAATTAATGCGGAAAGCACACGCGCGCGTCGCCAAAATCAAGCGCTTGCGAGCTTTCGAACGACGAGCCACGTACGTGTACGTGTTCTCTCGTTAAAAGCGAAACGAGGCTAAACGCCCGGTTAAATTTACATAAGTAAGAATAATCCCGTTTACGCTGCGACGGAAGCTTGTATATTGTGCCGACGCTGAATGGAAAGTAAGCGGTGAGTAATTCGCGGAAATTCAAAAATATACGCGCCCGCGAAAAATCGGATCGTGAACTTTCAGAGCCGGAACTGCATACTGTTCCGCGACGCGCGATAAATAACAAGGGGTCGCAGTAAAAAGCAAGTTTGTCGTCGTGGTGTGTATAGGAACTCGGCGCGGCCGTCCGCGATCCTTGTTATATACGACTTTTATTTTTTGTTCTTCCCGCCCCCGCTTGAGTTTTCGACGCGTGCCGCTGGCGCTACGCTCGGGATTATATTATTATACACCGTGCGTTCTTTACGCGTCGGCTCGTAATTTTCGCGGCGATATCTCGCGCTAATCTCAGCTCGGAGCATATAGCCGCGTAATGAGAGCGGAAGTTGACGCGGATTATCATGAGCGCGTTAAAAATAATGTCCGTAATAGATTCGCGTAATCGTCCTCGCCGCACAATATGACGCCGTGATTCACGATTTACCCCGCTAGTGTGATATAGCGTAAGCGCTGCTGCTGTACATGACCGCGAGAGAGAAAGGAAGGAATATTTTTCAGTCGTAGGGCAGAGGACCCGAGGCGAATTCACTTGCGCGCGCTGGAGGAAGAGCAAACTTTCCAAGTAAAACGAATGCCGGCGCGCTGGCAGTTGGGAAAATATCGCAATGCTCTCGCGGCTTGCTCCAAGCATTCGTCTAGTGCGCTATCTGGAATGCAAACTTAATCGGGTCTCTTTCTTCCCCCGCCCGATAAAATTGCGCCAGATTGCCTCGAATTCGTAATCGCGTCTAGTGGTTGCGCTCTGAGAAAGAGAGCGAGACAAAGGAGTGTGTATAACGAAAGTCGTTGCGTTAGCAGAGGAGAGTAAGACCGGTAGGTATATGAAGAAGAAGAAGAAGAAGAAGAAGAAGAAGAAGAAGAAGAATCATCGCGTCTCATTGTTCCCGTTTTTCTTCCCGCGAATATACGTCATTGTCTCTCTGCTCTTATACTCGGCATTCCCATACTCTCTCCTTCTCTCTTTCTCTCTCTCTCTCTCAGCTCGCTCGTCCTTATTACACTTCCCGGCACTGCTGTACACACAAAAGTTTGTACACTCGCTCGCGTGTTGCGTCGGGGGAGTATCATAATTCCGTTATTCAGGAGCTTTCTCTCGCGCGCAGCTCGTCTCAAACTTCTTCCGCTCCGTCGCTTCGCTTCTTTCGGCGACTCGAGAGCGAGATGTGCGGTTTTTTCTTCCGGAGTCTTCTCGACTTTTTCCCCGATAAATTTCGCGCGTTCCTTTTTCATCGGCAAATTCGCGCCTAACGCCCGGGACGAGGTTGATGGCGGTGTACATATAGAGTTCCGAGGAGATTGATTATAGCGCGGCCTAATGAGTTTCCCGGGACGCGACAAATGCTGCTACTGGGGAGTCCTCGTCGAAATTCATTAGCCGTGAGAGCAGCGTATGGGGGAGGGCTTTTTAAAATTCCCGCCGCGTTCTTCCAATATTTGCAAAAACTTTTCGCGCGCGGCACAGAGAGAAACTCGGAACCCTACTCCGAGGGGTATATGTACATCTGCGGCAAATCGAATCGACAGCAAGCGACGCGATGCTACTACTTTTGCGTCGCGAACGCTCATCCTTCTTACTTTGGCACGCGCACGCGTAAATGTATAAGATGGATCCCACCTTGAAAATTGCCATCTTTGTCAGGTGCCCCTTTGCAGAATCCTGAGCGCAAGGAGATTCGCTGGATTGGGCCAATTTTCATATTTAACATTCGCAACTCCCGCATACCAAAACCTGGTGTAAAAACAACGTTCAACAGCGTCGACCCAGTTACAGTTTTTATTTTTACGATATGAAATTCCAGCTTTTGCGAATATGGAAGCCGCACGAGTCTAACGGCGATTGAAAAACTACTGGGTCATGAAACTTCATCCCATGAACGAGCGGAACATCCGACGTAATATCGGTAGCGGAGTATACACGTGCTCTCATTCGAGCACTCGGCACTTTAACAAGCGAATTGCAGAACAGGTGCACGACTATCCTCTTCTATTCTCCCACGATCGCCGCAGCCGCTATCTCATCGAAGCTCCGTGACTATCGCGGGCTTCGCAGCAGCATAAGAGAGGATTCGCACGCGCGAGCGCGCTTTCAAGGTGAGCGGATTGATTTTTCAGCCATCCGAGCCAATTAGGCACGGTGAACTTTATTAGTTTGCTTATTGATTTCGCTCTATATCCGCGGCGCTGCCGGTCGGGCTTTAATTAAAGAGTCTTTTCATTAAATGAGTAAACAGGCTCTATCTCGCGATGCATTATTTCGAGTGCGAAGATTCGAGGCAATTTCGCGTGTCTCTGAATGGTACAGCGCATCAGAAAAATAAAAGTGCCGAAGCACGCGCTCTCGCTCGCGCGTACAATGCAAAAAGAATAAGCGAGGGGGAGAAAGACAGTCGGGCAATTGAGATGTAAAGAGCGTAGTGCGCTCACCCGGGCCGAGAATGGAGTAATCTACTACGTCCCATGAATATTTATACGTGAGTAGACGTGCGCGGGCGAGAACGAATATAACGATCGTAAAACTCAATTTTGCGGAAGAAGGCAAGTCGAGAGAGAAAAGAAGAGGGTAGGGCTGACATTGATAATAATCATCGTAAGTTCCGGCTAATCCTCGTCCCGGTGTTCGCGGGAATTAAAAGGCCCGTTCGCTAGCTCCTTCGAACTTCCAAAGTCCGACTACTACTCGCGCAGGATTAAGCCGACCAGATCTGTGTAACCGCGGCCGTAATTCGCAAAAAGCTCGTTAGAATATTTCGCCACGGCGTGTCTCGGGGCCGATAGATAATACATCTCGCTTGCGGTGCGCTGCGGAATTTGAATCCTAGAGCTCTCGTCGCTCTCGACTCTCTTGGTCTATTTCGGTGCGGTAGAGCCGAACTATTGATCGATTTGCACGCGGCGAATTTCAAGTTTCCGCGTACAGGACCAGCAGCGCAGTCGGCGTTCGTCGTTGTTATAATACGAATTCGGTTATATCCTCCTCAGCTCTCCTTAATGCCGGCGACGACTCCTAATCGGATTCCGGCGAGATTACCAGAAATCTGTCGCTGCAGCTCTCGCGCGACACGTGTATTATATAGAGGATGAATTTAAACTCTCGCGAGTGACCAGCAGAGCGTAATTGTTCAAAAAGCGCAACAACCTGCAGCGTGTGTCTATAGATACAACGCGGCGGGTCAGTTATCGGCAGATGAGGAACGAGTACGTTGCTCTGGGCGCCAAACGGTTCTCAACCGCGACCTTTGGACTTTCGCTGTTCGTTGTACACATTGCACACGTACGTTGGCTGAGGTCCGAAGATGGCAGAGCCGCATTGGTCGGAAGGATTAACCGCGTAATCGGCTCCGCTAACGAGCTTGGAATTTAAAATGATACAAATTGCGCCTACACTTTTCTACTGTCTCTATCCATCTGATGAGGGGAGAGGATCACCAATGACGACTTAATGAGAAGGGAAGGGGCACAGGATAAGGGTTTGAATATTTATCAGCTGATTCGTGTATGCGCATTGTGCGTATAATAACATAATAAACTAATTCACGTGCAATCTACGCTCTCTGCATTTAAAATCGAGGAAAAAGTCGTATATAAATAACGCGAGAACATTATTTTTCACGGTTTATGATGCGCAATTAAAATTTTATACATCGCGTGAGAAAAAAAGCAGCGTATAAATAATCATGAGAATACTCAGCACCGCACCGTCGCGATTAGCACTCCAAACGCGAGTCGCACTCGAGTATCGCTTCATTAACTTATCGGCAGCCGCTGAGTCTCTTTCGCGCGATCTTTCGATCGAGAGCGTCGACGCCGCAGTCGAGAGTCGTTTAGGCCATTAAGTCGAGAGCGCAGTCGCGCAATCGCGATGGCAATCGTCCCAAGCGCGTGAAAAGCAGTATCAGAAAATTTCAATCGAGCGTTGAGTGCGCGTGCAGTGCATTCCGTGGGATTCGCCTTTTTTTTTGCAGAGTGAGATTTGCGGGAACGTTTACCGAGCTTAATTGCGCGGGCCGTACACTGGGCAAAGGACAAAGCGAAAGCTTGTGTGCCCGAACGTACGTGGTATGAGCGAGCGTCCGATAAGTAGATTACATAACCGTCGTAAATTTCCATGCGGCGCGCAAAGTTCGCTCTAAAATATGGCTCTCCAGTAGCGCATACCCGCACGCGCATGTAAGAGGGACGTAAATAATGTATCGTCGCGCGCGCGCGCGCGGGGGCGGGCGGCTATTAAACTTACCATTTTTCATCAATAAAGCATCGAGCGAAAGCTCTCGGAAGATTAGACTTTTAAATACCGACGGCGCGGCCTTAGAGCCATATATAGTATACAGTGTCTCGTCACATCTCCGCCAAAGTATCGTTAATTCAGCCGCTCGTCGCGTCGAATCCAGCAGAGTACAGCTCTAAGCCCGCGCGACGACAGGGTTAATCTTTGAAAATCTCATTGGCAAGGCAATCGAGCGCGCGCGTGTGTGGATGCACGGAGCTATACGTACAGTCGCATATCCGTCAGTGCTATATATTCCACGCGTATATTAGAGTCTCGCGCGCGCGCGCGCATATCCAACAGCCAGTGCGGCGGGGTCGAATAAATCGATGCAGCGCCGGCAGAAATTCTCATAAATATTTATACGGCGGCTGCTCGCACGCGCGCGCCGAGAGAGCCCTTTATTTATATATATATATATATACATGTACGTACAAGGAGCCGGAGCGAATACGTCCATATCTATATATATATAAGCCAGTAGCGCTTCGGCATTGTAGCACACAGGGTGTACAAAGTAGCAAAGGATCCGCGAGAGCGAGGCAAAGGGCACAATGTAGTTACGATGATAATGAGAGAGAGAGAGAGAGAGAGTATATATCTCTCTCTCTCGCGCGCGCGCGGGCGTCCCCTTTGACTTTGTTGCGCACGGGCGCTTATACACGGCTATATTACTTTTTCTCCGATCTCTTATTTCCTTCCTCGGCGTCGGCGCGGGCGTATAACCTACATTAAAATTTTTTCGAAGAAGCCGCAAATCATCGTCGCGCTGTCCATCTGACGCAATGTATAACGCCCACGCGCGAGTAGAGGACGTAAAGGAAGAACCGCAGCGGCATATTATGCGCGCACGCGATAAGGTGTGCGCGCGATGCGAGAGAGCCGAATCGATATAAACGTACGTGCAGCGCGCAGCTGGAAATTCTCATAAATATTTATGGGCTAGTATATGTGTGCAACACTATGCGCTGCCCATAGCTTCACCGCCGACTCGCGCGCGCGAATTTCTCGCGTTCCTCGCATTCTTTTGATCGCTCGCGCGCTGCTCTTTTCTCACGGCTGTTTTATTCGCCGGAAAACTTTTGCGAGATTTCTCGCGCCTTATCACCTGTCATCCGTAGAAGCTCGTCGATCACCGCGGAGTAATCACTTTCGCACAGTAGTTGATGATGGCCCGTCATAACGCTCGCTCTCCGCCCACTGCACAGTAGTAGGTGTACACAGAACCGCACGCGTATACGGAGCCGTAAGAAAGCAAACTGCTCGAGAGCATCGCGAGAGGCAGACTGAGAAAGAGCTGCAGCAGCACAAGCCGACAGCTCTCGGCCAGTGAAATATGGGAATCAGCTCTGCCCCTCTCCTTCTTCCTCTCGGCCAGCTGTTCGAGGAGGATCGCCTGCTGTCTCTTTCTCGTAGTTAGGCCCGGAGCCAAACGCGAGCGACACAATCGAGCGCCAGCTGTATAATATATAGGCTGATGGCTTTCTCTCGCGATTTTTTTCGAAATTTCTATTCTCGTGTTATAATACTCACCGAGATAGCCCGGCAGGCGGGTCGTCAGAGCGTTAGCGAACTCACCTGAAACAGAGAAAACGTTCACAGATGAGAATCTATGAGGTTCGGAGCATTCGAGTCAGATCCGGAGATCGATCTCCGGAGCTAAGTTGCCGACGGATTTGGGAGGGGGAATAAAGCACCGGACACGCGCTGCAAGGCCAAATCCCTCCGGTGCGAAGTTTCGCGTGAGCGAGGAAGAAAACTCGTAGGTGCGGAGTAATTCGTGAGTAGAAAGGGTTGCTGAACAAAGCGACACGCGAATTCGTCGCCAACAGCGTCCCTCCTTACTTTTTCTCGGGAAACTCATAAATTACGCCTGACGCTGCGGATGATGATGTGGTTGTCAAAGTCGCTTACTTATTCAAGGTATATACGTCGAGCTGATGGAAAATTATGCCTCGTCTCCGAGCTACGACTGCATCCACTCTCGCGGATATTCCAGAAGGAAGCTGGGGTGTAAACTCCCGCGCGATGACCTACTCTCGAACAGCTAGTACTGCTGCGGGACGAGGACGTCCTTAAGCCGTTTCGCCAATTATATTTTACACCGGTAAGTCGTACGCGCGGAAAGAGCATCCGTTAACGGGCGGAGAACTTGGATTTTCTCGACTCTCTTGGCGCATATAACGACGTTCGAAAGCTCCTCCTTACTCATTCACTTTGTCATTTGGAAGCTCGCTGCGCTCCTTTAAGCGCACATTTTCCGAAACTGCAGCAACGTCTTGACTCGTGACTTATAAATGAGAGCTGAATTCACTTGCGCAGTAGCGCGGCACTATGTAATCGGTAATTCTCTTCTCCCACGCCGATGCTTCGCGATTGAAACGAGCGAAAAACGTCTGTATTAATAGAAGATCCCGAGCTAATTGGGTCGTGAGAGAGCTGTCAAAATAAATTTCGAAAAACAAGAGGAAAAGAGAGAATGATCAGCGAACTTTAAACATAGATCGTAAGCCGGTGTTTACATATGCGCACAAGCGCCAGGGGACGTTGAAAAAACCCGAGAAACTCGAACTACTTTTGTAACGGAGCTGTGGAGAGAGAGAGAGAGAGAGAGAGAGAGAGAGAGAGAGAGAGAGAGAGAGAGAGAGAGAGAACAAGGGATGAGGCAACGGTTGCGCCGGCGAAAAAGACAGAGGGATTTACGAGCTACCGCGGTTAAAAGGAGACGGATATATAGAGGTATGGAGGGCACACGCACGCGCGCACGGCCACTTGTGAATACATTTTCGAGTCTCTCTCTCTCTCTCTCTCTCTCTAAATAATACGCGTTGGAGAAAGTATGAACGAACGAAACCAAGGAGGCCGAATTAGTACTCGATAATTATGCGAATCGTGTTACTCCGCGAGTGACGCGTACAAAGGAGCAATTATACGCGACACCGCGAATCCGGCTTTTCAGATGCAAATTGCCGGCGTCGCACTGCGCGATCCAGTTCCAGAGCGAAAAATAACGCGCGGGGATTAATTTCCCACCGCCTCGAGAGCCGAGGCTTTAAAAAGACCGCAGCCGCGACGATTAGCCGCCGCCTATCGAGAAGGGAGCAAAAAAAAGGGCTCGCGTCGACGCGACAGATGTATAGAAATGGGAAAAGTGTTGCGAGAGCGGAAAATTGAATTTCGCGCGGCGCGAGCCAAAGAAAACGAACGACGCTCGATCCAGCAAACACACGCTCCGTCTATCTGCTTATCTATCTATCTGGGCAAACTCTTGGCGCGGCTCTCTCTCTCTCTCTCTCTCTCTCTCTCTCTCTCTCTCTCTCTCTCTCTCTCTCTCGGGCAGATAATCGAATCGGCACGCAATAACGATATTTCACTTTGGCAAATACTCGCTCCGACGCCAGAAGCGAGAAGCTAGCCGAGATAGCGCGCAAGCGGATAAAGAGCGAAAGGAGCTGCGCGCGGCGAGGACCGATATGGAGAGGACGCGTAAGTGGCTGCAGCGAGGTGACAAACGGCTGCGGCTTTATTAATTTCCCAGCGCGTGATGCAATGCGCAGCCTCGCGTAGATCAGCCCCGATGATAGCGTTCCAAGTTCATCGCGCGGGAGGGGTTAGGGATTTAGAGTTTTGTTTTTTCAAGTTTGTTCGCGCAAATCTCCATTAAAAGGCGAGCCTTGGTCGGAACAAGAGGATGAGAGGAGAAGTAAGCAAATTTTAGCTGATAAGACGCCGCAATGGGCTGTATAGGTATATCGGGAGCTATACCCTTGAATATATCGGGAAACGGAGAGCTTTATTGTGTGTCGTGCCCGACGCGCTAGCGAGCTTATGATTTATCGCGGCGAGACATCGAGGAAAGGAGGAAAGGAAAGAAAGCTACACACAGGGGCGGACCTCGACGACACACGAATCGTCGTCCTGCTGTACACGCTTTATACGGAGAAAAAAGGCGCTCGCACGCACGAGACGAAATAAGGGATTAAAGCGAGTAGACGCTTGTAGAATTTGAGCGATGAAAAGTCCCAGCTAATGGCTACTCGATCATCCGCCCTCTGACATTTTTTGATATACTTTAAGAAATATGACAACTCTCCTTCGCGTGCACAATATACACGTACACTACGCGGTTAATTTACAACCCACGCAAAATTCAGCGGACAAAGGCAGAGCTCCACATGCCGGATATAAATAGCGCGCGCTGCAGCAGTGCTGAAAACAAAGAGAGGAAAAATCAAAGAGCTGCGCAGGAAAAAAAAAACGACGAGGACGAGGATAAAAAAACGGCGCGGCGAGTTTCGGAAATCGGCTGCGGCACGGTCCACCTGGACGTGAATCTGGCCATTAAACTTACGGGAGCCGCCTTCGGCGCGAGCGCGGGCGGCAGGTGGCGGCTGTATACGTATAGGTGTAGCGCTATATACATGCGCGGTCCTCACCTGGACCCGTATAATGCGAAGCTATGGACCTTCTCGTTGCGCTGTCGCACTGCTCCGATGTGGAGTATTGGTATGTTTTAGTAAAATTTTACGTACGCTCGTACATAGCTGGCTACACTTTGTTTTTGCCTCCTCCTAAATGTAAGCTTTGATAGAACAAAATATTTGACTTGGTTAAACACACTTAAGAAACTTGTCGAATTTCTAGAATTCAATCGTCGAGCGTTCTCGGTACCTTGGCTCGTTTTCTCGTTAATCTAACCTTTACAGGCTTAAAGTAGACAAAAAATCGCTTAATTGATCTGGGTGTCACTCATCGTCATTATTCTGGGTCATATTCAGGGCGGACACAAATAATACACACCGGAATTTTCTTGGTCTATTTGATGTTTTGTATAATCAAAACAGAGGGCCGCAGTATATTCGTGTAATTACCTCCGTAAAAATCTTCGTCACCACTATTTCTACGACTCGACGAAACCGGCCCTGCAAAAGCGTTAACCATTTCCGCAGCAGAAGCATCAGGGCAGCCAACACAATATACACAGCGTCTCAGGAGATGTATACGCGTCGATAAAGGGGCCGACAATACGCACTCCCCTACACGCGGTATATAGTCTCGGCTCTCGGCGTGAGATTATGGGTCACACGTATACGCTGCACACACGGGCAAACTGCGGACAGAGAGAAAGACATCTCCCTCGCTCCAATTTACGCCGGCTATAATTCAGCGGCATTAGCGCCGCTGTGTGCTTCCGAGACGCACTTGGCCTATCAATACACGCGGTGGCGGTGTCGATGCAGCTTCTCTCTCTCTCTCCCCGGGGGATCAAGCGCAGCCTCGCTGAGAAAACAAAGACCGCAAGACGTCTGCTTGGGGAGAGATGAGCGAACGAAGCGCAGAGGCGAGATATTGAATGGCAGAAGGATTGGAAAATTTCGCAGCGATACAATACGTATTGGATTGCGCGGCGCGAAGCCGTGCCGAAACGTTCCCTGCGCAGCCGTTTAAGAATATTATACCACAGCGTCGCCGCTCCATCGAGAGATGCATCCCCGGGGAATTCGCACTTGTTCACGCGTGAATTCGAAAGATTCCGCGTGACGAGCACTTGTTTCGCGCCGGGATCACCGGTGAATTCCTCATCGGAACGTATACTCTCTTTCAATTCAGTGTGCCGAGGGAGAGCTGCGCACAAAAGCCCGCCGAGCGATAAATATCCCGCGGAGAAATGCCGGGTAAAATATAATAATGCCCCCGAAAACTCGGATCGACTCGTTCCTATATACGAAAATATTGCCGATACTCGCATATCCGTTTTCCCAACGGCGCACACTGCGGCTGTATACGTCTCTGCTGTATATCCGCTGCACGAGCTGCGCAGGAGGGAGACCTTACCAGCGGGAGACAATAACGCAGGGTGAATACAAAGTGCGAGCGCAGAGTCTTTATTTTCGAGCCGGCAGAAAAATAAGTAAAGTGCGCGCGAGAGACACCGAGTGCAGCGCTATAGTACAATAGACAGCGAGAGCCTATATGCGGCTCGCGGAGAGATAGATAAAACAAAGGGCCGATTTCGAGTAATAAGCAAGCATTACGCTAGTGGAATCGTAACGAGTCCGGCTTACGATAAGATAAGCTGGGAAATTATCGTCTGAGCGCATGCGTTCGGCCTATTTTCCACTGTGTATTATTATTCCAGGAGGGGCTGAGTCACGCGCTGCGCTTGACTTTGACATTCGTCGCTCTCTCTATATTTACACGATATCTCCGACAGATAGAGGATATCAATGCGCGCACTCAATCGCGATTATTCGGTTAAAGAGAAAGGGAGCAGACGACCGCGTCCTTTATTCTCAAAAGATAAAACAATACGTTTCCCGCGCTTATAACCTACGCCGAAAGTTTCAAGCCGCGCTAAGAGCAGCAGCAGCGCCGGCAGCTCTCATTCGGAATTCAAGAGCTCGGGCGCAAATCCCAGAGGAAGAAAAGTGAAGGAAAATTGTTATACGAGAGGCGACGAGCCGGGAGATAAATAGCCGCGCGCGGAAAAAGGCGCGAGAGTAGCATCAATGCGGGGCAAAGACAAGACTCGTAAAGTAGAGAGGGCTGAGGAGTAAAAGACACGGAGCGTGTATTATGAAGCATCGGAGGGGACGACGACGAGCGAAAAAGGTGGTTAGGGAGGGGCGGGGGGGGGGGGAGAGGAATGACTAAGTGCTCGTCCTCCTGCGGGAAGGGTAAATTTCCGGCGCGAGTGTCATCCTGCTGCTGCCCCTTGAAATTTGAAAAATCTACCACTCGACACCCCCACACGTTCCCGCGACCCACATGCGCGTATATTGTGTGTCACGCCGCGGGAAAATTTTTCGGGATATACGTATGCAGCGCGATAAGCTGCTCACGTGCGCGCTGCGAACTTTATGAAATTACTTTTTCTTTCTCCGCCGCCCACGGCTTTTGATGCAAAGCGCCGCGTGTACGAGTTTTTCTCGAAAGCTTTGAAACGTGCGCTTTTTTTATTACGCTTTCGTAATAACATACGCGTTTCTTCATTACGCGCGAAATGCCCCTCCGTATGTGCCGAGGCTAGTTAAGTGCGCAGACGTATGCGGCTCTTTATCGATTTTCTTATCAAACGAGCGCAGAATTTCCATCTCGGAAAGGCATCGGAGCTTTCAAAGTACGTAGGTACAGATCCCGACGGTTTTCCACGTGAAAACATCAAACGGCTTACACCCGGCGGTTTTCCGCATATGATTATCGAAGAGGCGAGTCGAAATTGGCTCAACTGGAAAGATTTACGCGAATCTCGACGAGATATCAGAAGTAATTAGCACAGCTGAATCTCTGCGGCTCTGTAAATGTTTATAGAACGAGGCTCGTCAGCGGGTAAGCGTCGCGTTATTAATAACTTCGTAAAGCCGATGCCCGTGTGTGCCATAATCGTCGACGCGAGATTATCGCTCTAGTCCGGCTCCTCGTGCTCCGATTACTTATCAGTTCGATAATAATACGTTGTATGACACTCTAGGTGGGTTAATGGTGTAAAGAGTCAAAAGAATAGAGACTTAAGATGCTTCCTTGGTTGCAGAAGTTCAGCTTAGTCGGCTTTGGACCTCAGAACCGGAAGGAGATCCAAGTTGGAAGTTGCAGAGCGAGAACTAGGATGCGAACGCGCAAATAGAGAAACTGTCGGAAATCCAAGCTAGCGTAGTGGTCGCGAGAATCCTTGAACTGTAAGAAACTTCGGGTCTGGGTGCCAACGGTGCCTTATCGCGCAAATAGCCAGCGGAACCCGTATGGAATTTCTCATCGATCGTCGTTTGTTGCAAACGAAGAAATCGAAGAAACGAATATAGCTTGTCATTGAATCTACGCTACGCAAGCTCACCGCGTATATAAAACTCGTGCGCGCGCTCAAAGGAAGAAAATTCGTCTAATCACGTACAGCGGTGCGGCCCAGCGCTTTAAAACGAGATTCCAAAGACTCATCCTAACGAAATAACGCGTGTCACTCTACGCGTATATCGATTTCTAATAACCCGATGCAATCTCGGCGCGAAAACCGCGCAGTCTCTCTTCTCTTTTTCCCTCCCACCCACGCACGTACATACGCTCTCTTCCTCCATCGGCGCGTAAGCCACTTTGATTATTCATCGGCGCATCCTCTGTCAATAAATCTCGAGCACGGGGACTTTGAGAGCAGCCCGAGAGCAGCTCTGTATACTATACACGCGAAAATCCGCGCGACAGAAGCTCTGTCCTCTCGCTTTTTTTTTTTTTTTTTTCCTCGTCGTCCGACTGCAGGAGACGCGCGCGAGCGCCTGCTTGCGTGTATACACGCCCCCGGTCGGAAAGGAATAAATTTTTCGTGACGTTCTCGAGCGCAAGGGGGAGTGCTCGCTTGAATGAGCCGCCACGCGCACGTGGCAGTGGCGCGTGTTGGCCAGCTCAGCTCTCTCGCTTCTAATTCTCCCCTTCGGGTTTTTCCTTGTACGTGCGTGGCCGGCTTTTCCGAGGGCGTGTGTGTGTTTGTGTGTGCACTGGACGAGCGTTAGTTTGTTGTTTTGCTGCCAGCCTGACAATTTTTTTTTTTTTCTGTCACGGCTTGGAAGCACGCGTGTAATCGTCTGCATAATGCAGGAGCTTTAACCCTCTTGCTCGCGTCGTGTGTGCCGAGTTTCAAGGGCTTGCAGTAGCCCCGTCGTGTGTTTTCGAATTCCGAGCGATCGTTGAATTATTACGAAGCCTAGACTAGACTAGGCCGAGGTAATGAAATTTCGGCGAGCAATTTCCAAGCTTGTACAGCGAGTGCAGAAGGAGCTATCTTCTTTTTCTTTGAGAAAGTCAACTAGTTCCGTGACTTTTTCCTGCAGCAGCAGCAGCAGCTCGAGAGAGAAGAGCAATTTTCCCAACGTCTTTTGTTTATAATGCGCCTCTCTCTCTCTCTCTCTCTCTCTCTCTCTCGGTGACGCCGTATACAGCGGCAGCCGTTCCTCCGCGCTATAAAGGCTTTATTAACGTTGTTTCGGCCGACGGCGACGGAAAAATCGCGCGCGAGCCGCGTCTCTGTCTTCTCTCTTTTATATGGCCGGAAAATTTAATTGGAGTCTCTGTCGGCCGGGCTGTGACGAGAAAAATAAAGTGAGACCCGTCGCGCGCGCGCGCGCTGTGCAGTTATATTATACACACAAAGTGGTGTGCGTGAGAGCTGGAAAGAGGAGCACACTACTATACCACCACTTGGCGTATAACGTATATAAAGTAAGCGTCGTCGAGAGTATAGCACGGCTCATCGCTATGTGCATGTAAAGCAAGAGGAGTTTAACCTCCCGAACTCGGCAATTTTTAAATTATGCAGTGCAGCGAAAAAGTCCGGAATTAAAACTTTCCCTCCGCTCTTTATCAAGTGCACGCGGCGGCAGTAGCGGTAACGGACGCTCGCGAACAATACGGAAATAAACAAAACTACGCCCTACAGAATAGCGATATTAAACATCGGAAAGGGTAGAGAGAGCGAGAGCAAAGGACGACAAAAGCGCGTTAAAATTTCAAGCGCCGAGTGCTCGCTCACAAAGGCTCTCCCTCGCGAATCCGACGGCGGCGGCCCTGAAAGTCCATTAATAAATAACGAATTCATTAAAGCCCGCCGTTAAATAGACGAGCCTATACTGTATATACCGCCGCGCAAATTAACTCTCGAGCGGGCGGCGCACTATCGCGGCGATCTCTCTCCCGTACGTGTAATTCGGCTTCGCGCGAGGATTAAATATTATTGTTTTCGCTTGTTCGAGGGGTGACTTTTGATTTTTTACGCGCGTCCGTGTTTTCCCCCCCCCCGCGCGCTGGAAATTTATATTCGCGGGCGCGCGATTTTTTTCCCCCGTTTGGAACCGAGAGCTGTGTGCGTGAGAGCCGCGCGTGATTTTTTATCGCTTTGATGCGGCGCCGGATGAAAGCTTTATTGGAATATCGAATTTCGACAGCAAGTTCGTTTTAAACATTTTGCCATTATAATCGTACACACAGATGCGCGATATTCGATTATGGAAATGCATTCGCTGTACAACAATAAACCCGATGCAAATTACATCGGCTGATGTGGCGTGTATAATATTACTAGATTAATTACACGCGATCATTTCGTTCTTTCTGCAATAAAACCCACGAAAAATGTTCGAATTCCCCGATAATGGCCAATCAGCGTTGCGCGCGCTCGTTAATTAGAGCTTAAGCTCCTTCTTGCATCCCCTAAACGGCTTAGCATCTCTCTCTCTCTCTCTCGCTTCCTTTTCACGTATATTTTTTACTCGTGTATACACGTCGCTGCAGCAGCCGGGCATAAGTGCAGCCCGTAAGCAATTGTTTTCCTGCTAACGAGCGCTTGCACGGCTCTCGCTAATACTTTCGAAACACCCTCGCCCAAGGCCTTATTCTCCGAACCGAGCATACCGCCGCCGACATATTGATTTAGCATTACGCCCGAGAACGAGCGAGAAAAGCAAGGGTCTCACACTCTGGATATTGCAGGACGACCCGTGCGGATAGGTACGTATGCGAGAGCGGACGTATACGGCAGAGATGATGGGGATTTCATAGAGAGAGAGAGAGGGACCGTCTGTGTATGATGTGCTTATTACGGGCGATTTCGTGAGCATGCAGCGGCGGGACGGAAAATTTTCATCCGACGAGTTTTCCGAGTTGTGAACTACGGCGAAGCCTTATACGTACGCCTGTACAATAAAGCATATACGCCTATACGAGCTGCTTTGTGCGAGGAGAGGTCTCGGCTTTTCTTTCTTTCTCTCCTCCACGCGCGGCGTCATCTTCGTTTTCCGCTCCTTTCTATACACGCAGTAGTGTCTCGCAGCTCTCTTCGGGTCCATTTCACGCATTCTGATGCGCCGGAAAAGAGGGGAGAGGGGAGTCCGACTCTCTCTCTCTCTCTCGCACACAATGCGAGACTCTCTTCCTTCTCTTTCTCTTCGATTTCATCGTCTGCCCGTTTTGTATACAAATTTCTCTCTCTCTCTCTCTCTCTCTCTCTCTCTCTCTCTCTCTCCTCTCGCACCAAGAGAGAGGGAACGGAAATAACCTTTTATAGTTTTCCCCGCCGCGAGCGCGCGAGATTCTGCACTTTAAACGTCCAATTCTGGCGACGCGCGCCTACTTCACTCGGCGAGGAAAAAAAGAGTCGAATATATAAAGTTTAAATGGATTTTTCAAAGCGACGAACTTTTTTCATTCATATGTAAGGGGCGATCTATATCATCGGAGAGTTATGAACTTTTTTTCTCGATGAAAAGAACGAAGCCCCGCAATAACCGGCGAGAAAGAGCAAAAGCAAAAAAAAAAAAACAAAAGGCACCTGTTATAGGAATTTCGTGTCCCGATAAGCGCGGCTCGTTTAAACTTGCTTTATCCCCGCTGTCGCCCGCGCCACAGAGATCCCTCTCGGACTCGTATATCCAAAAAAAAGAGAGATCCGCACGTCCTTGTCTGTGCGGGATAAGGCCGGGCATAAAGAAGCTAAATGAACGTAGGTGGAAAACATACACACACACACACACACACGCGCGCGTAGAGGACGTAGTGGTAGAAGTCGCGGGCCGATAAGAGTCCGGGCTTTGCGCGAACACGTGCACGGGGAACAGCTATACGCATTCGCAGAGGCGAAAAAAAGGAGAGCGTAATCCCCGAGGATAATCCTAATCGATGAGTTCCACGTACGAAGAAAGAAAGAGTCTCGGGAGCTTGTCGACGTCGTACACTTTGATTCTCTCCCGTATGGACCTTTGCCAGAGGACGTCTCGAATATGCCGTTTAAAGCCGAGCTGCTCGCGCTTCTCCCGACGATGGGGTTGATTGCACTCACGGTATATTGCGAAAGTTTCCCAAAATGGCTTGTTAAGATTTCCATTCGGGCGAGCTGATCGATTTTCGAAAAGTGGATCCGATGGATTGGGCAGGCTCTCTCTCGCAAGCGTTCCATGAAAACTCTGTACAATTGCGATGGTCCGGCGATAAGCGCGCGGCGGACGATGCCGACGAGCTGCGACGAGTAAAGGAAATGATAAGGCAGAGGGTCTTGGGGCGTCGAGTGCATTTACGCTCACGGCTATGTGCGCGCGCGCGCGCGGATGAGCAGTAGCAACGGGGAGGGATGACGGCGCGGCTGCTGGAGAGATGAAAATCCGAGCGAGCAGCCGACCGGAAATACAATCAAACGCTCGGGACGATCATCGAGTCAAAGTGTTATGGGGTTATAGGGCTTCGCCCCATTCGGAATTTTTTCAACTGGCACATTTCAACTTACGCCTTTTGACGCGTGCTTTTTCAACTCACCTGCAACAGAAAAGAGAAAAATATTAATCAGAAAATGTGCGGGAGAATCGGGAGAAGGGAATTTTTAAAATAATGCGAAAACACAGAAGAAACCGCGCGCACGTCATACCTATATACACGCCGACTTGATTGCCGGGCATATTAAAAACGCTCCTCCCGTCGCGAATGAGAAGTAGTGCGCGGACTCGCTGAAAAACAAAGCTCGAAAGCTCTCAGCATTTCGACTGCCAGCAAGAAACTCCTTCCGCGCAGTGCCAGTGGCCGAAACAATTTCCCCGCGAGCAATATATCGCGAGAGCTCGCACGCTGAATATATACTGTATACGTATAACGGCGATCGTGCGAGTGAAAATTAAAAATTAGAAGAGATTAGTTTCGGAGCTTTCCATCCGCGCGCTGAACAATGGAATTACGAGCCATTTTTAATTTCCCTCCTAGATATACGGCGAGCCGCGAGTAGAGTCAAACTTTTTATCGAACTATAAAGCCAGCGCGCGAATATTCCATTATCTTCGAGCGGAGCCATCGAGCAGTTTTTCAAAGAGCGAAACTCAATTGTGAAACATTTTCATTATATCCGCTCGCTCTCTCTCTCTCTCTCTCCGGCGGTATAATTACAGCGGCTTCGCTTATTAAAAATGAAAATTCATTTCCATTCCGCGCGCGCGGCGAGTTCTTTTTTTTAATGAAACTTTATGGCGCGAGCGCAAACTTTTCATTGAAAAATAAAGCCGTGTATAACGAGGGCAAAAAAGAGACATCCTATACAAATCACGCTCGCGATCGTAACGAAGCGAAGCGCACTGCTTACACCGAATACGCGTAACGAACGTTGCATAGCAAGGGGAGCTTGAAAAGCACATCGGCCCTCAGCACCGCAAACACACACACAAGCATATGAATGGCCGTGTGCCGGCGCAGCGATTTACAGGGCTGTAATAGACGAAAGAAGCGCGCGAGGCGGAGAAAGCGAAGCACAACAACGAAGCTCGAGTGCGAGCGTTTATTCGCCGGAGAGATGATGAAACAAAGTTGCGCGGAAAAGAGCGCGCATGAATTTATTTACCGCGGCGCAGCTCTCTCGCTGCTGCTGGGTATACGTATGAATAATTTAACTTTTTCCGCAGAGCTGGCTTGCAAAACGCAGCGCTGACGCATTTTCGTTAATGAAAAAGCATGTAAATCCGGACAACCGCGCTCGGCGAGTATTATAATCATGCGCGGCAGCGCAAAAACATTACGCGAGAGAGAGAGAGAGAGAGAAACGTATTCGGCCAAATTACAATATACACGCCGTACACGCGGAGATATAAACATTACTCGGGGCGCAGTAGGGCTTGTATGTATACGGGTTAGGGCTGAAAACTCGCGGTTCGGGGCGGAACCGCCGGAGGGCGTGAAAATATTGAAACCGTCGATTATCCCGCCTGACTTTGCAGCAGCGCTCTATAATATACGGAAGTTTTCGACTGAAAGGAATTGATGCGTATCTGTCGCGTCGTTCTTTCATTAGGTTGACTTTTTATTTCCGCCGATATGAGTTCAGCGTCCTGGGAGAGTTATAGATTGAAAATACTGGACACGACTGGAAACCCACAGTAGCGGGTGTGGATACGTACAAAGAGACACGGGGGAGGAAAATAAAGAAATTAGCGTCACTCAAGCCACGAACCCTCATAAATTCCTCGGCCGGAACAGAGAGCCGGGCGAATAAAAAAGAGAGAGGACTCGTAGACGCACAAACACACGCTCGTAATGAAATTCGCCCGCACGTAGAGACTCTCTCGTTATCCCGGGGCACATGTAGAGGAAAAAAGCGAGGATCAAGGGAGAGAAAAGCAGCCGCGAGCTATATCATATACGCTGTGTCGAATCGCGCGCTCGAGCTCCATTGGCGCGCGCAGTCAGTGAGAAATGAAGCCCTAACCGTATACTCCCCGCTGCGCGTGTACCGCTATCAAAATCACGGGATTGACTGCGATTCCTCCCCCGCGCCGCAGTCGCGGCTGTTTCTTCTTACAAAGCCCAGTGTCAACAGCGCACACTCGTATCTCTCTAGCAGCCGCGCGCGGCTTTGTGAAATAACCCTCAGCGAAGAGAGAGAGAGAGAAGAAAAAATGCCCTCTTAGCATCGGTCTACTCTCGTTCTCTCTTTGCGCGCGCGACTTTATCTCCGCGAGCGGCAGTAAAGCTGCGCGGCGTAAAGTGCACTGGGCCACAATGCGGCCCTTCTTCTTCTCTCTCGACTATACTGCTGCTCCGAGGGGGTTGAAAGCGCGCGCGTGTGTGTACTTTTTTAAGGGAACTTTCGTGTTCTAAACGAGCGCGTAATTAACGATTGCGCCGTATGCGAGTATACTTCGTATATAAACCAACGACTCTGGAGCGATAAATCCGAGCGAGTTTTCAGCGCGAGCCGATCTCGGGGGTGCAGTTCCGCGAGTGTATACTATACGATCCCGAGGACAGTCTAGTGTTCTTTATCCCCTGCGTGCGACCAGCGGCCGGCCGAAAGTTTGGTCGTTTTCTTCCTATTTGCCTATACACGGGGAATCTTGGCCCGAGAGTTCGGAAATGAAGTGAAACACTCGCTGCAGCTGCAGCGAAGTTTCTTCTCAGCTCTTTTGTTAAATTGCAAAGTTCCGATGTTTAGGGCCGGCTAAGAAGCCGGAAAATTTTTGAATCTTCCGAGAGTTTTAACGACTTTCCAAGTCGCCCCCACCGCCGCCGACGTTGAGGGAGGAGGAGCGATTGTTTGCGGAGATTCTTATCTCTCTCCGCTTCTACTCGATATGCGACTATTTTATGAGCTTGACGAGGGGAAAATGCCGATAATTGTGCTCGAGAGATGTTTATAGTTCTGAAACGCATAGAGATATTATTAAACAAGCCAATTAACGTCAGTCGGCGAACAAAAGCTCTCTCGATGCGCATATAACTAGACGACGTTTTTTCGCGTTACTCCGTCGTCGTCTCGCTGAAGGCCGAGGCTGCTGGACGAGAGTTTCTTTGAGACAGCGAAAAGCTGCCGTTAAAAGTAAACGAGCTCGTCGTCGCTGTATACAGTAATTGAAACGAGAGCAGAGCCGCAAACAAAGCTCGCGCGTGCAGTGTGTATGATGGAAAAGGAGAAAGCTGCGGATGAATCAGAGGAAGGCAGAAACAATGTCAAGGTAGTCTCTCGATCAATGTCCCCTTTTTTGCGCGGCGTCGACGCCTCGCACTGTTTGATCCATACGGTGCAGCGCTTCGTTATATTTTTATCGCTCCGCGCGCACAAGTTAAAGCGAAGACGCGAGAGGGCTGCACAAAGGAGCCGATGTAATCTGGAAGAGCGATCGAAGTGTTAAATGCCGTCTCTTGATTCGTCGCTGCGTCTCATCGGGGGTCGACGACGTCGCCCGCGCGAAGGTGTAACGAGATACATGATCCCTCCCAAGCGTAAGGGTACAACAAGTTGATTTTTTTTTCCGATCGGAAAATTCCCGGAGAAAAAACGTTTCGCCTCGATTCAATTTTCGAGGGAAAATTCATTCCGACCGCAAAAATAGAGCAGTAAAGCGCGACAACGAGTGAAGTCGAACGGGAGGAAAGAAGCATCGGCACAGCGGTGAAAAAAAGGAGAAAGAGAGAACGCACAGGTCGGTAGAGACGCACGCGGGGCAGCAGCGAGCGTGCGAGGGGAAAGAGACCGGTCTGGGGATGAAATGGAACGGGACACGACGACGACGGCGAGAGATGGGACTAGCGGGGGCGGCAGAGAGAAAGAGAGAGAGAGAGTGGGCGAGTGTGCCCCAGGGGCGGAACTGCCGCGGCGGAGGGTGAAAGCGGAGTGGGGTGCTGCTGCTGCTAGCGGCGTGCTCTGGAAAAGGGGGACGAAAACGGGGAGCGCGGGAGCACCGCGGATCAATACTCTCTCTCTCTCTCTCTCTCTCTCGCTCGCTCGCTCTCGAAGAGAGCGCGCACGCGGAAAGAGACGAGGAATGTATAGGTGTGCGTGCGCGCGTATACCTCTCTCTCTCTCTCTCGCGGCAAAACCCATTTATGGCTTTTTCTGGGTAAAACCCCGCCGCGGAGAGGAGGGAAAAAACGCGCGCGCTTAATCTTCATGCATTAAACAATGCCCGACGAGCTAGCGAGGGAGAGAGATCTGCAGTGCTTTTTTCGGATTCGCTGCTTTTGAATTAATTGGCTGGAACGATCTGCCCTTCCCGATATGACGCAGGCGGGATATATAGGGGAGGGAGAGGATCGTTCGCTTATTTCTTATATTTCGCGCCGCAGACGAGCGGCCGTAGGAATTCTAATTGAGGATTTTCACTTTCTTGAATAATAAACGTCGCCGTTCGGAAATTATAAGCGGCGATCGATGCGATGACTCTCATTATCGTGCGATCCCGATATGCGTCGGTACGAGTGTGACGCATCGCGAGCGAGAAGGAGCTATGACACACTTTTCCGAATCAAGCTTGCGGCGCGCGCGCGCGAGATATCGATTCCTTCCGAGGGCCAGATCGAAGCCCTCTTACTCTTCTTTTTGCGTTATTACGCCACAGCTGCTTCCTTTCCTCCACTCGACGGCGATTCATTTCGCGGTAAATTTTCCGTCTCCTCCTCGACTATTTATTCGACGCTAGCGTACATCGCTTGTTTATCGAGTATGAAAGCTGCGCCTCGTTACGTTACATCGCATCAGCTGCGAATTTATTCAGCAAACGTCGAACGTATACACGATGTACGATTCCCGGAAAACGCGAATGTACAGAAAAATAGCGCAGCGAGGGCGGCTTATAGAATAAAATAAAAACGGATTTCCCAGGAATTCATTACTACCTCTCCCCACGTCAATTCCGTCCAACAAATCATCATCGGCCATACATACACATAAAGCGGAGTATAGAGTTCCGAGCACGTCCCGAAACGAATCGGTCGCGCTAACGCGATGTCCGCCGGGATATGCACAGAGAGCGGAATCCTTGCAAAATTCCACGTTACGCGTCGTAAATTACGATTTCAAAACACGCGCAATCTCCATTTTCTCTCCGCTCCTCCCTCTATCGTATACCTATACTCTTCATCGGTCTACGCTGTACTAGCGCGAGAGAGCGTCGCTCCATATCCAGCGGAATAAATCACCGGGCGTCACGCGCTTACGCTCTGTTAGGAAGAAATTATTGCGAAAAAAAAGGAAGAATCGCAGTGACAAAGAGGAAATTAATTGCTTTTTACAATTTCAGGCTGAAGAGAGCCGTGCAATCGAGCCAAGCTCTCCTGGCCAAGTCGATTTTATCGAGTCGCGGGGGCGCGAGTGATTTTCAATTTCGAGGCGAAATTGAGTCGGTCGCCGCCGCCGCCGCGAAAAGCAGAAAAGAGCGAGAGTAGCCGAACGCGGGAGAATGAAAAATAGAGGCTGTTATATGTACGAGGAAAAAAAGCGGGGGAAACTGGAGCGACCGCGAGCCTTTGTACTGCTGCGGCTGCTGCGCTACTGGATTTGGCCCATTAATGACCTTCGCTTTTTTTTTTCGCCGGAGCTTGAAAATCGAATGGCCCTTAATAATCGAGAGCCGAGAGCGAGATTACCGCTGTAGATATGGAACGAGAGACGATCGAGAGAGTCGAAAATTATCGAGAGCCGCCGTATCCGAGGGAGTAATTGCAATCGCATCTCAAATATTTCCTCTCTCTCTCTCTCTGTACTGCTGCAATCGTGTGCTCGCTCGCTGTGTTATTCGTTTCGTCGACGCGTATATTTGTATCGGGCGCTTTTTTTTCTCGTCACCAGAGAGCTTTTCTCGGAATTGCCGGTGCCGGCGGCATGAAGCTTGTTCATCCACGCTGTATATCCCTGTCGTTCGTGTATGCGCCTGTGAAAGTTTAATCGACGTAGTATAACGTAAACAGAGCGAAAACATCGCGCTGATTCGTCGAGGGTTTCGATGATTGTTGCATGAAAAAAATCGCTAGTAATTATACCGTCAGAGTTGCGTCATCCACATATAACAAGCCAGGAAGTGTGTGCCCGTACGTATGTCAACAATTAAAAATCAGCTGGTGCAAAGATGCCGCGTGTGAGGTTCGAAGCGCACGAGCGACCAGAGATAGAATTATACGCGCGGGCGAGTAGCCCCATCCGTCGCGGGAAATCACGGGTGTCATTGTTAGGACAGTGTGCACAAGCGGCGGTGGCTCGCTCGGTCACGTAATTGCCCGCCTCGGCCAATCAACGGCCATTGATTCGAGCGCGCGTAGGTCTCATACACACTCGTATAAGCCGCGTATATAAGCAAGAAGACGATTGAATTGCGAGCCTCGAAAAAAGTCGTTATTATGTTTTGCTCTTTTCAATGGGTCGAGCTTTTGCAATTATTTTCAATGTCAGTATCGCGAATCGAGTGTGTGTATATGCGTCGTTTTGAAGGGCACGAAAAACAAATTTCGATGCTTTATGGGAATTTTTTCTCTTGTACAGCTGTACATCCCCCGGCAGCTGTATCCTCTTCGCCTCTCTCTTTCTGGGTTCGTGATTGACAGAAATGTCGATAAAATAACTGCGCGGAGAGATGCCTGTTACTGGCGTCGGCGGCGTCGGCATTATTTGCCGCCGCGGAATTTCGCGCGAAAGAACGAGCGAATCAAACCCGTCTACCGCCGCTGCTGCTCAATACGTGTCAATTAAGGAGTAGACTCTCTGCCTCTGAGAAAAGTTTGCCTCTTTTAGGAAAGCGAGCACGATATTCCATTTTTTTCCTCCTCTCGAGACGTATAAAGAAAAACGCGGCATCCATTCGGCGCAATGTACTAATCGGGCGTTATGAAAAATGAAGGCGAGCTGCGCGAGCACTAATTAACATTTAAATTATTAAAGTGTCTAGACCACCACCGCCGCCGCACACGAGAGAAAGAGTAGACAATGGCGAATGGATAACAAGGTTTTTGATTAAAGGCCCGTTTGCGCGCACCGCATAACATACAGAGGGGTTCGCGCGCGCAAAAAAAAAAGAGCGCTGCGCCACACATATATAAAAGCGGAATTTCAAAGCGCGCGTGTGCAAATAGAAGAGGAAAAAACAGGCGCGTCTCTAAAAAGTAAAAGAGTTTATGAATTTTTGAAATGTTGCCTTTATAAGCCGCCTCTCTTTCCCCGCGAGGCATTAACGCCGCGCGCGGAAAGAGGGATAAATTAGATCGAGCGAGTTGGAGGCGAAAAAATCGAGCCGTCATTCAAACTTTAATCCTTCGCCAGCTAAAAAGCGCCGCGCACGTCAGAAAGAGAGAAAAACCCTGCTCCGTATAATCCAATTAAAGGCTGCTGCAGGGCTACGAAAATTCAATTCTATATACACGGCGGCAGAAAAGAGAGAGAGAGAGAGAGAGCAAAGGATCAGCACCGTTTTGTTTCGTTCAGTTTTTTTTTTCCCGAACGAGCTCTCTTTATCGACTTCTTCCTGTCTTCCTGTCGGCCGTTCCTTCCACGTCCGCTCTCGGCGTTTCCGGCGTCGTATCTCTCTCTCTCTCTCTCTCTCTCTCTCTCTTTCTCTCCGAGGCCTCGATGCGCAGTGCAGAGCGACTCTCTCCGCGATCGGAATGATTTTCGCTCCTATCGAAAGCTTAACGAGAAGAAATTTCCTCTCTCTTCTCACGTGACGCCGCGTCCGAGGAAGATCGTCGCGTCCCAATAAAAGGGGTGCAGTATAGCTGCGAAGGAACGGAAGTGGCTCGTTGCCCGCAATTTAAAGCCTACGCGCGGACTAGCTGTCGCCCGCGCGCGCCTGAGAGGAGAGTCAGAGAAAGAGAGAACGAGGGAGAGAGAGAGAGAGAGAGAGAGAGAGCGCTGAGACGCACTTGTTGCGTCACGCCGAGCGCTCGCGATAAGGGATATCTTTCCGTCCCTGCAGGCGCGAGTAACCGTGTTTTCTATATAATAATACCGGCACATAGCAGACATGAGATGTGCATAGTTATCGTTGTTGATTCGACTGCGCGGGGAGAGCGGAGCACAAAGCGCGCGAGCTCCGAATTCGCAAGAGCTTAGAAACGTGAGAGGCTTTGAAAAATTTCCCGCATTTCTCCTCCCGTGTATGTGCGCTGCGGTCAAGGCCGGCGGCGCATCCGCACTTTGTCTAATATTCGCTCAAAGCGAGCTGCGCTGCTAAAAAGCCTCTCTTCTCTCTCGACTTGACTCTCGGCGCGGAGAGAGCCGTAAGAGGCCTGCGAAAATGCCGAGCTCGGATTTGCGCCCTCCGACGAGCGAGCTTCTCCACGAGTCCGCTGAATTTTTCAAGGATATTTCGGAAGCGAATTCGCTCGATCGCCGCAAAAAAAAAAAAAAAAAAAGAATAATATAAATAGCAGCGCGCGAAGAATGGAAAGAATTCGCACAGCCGACGAGCGTTAGTTTTGGCCGGGCCGGAAGTGGGTTTTTAGTTTTGGCGTGAGCAGCAGCACTGCGAAGAGAGGAAGCGCGACGCGGACGACAACAACGTCGACCCAGTTACAAAGGAGCGAGAGAGAACTGGACTCTGGTAGCCGTTAACTCTTTTTCCGGTATTCCGCTCACGACTGACATTGATTTTCCGCGCGCGACGCTGACAGCTTAATTGCACGCGCGCATTTGAATATATACTGCCAGAGCGTTGCAGCATCCGTTCTGCGAATATTCCGCTAAACCCTCGACTTACCGATCCGCACAACTGCCGCCCAGATGAGAGCCAACACCGACAGGGCCTGCGATCTCGCGGAGGACGCGAACTGCCGCATCCGCTGCCTCTCCATCTTATCGCTGACTCGTTTTTCCCTGGAGTAACTCGCGATCGTCGTTTTATACAAACGAGAGCTCGAGAAGAGAACGGAGGACGCTAACCGATCGGCCGATCGTCCGTCATGGCGCGCGAGACTCGACTAAGGAGTGCGCGCGCGACTGCGACCTATAATGAGGATAATAATGCCGGAGCCCCTACTCGAGCACTTGTCGGCCGCGTATGAATTACAAGCAGACGACGACGACGACGACGACGAATCGGGGACACCCACACAGACTTATAGCGTTATATCCGCTCAGCTGGAGGAGAGAAGAGGCGTCCGATTTTTCCGATCATCGATTGGAAAGTCGGCGAACCGCAGGCGGTAGGAGAGACACCTGCGCTCGTTGTCGTTAAGCCGGCGATTAAGAGGCTGTGTTGTTAAACATTGTAATCGGGGAAAATTATAAAAATAAAAAGGGCCAAGGATTCCAAGGCCACATCCTCGGCATGCTCACCTTGTCAGTCCATAAAGTCCGTATCGCGTCGTCCGTGAAGTCGAGAGTAAGAAACAACTGCAGAGTAGTAGCAGCTATAGTGGTATAGTTGCCAGGCCAACGAGCCTCGGTTTCACACTCGGCGCACCTCTCCTCCTCAACTTCCAAGTTGTGTACGCTATATGCATACACAACACACAGCAGTCGGCCCGTATATACACCTGAACACGATCGTTATGTTATACTCGCGAAATGCACGCGAAACTCCTCGCCCACTACTGTATGCTTATCGGACGAGCCGAACTAATTCACAGCCCGCCGGCGGCGGCGAAGTCGCTGCTGCTGCTCGCCTGAAATGATACAAGTTTTTCTCAATTTTAGAGCTTCATTCCGAGCCTGTGTCTACAGGTATATACACGGGGGCTGCTGCTGCTGCTATGTGCGCTTTATTAACTGATGGGATACCAGCGCAGCGGCTCGGTTGGTACGCAAATTACCCGGCGCTGGCTTTGTACTCAAAGCTAAGTAAGTAATAAAAAAAGGAATAAGCTCATTTCGATCCTATAGCGGACGTCGCTCCGAGTAATTAATATCGAATCGATTGATATATAGAACTTAATCCAATAACGAGCGCGCCATACACGCACGCGGAAAATGACGCTTGTCAAAGCCTGCGAGGCTGTCATGCGCGAATAGCGCGGCGGCGCATTGTCGGGCGAAACGGTTCTGAAAGCCCCCATTAATTGGTGGAAATTATGCAAGTTGCGAGAGTGCGATGCCGGACTGCGCAGTCAGGAATTTCTTTTCAGGCTCAATTGTACGTCAGCGGACTGACCTGCCTAACAGTTCTTCTGCGCGATTCGAGATCCTAAATCGTGTTTTTTTCTCGCTTTCCTTCGAAAAATCAGCCCGACCGCGAACGAGGAAAAAAAATGGCTCGAACTAGAGAAAGCTAGCGGCAACGAAGCGGAGCACACACATTGTTACGCGCGTTCGGTGGCCTATAGCATTGTGGCCTAGCCTCACGCGGGCAATGGGTATCGAGTAACGATTGGGGATTGCTCGACTCTCTCCTTCTCTGTATATAATAGGTTATACGGTAGCGAGAAATTTCCGAGGGGTTTGAAACGCGAGATTTCCGCGGAGGAAAAATTCTACCTATACTGCTGTTTGCTCGCGCCGCCGACTCTCTCTGTGTGTGCGCGGGTTTGATTTTAAGGTGCTGGTTAAATATTCACGCGGACGAATCGATACGCCACGGAGCAAACAGTCGCTATTAATTACACTTCTATGATCGATATAATCGGCAATCGATACTTCATTAGGCGCGAGTAAAGAGTGAACTCAACGCGGTTTATGTCCCGCACGCACTGACTCGTAAAACTTTTTACGACTACGCTACTCCGTTAGTTACGTATCCCTATTACGCACACCGCATCTATAGGATCAAACGTCGCGTTATTCGTCCCTTTTTACTCGAAACGCGCCTGCGATCGACGATCATACTTTTTTTTTTTTTCATCGAGGAGGATACGACGTCGCGTGTCGCAGTTACAGTGCACACAAAGCGACGACGATTCCGGGAAAGCGAGGAGTCCTTCTTTTTTTCCGGGGATCCTAAGTAATAGCGACACAATTAATATTTGGCTAGAAGCGTTCGCAGTCTCTGAGTCATCCGACAAAGAAACGCGCGCGCAGCAGTGGATGTCCTATATACGCGCGCTCCTCCACCCCCCCCCTCGCTGTACACTCGGAAACACTCGAATCCTTGCTCTATACGCGAGCACTTTATCGCAGCAGCAACACCAGCCCCCCCGAAAACTCTCGACGCAAACAATCGAACATAACCCCCATAGATGCGTGAAAGGGGGCCTGAGAATGTAGCTATATCAGAGCCCGACCGAATGAAGCATCGTCACTCACCTCGGCAGCATCCTGCTGATGTGTAGTCGCGTTAGTCAGTCTCCTCTACGCCGAGAGCAACAGAGCGGTGCACAACATACACAAAAAACAACAAAATGCAAAAACACACCGTCACGAGAGCTCGAGTCTCCTTATCTCTCCCGTGTCACGTACGAAGCCTTACTTATACACAGAAGACTGGATGAGTAAATCTCGGAGAGATACGAGATATCGCGCGCGAAAAGAGAAGAGACGAACATAAGCGACGACTGCACGCGCGCCCGGTGCTCGCTCGACGTCGACTGCTGCGCTCGCGGCCGGGAGCGAGCTTTCCTTGCGGTCCCTCTGCGCAGGCGCCACCGGCGGCGCAGCGTCCCGTGTCCTCTTCTATCCGATATACATACATCCCCGCTCGTATATATACCACTCGCCGCAACCCCCGGTTATGCGCTGCTACTATGCTTTCCCCCTCGCGCTGTCTTTTTTCGCGCGACTACCTAAATGCCTACCCTCCGCTCTCTCTGCAGACTTCTGATATTCTACGCGCGCTCCGCTGTAGCAGCAGCTGATGGATCTGGATCGCAGATTGCACATGCGACAATGCAGCGGATTCGGAGAATGAAACGTCGTGTGTGTAACAGTGAGGATATAAAATTTTTATTTACAAAGAAAAAACATCGCTGTCAGTATTGTACATGAAAAGATAATAACTTAATTAGTCCTTCAAACACTCGGGCTTGATAACGAGTCTGGGAAATTTAACGACGTCCTCGATCCATTTGGCTACACCCAGCAGCCTTTCTTCGCAGAGTTTAGGAGCCATCAACTGCAGAGATAAAGGCATGCCCTTCTTTGATAGCTTTATGGGAATGCTTACAGCCGGTACACCTGCCATGTTCGCCGGCTGAGTGCAAAAGTCCTGGACAGAGCACTGGCTCTGATTGTCGGCGCTGATAAAGTCGTGATACCTGGGCGCATCGCTCAGAGTGGTGGGCGTGAGGATCACGTCTATCCCGTCGTGCCAGACCTTCTCAAAGTCTTCGGCTATCAACGATCTCACTTTCATCGCTCTGACGAAGTAATCTTCGTAATTTTCCGTGAGCAGGAAGTAATTGCCCGCGAGGATCCGACTTCGCACGACGTCGTTGAAGCCCTTGCTTCTGGATTGTGCATAGAGCTCCTCCGTCGAGGAGTTCTCGTCCGCCCTGTATCCGTACTCCAGGCCGTCGTAGCGAGCCATGTTGCTGGCTACCTCGCATTGGTTCAGGACGGAGTAGCAGACAATGGAGTACTCTGTGTGTGGCATGGACACTGGGAAGACTCTGGCTCCTGCTTCTTGCAGAAGCTGACTCACTTCCGACCAGTTGGAGTCCACCTCCTCTGAGAGTGCGGAACACCTGTACTCTTTTGGCAGGCCTATCCTGAGCCCGCTCACGTCTACAGGGGATGGCAGTGCAAAAGGGATGTAGGGATCCTTGATGCTTGTCGAATCGGACTCATCTGGCCCAGCTATTGCATTGAGTACGGTGATGGCATCGTCCACGGTCCTTGTGAGGATTCCAGGAACATCCATGGAATTGACCAGGGGTATAAGCCCATGACGAGATACTAATCCGTATGTTGGCTTTAGACCAACAATGCCACAGTAGGATGCTGGATTGCGCGTGGAACCACCTGAGTCAGAGCCAAGGGCAGCAAAGCATGTGCCCGTGGAAACAGCTATTGCAGATCCCCCACTGCTGCCTCCTGCAAAATTAAACAGTTTTAGAAAGAACGTTTCTCTTGAGCTAGCTGATAGAGCATACCTGCTATGTGCCAATTCTCTGTCTTGGACAGAGCTTCATCGTCGTACTGCATCTCCTGGTCGTGGAAATAGTCATCGAGGAAGTAGTTTTTCATGAGCTCTGAGCCCCACAAGTTTTTTGAGGGGCCGTAGTACGAATCCACAGTCCCTGCCCCCATGGCAAACTGATCCAAGTTGGTTTTTCCAATCAGAACGGCACCAGCATCTTTCAGCTTTTTATAAACCGTAGCATCGTAGCCTGGTACAAAATCCGCGAGCATGCGGGAGGCACAGGTGGTCGGCTGATCCTTTGTGCAGAAATTGTCCTTGACTGCAATGGGAACACCGTCGAGCTCTCCCAGAAGAGCGTTTTTCTTCTGCCTCTCATCGGACTCTTGTGCCTGCTGCTTGGCCAGCTCACTGGTCACAGTGATAAACGCATTCAGCGGCTTGACAACAGAAGTCGCTTTTAACGCCGCTTTAGCCAACTCCGAAGGACGAATCTCGCCGGCGGCTATCTTCTGGCTCAGCCTCCTAATTGGCGAAGTAAGCACGTTATTCATTATGCTTCAGTCACGTGCACCGCGAACAAAAGATACTTTGTGTGCGAACAGCGACTATACTATCTTGCACTACACCGCCGGGAATGTCGCAAACATTCCATTTCAGGAGCTGCGCCAGTCACCCGCGACGATCTAATCAGCTGTGCCGTCTGTATAACAATACGCAAAAGCGCAGAATTGCAAGACCCTCACCATTTAGAGGTTAACAAGCATTTGTTTACAAAATATTATTAGAGCGGTATTATGGCTTCGCGCTCGAGGCTAGAGATGTCGCCAGCCGCTCGAGAAAATCGTCCTGAAAAACAGCTGTTCGCGCACACATGCGACGATACCATCGGGGATAGACGCGCACCTTACACATGCAGCGCAGTTCTCGCGATATACGCGAGTTGACTAGCGCGCAATGCATTGTAGGTATAGAGGGTAGCTCGGTGCAGTGCTGCCTGGCGGAGGTAGCGTGCAGTACGGCGACCTGTCAATACTTTGTGGCGTCCTCGTCGCCGAACCCGCTGCGTATTCTACTGTTCTCTATCTCTCTCTTATTCTCCCTGTCTGACGCGCGGCGCGCGCACGATGCTGCTCCGTTGCCGCTGCAGTAGCAAGCACCAAGCAGGAGTACATTGTTGTCGTCGATCGCGCAGAATGCGCTGAGCCGCGGCGGCCGCGAGGTGTAAAAACAAAGGAGATGCGAGCAGCAGCGCGCGCCAGTCCGATCGAGAGTGCAGAAGCGTGCAGTCGCAGCAGCAGACTTCGCTAGGAAAATGGTATCCTCGAGCGAGTCCGCGAAGCTCGAGCTGGTGCCCGTGAAGAAGTTGAAGCCAGACGGAGGCAGCGCGAGGGAAGAGTCCGTCCAGTTCGTCGAGCAATTCGTCAAGGATGTCGTCGACTTTAGCTCGCAGTACGGCAGCAACATCAGTATATCCTACACGGCTTACAACATCGCGGGCAACCCCAGCAAGTTCCCGGACTATGGCGACTTTCCCCAGGCTTTTGTCATGGTCATTATATGCATTACGCTACTTTTTGCTCCTCCCTCCTCATTCGCGGCAATTCGCCTGATATCATTCGGTCTTGAAGTCTTCTTGAAACTCCCTGCTATCGCGCTCTTTCGAGATTGCAATTTTCTTGACCGCCTTTAACGGCGTTTTAAGAGACAGTGCTAATAAATCAAAAGCAGAGATAGCAGCACTGGAAACGCGACCTTTGATTCAGTGAAATTGATTTTTTTATTTTCAGCGGACCTACGGCAGGTGGTGGGACAATGCACCTTCAAAATCTTTGGACTACATGCCTCAGAACAATGGTCCTATAATTAGTCATGATTACATAGGTAAGTCTTCTTATCTAGCAGTAGCTTGTTAATTGGAGTTTACTGCCTTAAAAGGAATATTCTGAGTCATCGTCGCTTAATTAAATTGCTTTTTTGTGTTTTTCATTTTTATTCTGTTTATCTTATCTGTCAACTATGGCTACATGCTCTTTTTCTTTATCATTGCAATGATTCTTTGAATAGGCAGTCTATTCTATTGAAAACCAATTGTTGTCTTGTTTACCAACAGATTTGGAATATCACAAGGAAGTTTACCCTGTAAGAGTATCTATCTATGAGACTTACAACCCAGGCAGCGTTGTTGCTATCTGGGCAAGAGACGATACTGGTCAGTGGTTACTGCTTTGGGATGGTCCTCCACAGGTTGTGCCACACAAGCCAAGGATATTTTCTCCTCCTTTACAGTTGTGTAATTTCAAAACAAAAATGCTGAGATTAGAATTCAATCATAGCCTGCTTGAATATTACACTGCTCTGGATGCTGTGCTACTCATTGGGACATCTGAACTGATAATTCCCAACGTAGGTTTTCAGACAAGAAGTTTAAGTAGTTTATTGAAAGAATTAGGGGGAACTGGTTATAGCAACGAGGATTGTTACAACTTAACACCAGACTATCTGAAAGCTAATCAAGACTTGAAAAAACTAAAAAGTACATTACATAAACATTGTGTTCTTTATAAAAGGTAACTGAATACTATAATTACTATACAGGCATATGAATATTAAAAGAAATTCTTTTGAAATGATACTAAAAAAATTTCATGTATTCCAGTAAATCTGTAGAAAAAGTTCCTAAAGGAAGATTGGCAGCGAAATTAGGTTGGCACTGTCATTACATTCCACCAATTGAAGAAGCATTCAACAGTATACAAAAATTTTTGCAAGAAGACTTTCCAAAGCTTATAAAAGATATCAATATTTCTTCTTCATCGATAGCTTCAGCAGAATCGGAAAACGAAGCACAAATAAATAATGCAAACAATACCTGTGGAAGTTTCTCAGTTTTGCCTGTAAGAACAAGCATAAATATTACATATAGGCTGCATGATTTATTTTTTTAATTCTACTACATTTTTTTTCTCAATTATTATAGGATGAAACAATTTTGAAAATTTTTAAGCATTTAGACTTGAAGTCGTTAAGTCGATGTAGCCAAGTGAATCGACATTTTAACAATATTGCCCAGGATGCCCTCTTGTATACAAGCCTCAATCTTAAGCCCTATTGGCACTGCGTTGATGCAGCTGTTTTAAATAGCTATGTATCCAAATGTCAGTATTTACAGAGACTAGATCTCTCGTGGTGCGGTAACTATGACACAATAAGTTCTGAAAACTTTGTTGCCTTTTTACAAAGTAGTGGAGCTACATTGACGCATTTAAGGCTGAACTGTTGCCGTTTTGTAAATGACACCGTTATCGAAGAGATTTCACGAATATGCAAAAATTTAAAAGGTAAATCGTTAAGAGAATTAATTTAATTTCGAAGAATGTGCAATGTGATTTGACAAATAAAATTTTTTTCAGAATTATGTTTAAGAAACTGTACAGCAATAAGTGGTGACGGATTCACGCCGTTAGAAAATTTAGAGAATCTTGAAAGACTGGAGCTGTATAGAACTTCAATTGAAACTGACGACTTGTGTTCAATACTTCGTAAAAATTCTAACATTCGACATTTGAATTTAGCTAGTATGCAAGATCGATTAAATATGGACGATGTAGCCGCGGAAATAGCTGTCTCTTGTACAAAAGTTGAAAGTCTTGATTTTTGGAAAGCTCAAACTTTAACAGTTCAAGGTATAAGAGCTATAGCACACTGCGCCCACTTGAAAGAGGTTGATCTTGGATGGTGGTTAGTATAAGTTTATGACGCTACCCAATTTAAAAACTATTTTTTTTTCCATCATCCTTAAATACAAATTTTGTTATATTTTTCATAGCAGTGGAATTGGAGCACCAGGAGACTCTCTAAGATTGTTGTTTAGTTCGTGCAGAAACATGGAAAAAGTTTTTCTCACATCATTCCGTGGTTTGACTGATCGAGATCTTGAACCACTACTTTTATGTAAAAATTTAAAACAGCTAGATTTACTCGGAGCTCGTTATATTAGTAGACAATTTTGTACGCGTCTACTTTATTGTCTGCAATTAGATATGATAGACTTGAGCTTTTGTGATGAAATTAGCGATGATGCCATTCTCGAGATGCGATCACATTTCCCGAATGTATCGATAAAACGAATTTTTCAAGTTGGCAGATGATTCGATAAGCTAAATTATTTGCTTAGCAAGTATAACAATAACAATAAGTACCAAAAGGGTTTGAAGTAATATAAAATTGTGGCGTGTTAAGTGTAAACAAACGAAATTAGATAAGAAAATATTTATGTGATTTAACAGTGAAATTATGTACTTTATATAATTATATTGACTCGAGGCTATACATGATTTTTTTGAAGAATTAAGCGCGATGTGCTATTCAAGACTGCAGCTAGATTAAGGTGCAACTATTTTTATATTGTGTTAAGTAAATGTCCCAGTGTCATAGGTCGAATTTAATTCTCTTATGTATTTATTTATATACAATCCTCCACGATTTTGGAGAACTACAAGACTTTTTATAATACATTTTTGAAGAATTTTATGAAAATATTGTAACGAAATTTTTTGTAAACAAAAATGTAATTGCTTATATAATATAAAGTCATTACTTTAAAAACTATTATGTTTTATAACTATTTTACACATGGCTTATCATTCCTATCATATTATCACTTGTTCCATTGCTCACGCATTTTTGCACGGGCTGCGTGACTATAATCGTTTACACCTGATGACTGAAGAACGGGTCTAGTGGATTTGTAACCTTCAATACCCTCTTCTTCGAGCTTCCTTGACCTGTATGAGATATCCCTTTGTAATTTTTTCTCTAATGAGTACATTCTGGCTTCATAAGTTTTTCTCCTAGGTACATGTAGCATACCCTTTTCCCAATCACCTGTTTGTGCATCTAACATGATACCCATGACTTGATTGAGAGTTAAATCTTTGCCAGAACCATCACCAAACTGAACATATTTGTCAATTGGTAATTTAGCCATTCGCACATTTTCTTTTTTTGCTTTTCCCAATGAAACTGGTTGCTTGGAACCCTGCACAATAAACAAATTAAAAAAGGTGAATACGTTATTATGTCAGAACAATAAAAAAAAAAACTTGATTTACCTTGTCTACATAGGCTCCAATTATGTAAACAGAATCAGGGTCAAAAGTTTCCAACATTTTTGGTGCATTTGATGTCAAATATACTATCGAATCTCTTCCAAATAGTTCCAAATATGACTTTGAGGTAACTACCATTGGAAAGTCATCATCAAAAAGAGTTGGCATAAACCTTGTAAGTCGCTCTATTAGTGGTCCTGATAAATTAGCATTGCACAAGTAAATAACAAATGGGTAATTGTGTACACGATTTATAGCAAACGATTCCATTATCTGTTTGGCGCAGCTTTTTACTTCTAGAGGCTTCATGTAAGGTTCATAACTACAGTCAAAGACAATCTTGTTACCGTACATCATAGATCTTAAACAATTCCAGTTCCATAATTGATTCATTGTACGTTCAACAAATCGTCTAAACATAGAATTGTTCCCAATGCTATATATTATTTCATTAGGATCTTGGACTCTATTTTTTCTTTCTTCTCTAACTTGTTCCAACTTTATATTGTTTTCTTCTTGCTCTTGTTTCCTCTTTTCCTGCTGCTTTTCAACTATAAAAAGGTAATCCAAGTATTTCCTAAAATAATAAAAAAGAAGAGTGAGTTGTAAAAATCTATTGAGAATTTGCTAAACTCATTAAATTTGTCGATACTGACTTTCTTTTTGATATATGTGACAGTTGGACAAGCTCTAGCCAGTCCCGTGGTCGTAAATTTGAAGGAACATTTTCACCATTCTGTCTCAGCACATCGATTTCCAACTCCAAAATTTTTATGAACTTTTCAAGCTCTGGTTTTTCTGCTATCATATCATTTAACTTAGCTTGCGCCCTTTCGTCAATTTGATTTTTTCTCTGCGATCCATCTTTGGCTAGTAGCAAATTATCTTCAATGCGATCATCTGAGAAGTGTTGCACAGTAGTGCCATAAGTGGGCAAAACTTTTTGTGCTATTAACGTCGCAGCAGGCAATGATAAACCAGCGTTTTTGTAAATTTTTTGATTTTTCAACTTTATTGAAACGTTCAAAACAGTTCTTAGAACACGAGAGTACATTCTGAACTACGGTATCTCTCTATAAGATAAAAAAAAAAAACCGAAACTGCACAAAATAAAACCACCGCCTAATATTTATTTTTATATTTTCAACAACGCTTAACAATGAAACCGTGGAATGTATTTACTCAGATTTGAGGTTAGGTTAACGCTACGCAAAGATACAATTTGTAATTCATTTTAATTGCGACACCGTCCGAATGCAAATTTCACGATTAACTTTTACAGCGATCAATTTGCTTATGCAGTCCTCGATTGTTATTAACGCGTATTTTCTTATTCTAAAATCGCCTGCAATATCTGCACGCACCTATGCAGTATATAATCTATAAGAATACACTCGGAGGATAAAACGCGCAGTGATGGCGCGCTTATAGCCTAAAGAGCAGCACGTGTTCCTCTCAGTATAGAATGGTGCGATGCGGCCATTGGCACATAATAACCGGCGAATCAAGTCTAGCGGACGATACAAACCGAGAGGGAATAAGTATCAGAGTGTAAGATGTAAACATTATTTCGAGTGACAAATCAGTAGGACTCCGAACGGGCGTTCGAAGAGGACATGCCTTTCGCGTGGATTGCGTGTGTAAGAAGAACGGAAAAATAAGTGACTGTGAGTTATGTAATGAAAGACAAAAACAATTTTCATGCAAGTCGGGACTTGAAAATTCTGCCTTTTTCGACAATTTGTGCATGTGCAGTTGCTCCGAATACGATTAACATGTGTGAGGTTACCGTATCGGACGTCGTACGTCAATTCGGCGCTTTGAAAACTGTAAGTCAATATACCTATATACATTATGCATATATTTTTGTGTTTGTGTATAACACGAATTCAACCTGGATATCTGTTCTCTTTATCTCGCGCAAACGACTAAATAAACAGCAATACGTGGACAAAATGGACGAGAATAAGGCGCTGAGAGAAACCGTGGAACTGCTGAAGAATAGATTACAGAAGAAAGAAGATTACCGATTACGATTGATCGGTATCGTCAAGCTGCACAGCGATAAGCATCGGGATCGAGAGCGATGCCTGCAAAATCGAATCAATCAGCTGGAGACGAACATTGCTGAGCAAAGGCGGTCGATAGATGAGTACTCCAGACGAAGTACGTAACGGTGAACGATTTCCGATCGTGGCTTGGATTAAAATTCTTATTTTAACGTACGGCTCGTTTTCGTTAATTTTAGTCGTTGTCCTCGAAACTACGGTAGCGGAGCAGAGTGAAGAAGTGGAAAGCTATTTAAACACAAGTATGTATAATCGAAATATGCGTCGTTACCGTTTTATATAAAAATTGCTCTATTTTATTACAGTTAATAAGCTAAATAAAGAAGTGGCTTCGTTAAAAGATCAGTTAACGCACGCTAACAACAACAATAGCATTATTAATGTGACGAATCAGGTTGGTCTAACAATAAAGAACGCATTGATAAAAATATTTGCAAAGCAACTTCAAACATCGTTTTCTATCCTCACAGTCTATTAAGAAAAACAGTGCCGCAGCTGCCCTAAACCTAAGCCACCCATCGTTTAGCATAGACTCAAAGGAATCGTTGAAAAAGCGTCGAATGTCCAAAGCCCAAATTAAAAAGAAAGCGCGTCGGTAAGTTAGAGGCGCATATTTAGCTTTTTCAAGTTTAAATAATTTAAACCAAAAAATTACATACACTGACTCATTTGGCTTTTCAGTTGGTCAAACTTGAATATTACAATCAGTGGATCGAACGTCAAGAAGGACATTGACATCAACAGCTCGAATTCGAGTAATTCCGAAAGCGACCTTTCTTCTTCGCGAGAGAAACGAAGAAAGTTGTATCACGCCGACGAGGATGCAACGATAGATTTAAGCAACGATAAGGATTAGATTTTTATTTTATTTTATTTGTAATTTTTTACAGAAAACTAGTATACAAGATACTACATCCTACGATATGTACACGAATAGCCGTAATTTACAATGGGAGCAACCTTCGAATCAGAGTATATAATTCATATACGCGGAGTCACCGAACTTTTTAACTTAACAATCGTTACATCTAAATTCAACTTAAATATTCACTTGAAAACCGCGTGAATCGAGATTCTCAATTCAACGTAATTAAACATCTCCAACTCTTAGTAATCCAGTCTTCGGGCTGAAACATCGAGATTTTTTGATTATGAAAATTATGAATCATCGTTTTCACACTCGTAAAAACGAGCTTCATTTTTAAATAACCGAGTTTCAAACTCGTTTCGAGCTTTCACAAGCGACTGAATCGCGGCTCTGCTACGCGTCAGAGCTTTAACAGTCGTTTATCTCGCGAAGAACAACAACAATGCGAAACAAAAACAGCCGGTATACTAATTGCTAACGATCTTCCGATGCAGCGAGTTCCAGCTGTTGGTGTAGTCGATCTTCAGGTGACCATACGTGTTGAGGGTGATGTGGGTGGGCTTGATCGGTTCTCGGTAACGGACGGCCTCGACCTCGTCCACCGACTCTTCTTCTTCCTCCGCGTAGAGTCGAGATCGCGACGGCGCCGCCAGTGTTGTGTACCTCATTTCGCTCGGTCTGCGATGGTACAGGCACTCGTCCCTGTAACGAGAAAATTGCAATTTTGTATCGGTGCTCCCATTGTAGATTACAACAAGCTTTCGAACGACGATGCGGATATCCAGAAACTTTTTATTATGTTTTTATTTTTACGAGCAAGATGAAATCAAATAACGCGTTTCTTTTTACCGTATTTTCAAGAACGAGGCTTCGATGGATTTTAGAGTAATACGACTTTTGATAGACTGATTATTTAGTTCCGTCTTTATAACGTCCATCACGACGCGTGAATTTTTATTTTTTGATAACTCAGTTATAAAGCTGGCCTTTTATACATTATAGCGAACGTTATGTATAACCTATAACTTTTTCCCGTTGCCGCACGTGCAATTGTAGCTCGAAAATAAAGCGAACTACGCAGTGGAACAACGAACGCACTCACCTCGTGTAATTATTCCTCGACCTAGCGACTTTGCTGCGTCTCCGGAGCATCTCCCTCGTCCTCAGCTCCTCGAGCGCCTCGGCCTGTTCGAGCTCTGCGAATGAATACAAGCGAAAACGTCATCAGCGGCACGTGCTTATTCAAAAAAAAAAAAAAAAACAGCTTCAAAGACGCGCCGCGCATATAAGCGAGGCAGAAAAGTGAAATGTAAAGAGGGAGGAATGCACGCGCGCTCGATCGATATTCCGCGTGGCGCGACGTACCCTTGCGAAAGTCTCCTCTTTGCGAAACGGATCCGAGGCCGCGCGGCGCAATTATACGCGTCGCGGGTAAAAAGGGCGAACGTGCGCGCTAATGTATGAATCTCGAGAGGAGAGTGTCGCGGACGTTTGATCGGTGGTGCACTACTGTCTCTCGCTTGATGATCTCGAAGAAACAATTTCTCATGCGACTTATTCATGCCCCTGGAAATAATCTGGCATGCGCTTAAGAAGCGTGAAAATAGGAATTATATACGTTTAAATGCATCGGATATGGAAATGGTGCAAAAACGCTGACGCGAGGATTTGCCTAAACGGGCTAAGAATGGAAGAATCGCGTAACGCGCTGATCTAGGCTACGCGAATTAGATATTCAGATCGAGCTTTGATACTCGATTAATTGAGTAATCCCGAGCCACGCAAAGCCTATGCGCGCTCTTTATAAATTCACGAAGCATTAGCGGATTAGTCACAGTCCAAGCATTTGCTTACGCCCCGAACAACGTTGCGCCTTTCTCCGTGAAAAAAGTGCCCGACTCATCGAGGAGCCGAGATAATAAAACGAATCGGTTAGGCATAGCCGAATAGAGGAAAAGGAGAAGCGGAAGCGCTATCCGGAAAAGGCGCGAGTAGTAGAGATAATCAGGCGTCGAGTGAAACTCGGCTGCTTCTTTAATTATATCAGCACTGTAACACAGCTATATGTATAGGCTCTGTAGAGCGGCTCGTCCATCCGTATACAGAGGACGAGCGGCCGAGCGCGCTCACTTTTATTATTATTCACGCCTCGCCGTCTCTCTGTTATTATATGGCCACGAGTGTGGGGCTATTTCTCCGCGCGTGCGGGCACCGCGAGGCTTTTAGTGGAAGGAATTTTTGTCATTTTCAGCGGAGTCACGAGAGAGAAGAAGAAGAGAAGCTTACCTCCCGCGAGTGAGGGTAAAATAAGTGCGAGCATCTCGACTCGAGAGAGAGAGAGATGTAACAAGGGTCAGGCGTAATGAGTTTCCTCGTGCTTTCGCGATATTCTTCCGTCCTTCTGTCCCCGTAATTGTCTTCTTTGTTTCAATCAGCTCGTATTAAATCAATTTATTTTATTAAATGCATTTATGCCCTCGACGCTATTACGTACACACTCCGTACCATTACCGTATCTCCTCTCATCTTCGGACATGATGCAGCTGCCCGACGTTATCCAATCCTCGATTGGCTTCGAAAGGAAAGTCTATACGGGTTTATTAAAGTAAAAGACACGTGATTTGTGATCGAGATTGGATTACTTTTTGGAGAAAATCAGATCGAGTATCGAGCTCGCGTTCGAAATTACGCTTAGCTCTCACTTCGGTATTTTCTAACTTTTTCCGGCTGTTTGTCTCTCTTTTTGTTTCTAGGTCGCGGGGAATGCGCGAGGAATTTGCCCGTAAGCGTTTACCATTTCACGAGCCATTAAAAAACGCCTTATAAATCGCCTTAATTAATGGATGCCTGCAATCGTCTCGATTATAAAGTTCACTGCTCTGCGGCACGATTGAGACGTGCGACTGTATTAAATCAATTAAGTAACCATCGCGATTATCATAGTCGTTCATCGCGATGAATAAAAAGAGCCTCTTTAGATTCCAATTAGTCAACGGCGTCGCATTAGCATTTCGTATTTTTTTCGTTGGTGATAACGATCGAATCAGTAGACGGTTGTTATTGCTCGATTTTCCATTACGTAGAAACCCCATCGGCAATCTTCGCCTTATCGCCCGGCCATCATCATCTCCGGCGTATTCCTGATGTAACGTGATTATATACACCGATGCTGGACCGAAGCTCGCCGTAGAAATAATTTCGCTTCTCGATCGAAAGGCTAATGCGCTGCGGATTTGTTACGATTCCTGCGCGGTGGAACTAATCTATTGCTCGTGTACTCTTTCCAATTATTAAGGATTGTTCTGCGTATACCGTTGCTCCTTGAAAAAATTCTGTTTTTCTGGGGTGAAAGCTCGTCCGAAAAAAAAAAATAGCATCGTCCCTTGCGCAAGTTAACGACAACGAATTTGAGTTTTGATAGTCCGAGTTGAACGACTAGCGGATGCATAATGTATACATATACGCTGGTTTTTCTACGCTATACTTTCGCATATAGCAATGCTTTAATGCGCCTCGCGCACGGGAGAAAGTGTCGATATGTACCGAGAGCTGCGTTTTGTTTTGGAAGTGCTTCGAGTGCGCTCGTATAATATACTGTGTATGATTAAGACATTTTCAGCAAACTCGCATATAACGATTCTAATAAAAGTCTGTAACGGCAGTAAAATTTTATTCAAATCTAACGAGAAAGTGTTGGACAATCCGTCGTTGATTTCGGTCGTAGCGCAGAGAAAACTCGGCGTAAAGTCAAGCTCGAATAAGCCTCGCAGGGGCTCGGCCTTTGGCAGCTGCTACAACAACCTGCGCCGTATACTTTTCTCGCGAAAGAGATGCGCTCGAGAGGCTTTCGCGTCTCAGATGCACAATTATGCGCGCATATCTGGGCGTGGCGCGTAATTGCGCTCGCCGTTTGTCTCTCTCTCTATATACTGATATGGTTGGAGACTCGTCGCGGCGCTTATTTTTGCGCAATACCATATACACAGTTGTAGAGACGTGTGGAGAGAATCGACGCTCCATTATGTCATTATTTTCAAGGCGCTGTGGGATCGGGAGAAATGAAAAGCGAGATCGGTATCTTCGAGATGATATTCTTATAGCGATATGGTGTGGATCTTTGTCGTTTCGGCTCCTGTTTTATGCAATGATACACGCTGTTCATTTTCCTCATACAGTGAAAATATCATTGTTCGAATTCAATGGAACGCAGAGTTCGGTTAAAATTCAACTTAAAAATAAGCGTTTTCTTCATTCACGTGTCTATAATATCTGCCCATCGAATCTCTCAACTCCGTCAATATTCGCAGCCGAGGTAGAATATGAGAGAAGATCTTCTCGCGAGATGGTCGTGTAATTTTTCCATGCAGCTCGTCCGTCTTTCATGAGTGAAAAGTTTCAGAAAAGCTGGAATTACAATAATGGGCCTAGCTCTCGCACGTGTTTCGAAATGTTTCGTTAGCATCGTGCTCCGGGAGTACGCGAGCCTCTTTAAAAATAATTTTTCTCTCGCGGCACACACACACACACACACACACACACAGAGGAATAGATCATTCCCAACGCGGTTCCGCGGAAAAAGTAAGTGGGTATACAGAAATTAGTCGTACGTGTGTATCATCGGGCATTGAATTCCGGCGAATGTGTTACACATTAACGGTTATAAGATCGTGTATACATATAGCTCATAATCGTATGCAGTCATACAATGGGAGCATTATACAGCGTTTTACTTTACTTATTAAGATTGGTAAAAAAATCCAGTTAAATGTGCGCGCGTACATACATTCAGGATACACGCAGCGATCGTATCTGTTGCATTATTGTTTCTCGGCGATTTCGCACGACTATATATATAGGCCTTTCACACGGATGCAACACAGTTTTAACAGTCGAACCCGCGCGTGCATTAAACCGGAGCGATTATCCAGGTGTCCCCTGGAAGCTTTTCACGCCGGCTTCGTACTCGTTTTTACGAAATTTTTGACAACAACGCGCCTAATCCCTTCCTTCTGTTTTCGATTAGCCGAGTGAACTCTGTAGCGAGTTTTCTCGAGCCGACGCACAGTTGTACATTACATAATTGATAGAAACGGTCCCGCCGGTAAAAAGTCCAACCGACTATCATTCCACAACCCATACGTCCGAGCACCGCTATTAGGCGTCCTGTCTTTTTTTTTTCATCTCCCCCCGCACGCGTACGCGAGCTGTCGAAACTGCAGTGTATCGCTGATGCTATTTTTCCCTCGGGGACCATTTAGGCGCGAGTTTAACGCTGCAGACGGTGTCGCAAGGGACGATCGTCTCCCGAGGACTGCGTCTGGCGCATTTATCGAATGCACCTAATGCTCGTTCGGGGACTTCTCTGCGGTTAGCTGTACTATGTACTATAGACAAATTACATTTTTTTCTTCTCCTTCTCTCCGCAGGACAATAGGACAAACAGCTTGTTCGGCGCTGATTTTATTACGTACACACGCGCGTTATTTTACGTTATTTTTATGGTATGCAGCAACGGTAGCCCGGCTTTTTACGAGGACCGGCGCGGTGGCGATTTCTTCATTTTGATGCGTATGTGCGCGCGTTGCGTAATCTCGGAGAAAAATTCCCGGTAATTTTTGCTTGCTGCAGGCTCGTTGCAGTGCGGCGCTCTCGCGATGGCAGTTTAGACTGGACGAGTTTTTTTTTTTTCGAAAGGCGCGCCGGCAATCGGATGTTTACGGACTTTTACGTAAAGGCTCGCGCGAGACTTGGCTCCGAATCGACAGCTGGATTAATTAGGTATGGCTGGGTTTTGTTACGAAAATTATAATTTAATAACGCAACGCGATGTATTTATCACTGTACGATCTCGTTGCGCTGCGGCAGTTTTTACGTAAGAGAGTTTAAGTGGCGTAGTGTACATCAAGAGCAACGTGTCAAGTTCAGATAAATCCATCGTCATAATCGGTTAGCCCCTTTTTACACTGCGCATATAAATTACGCTTCGACACTGCCCAAAACAGCGGTTTGCTATTTTTTAAAAAAATTACGCCGTTTCTTAAATCCTCTCGATGTCTATCGCAAAGCGACGCAGTGTAACATGAGAATCGTGGGAAAGCGCTGATCTTGTATATAGACGCTGTATTTACAAATGCCTGCGATGACCATTGCGCAAAGACACTCCTACTGTCGAGTCGAGACGCGGAAAACGACGTCTTCCTATACGACGCGTAGACTTTAACAAAACGTGCGTACGCGCACGAATGACAATAAATTAAGAGCGCACTGCACATAATGGAACAAAAGGGGCTACGTACGCTGTCGCTTTTTTGCGTCTCTGCAGTGAAATTCAATGCTTTATACTCGCGCGTTTTTCCGCTCAGACACGGCAAACTTTCATGCGCGAGTGTATTATACTCATGCGGAAAATGCGGCGAGTGTGAGCAAGTTTATATGGTTAAGAGAAATTTCGCGCGCTTTTTTTTTTCCCCTATTCGAATGATAAAACACACACACACACACAATGAGCGCAATGGACGCAGATCGAAATCGCGGAAATTCCCTTTTACACCGACTCCTTTCTAACTTTCAGCGACTGTTGTGGATTAGTCATCGGTATTATATCTGTGTAACATCGCTGTGTATATATTGACTTCATTGAATCGATTGAAAATACTCTACAACAATACGTTGCACCAACTCGACAAACATGCGACTCTTCTATCTTTTTCCTCCTGCGAATTTTCATACTCGCGCACCGCTCGCGATTCTCTCGAATACTGTCCCGTTATCATATAAGAACAACCGCCGGGGGTGTCCCGCTTCCTGTTGCACTTTTCCTGACTGGAATTTCACCGCGCGGAAGTGAGATGCTGAAAAGGACACGCCGTACTTTAGTCCAGCCGCGAGGCTCAGAGCGAATGGCCCGCGATGTATAATTTACGCGTTGAGCACTTTTTACTTAGGCTCTCTCGCGGAATTTAGCGTTGACGCCGGAACGTTTGGCAAATGTACAAACGAGATAATGACCGCGTGTAGCCCCGAATACGAGACGTTTCCTTCTTTGGAAACTATATTCGTGGATAATTGTGAACAAGGATGTGAACGTATACAGACATTTTTCGTGATTTATGCTCGACTTAGAAGGGACGACAGGCTGTTCGCCCAGGTGCAGCGTAATTATTATATAAAATGTGCAGGGTAAGCGTACCGAGAGAATTTGCATATAAATTTTGAAAGCTTACGCTACTTTTTCGCGATTTCACTGGAATTTAATGCTCCGAATATGACGAGCTATGCTTAGCATCGGCAGCTTTGTTCGACGTTATTTACTCGTCAGGAAATCCTGATCTCAAGAATTTCTTCGAGAAATTATTCTATAAACGCTTCATAAATTTAAACTCGTATAGTTGGAACCAAGTTTCCATATAAGTTTGCCTCGCTTTTCAATGCCGCGCTCGAGGTTAGCCACCTCATACTCATTTTTAACGGATAAAACAAATCTCTCATATGGTGATTCTCGTTCGAACAGTCGGAATATTTTAATAATTACAGATAATCGAAAGCAATCCCCGATCGCTTCCTTGCGATTTTACGTACTATAAAAATATCGTTTACAGTATATCCGCGACGCTTGACAAAAATATAAGTTTTGCAATAAACGTAAATTTAGTTCCCGATTGTTTGCAGAGAAAGTCGAAGTCTTATAAGGTCGTCGCTCGGCGTATACGAGGCTCGAATCGTTTTGTCAGCCGTCACGTCTCTAACATTTTTCAATTTTCACGCGCTGTCCGAGAAGAGAAACCGCGCACTGTATGCGTGCGCTCTACTTCCTTCGATTAGCGCAGGCAGGAAAAATCGAAATGTCATTATACGGAGCTAATTGAAATACTGTTATGAGTTCTGATTTAGTTTTCGATAACGTTTCAAGCGAATTTCGGCCTCCAAGCAATATACCCAAAAACCAGTTATAGATTATTCATCAAAATCATCGATAAAATCAATAAAAGCAATTTCTCTCGTTACACCAACGAATTAATCATCCGCGCGACAAAAAGAGAAAAGCCGAGCATTAAAGAAGCGCCGTGACCTAGACACTCGCGTGCATGTGTATGACGTCTCGCTTGAAAAGCCGCGGCTCGAGGCGAGCAATCGCGTCTGTTAGTAAATGTCTCCGGTGAAATTCTATATGGCTCGCGTATATAGTGCTGCGTCAGGTGTAATTTATGTGCCGAGTTCCGAGATGAATTTCGCTCCAAGAGCCTCGAGTGTTTCGGAGATTACTATAACGAGACGGAAGAGCTGTATATAGTTTGAAAGTTGAACGGCCGCCGCGACGAAAACGCTTCTGGACACACACTCGCACGGCTGTTGTGTGTTTACGATGCAGGTTGTTGCGAGAGACTAATTGCGACGGGGATATGAGCTAATTTCGGCCTGGTTATGGGGAAAAATGTCGGTCCTGCGACAAAAAGGTGTTGCAGGACGTGAGTATAACGTAACGCCGCATTAATGATTTTAAAAGTTATATATCGAGCGAGCGTTCTATTATAATTGTTGTGCGGTTTCTTGACATAACGAGCTGTTTCTTAATTGGCCGATACTCGAAATAGCGTGATTATAATGCAATTAGGACAAAAACAAACAAATCGATTAAGTTTTCATTCTGAGCCGTGTGTCCGTGTAGGCAATGTGCCTCCGGGTTTTCTAAAATTTCGATATATATCAACAATCGTATTAGCGCGGGGTACGAAGTGAAAAAGCGACTGTCACATTAATCGTGGAAAAGTCAGTCGTTAAAAGTTCGATTAAGATCGTTCTTTTAACGTCCTCGGTTTTATTATCTAGATCAAAATTCACTTGCGATCTCTGAAGCTCCGATAAGGGGAAACGCAAATGTTTATTGCGATCGCTATCAGATAAGGACTTAACGGTAAAAGTATATATAGCGTGAAAGTGATGCATAATAAATAATCGCGCGCGGCGTTAAAATCGTCGATCGCTTTGGACTAATCCGCGCCGCAGGCTTTCACTTTTAATTTCAACGAGTCTATCTAAAACAGCCGTTAAAGCGTCAACGCCTGTATGCAAAACAGTCGGAGAAAAGTGAGAAAATTCATTTAATTGGAAACTTCGAGTCCGTTAGAGCCACTCCGTTATACGAATATTTACGATCCCTCGCGGATTAAACATCAATGTGGAAAACGCGTATATAAATCAGCCGAAAATACGTATGGCTTTTCTTGAATTATCCGTTCCACTTTCCAGCGAGTCTTTTTCTTCGCACGACGCGTTCATATCTGCATACGCATAGTCACTTTACACACATTGCACAGCTGCGAGTCTCCGATTCATCAGCGGCGTCTACTGCTCGGGAGAAAGAGCGACCCGGTTTTTTTTTTCGCCTCCACAAACGCGTGCGCGCGAATTAGTCGAACAATGGCGCATGTTTATGCAGTCGGTTTTAGCTTCATTTCCGACGGAACTCGTTGCGGATTTTTCAGACGCCGAAGCGACTCTTATTCCCGTGTAATTTGCGATAGGAACGCGATAGGAGTATAATTACGTCGCTGCGTTTAGTCGAGCCTGCTATTAACACGTGTTTCTGTAAGCGTACTTACGGTCTTTTCGGATCGTCTGGTTGTACTCGGCCTTTACTACTTCGCCACTAATGTACCATGGCGTCCCTGATGGAAGGTCGGCGTCGATATCGGATTGCGATTCAAAATTCGAGCCATACACAGCAATTTATGCGGACGGTGTATCGAGCTCGTCGCTTCACACCTCCTACACGCGAGCCTTATCTCTCGAACGCATTTTCATTTTCTCCGGTCTACTTGGCTACCCTCGCTACTCCTCGGCGCGCAGAGAAAACGAGCGGCATTTTTTTTAATTTTCTTTTCCGTGCTCGGTCGCGAAGAAAGTAACGTGTAGTTTAGCGCCTGATTTGCGGCGAGCAGCGGATATCGATCGAATCGAAGTTTCTAACATAAATTTAATTACAAAGCCTTTGTTATCAAACGGCGCTTCTTTTTTGTTTACACGCCATTTCGCGTAGTTACGCAGTTGCGCCGCTTTAGGAGCGAACGAATGAAGAAATCACGGGCTTTGAAATTTTACGAGGCATCGTTAGGAAACGGCATCGGAAAAGTCGATCGGTTAGTTAATTGCGAACGAATTACAGCTTCTTCGTTGCGAAATCCTCGTAATTTTCAATCCGATCGTCCGCTCGTTCGAAGATGGAAAAGAAAACAAACAGATTTACACGCTCCATAAACGGCCCTCATCCATCAAAGCTAACGAACCGCGACCAAAACACATCGGCGGGAAGTTCAAGATCGCGTAGGGATACGAAGGAAGAAGAGGCTGCGCCGAGAGCGAGATGCACTTAGCATAAAGAAAGCGAAGGAGTTTACGGATATACTCACCGGACAGGTGAGAGTAGAGAGGAATAGGAGCCGCGTAGTGCGACATCGTGCTCTCGTCCTCGTAGATCGGCTGCTGATGATAGTAGCAACCGCTGCTTACCGGACGCTGCGGCCGGAAGTAGATCTCCTCGACGGAGGCCGGAGCGTCGTAGCCTGGCTCCCTTATCGCGTTCGGGGCGTACCTGCAAGCAGAAAACCACACGAGTTAACGCTTCGTATTCCGCGGCTGGAAAATAATTACAATACGCAAAATTACATAAATGCTCCTTCGCGGTGCGTTACGTGCGCCTTCGATTTTTGCCGAAATAAATTTACTACCATTAGCCTTTATCAATGTCCGTTTTAACTGGCGTTTAACGTTTTTCCCAATGAAATGCACCATCGCATGCGCGGCACTCAAATTACACTTGTCTTTCTCGGAGTGTGCGCATACAGCCTCCTTTTTTCTACGACTGCTCTTTCCGCGTATTATTCTTCAAGGCGTACACTAGCACGCCCCTCGAAGTATAATACGATAGCAGCTCTCAACGCGGCAAGTCGTGCGAGACAGGCAATTTTCGAACTTTCCACGCGGTTTTGCGTAGACGCACACAGCTCGCTCGTGGATGTGCACATACGAGTCAAATAATAACAGCATTTTGTCGGTTAATGCGTGCGCGATAGCTCGATGCAAAATGAAAGTGAAGTTTCGCTCCGGATAATTGTGGCTCGAAATCTAGCCGCTGCAGACGCGATACATAAAAGTAATAAGCGATCGCCGAGTTTTATTTCCACTTCTGAATGCGACTTCATAAATCACAACGCGCGTATTCGTACAGTCGATAAAAAGCAAACATTATCATCGCGAAGCTTCGACTCACCAGTAATCGGACTCTAGGGGCGAGTGATGAGAAATGCGGCTGCCGTAACGAGTGTTGGTCTGATAAATCGGCTGCGGGGTACAGCCCGCGACTGAAGCAGCGGCGATGCTGTGTCTTCTCAGGTAGGCGTAGTTCTCCAGATCCCAAGGGTCGACGTAATTCCGGCTACCGGCGCTTCCGGAACTTCCACTGCCCGACGATTCCACCGAGTCCCAGTAGATCGACGAGCTCGCGGCTCTGCTGGACATCTTCGATCGCATCTTGAAATTCAAAATTTTACATTAAACTTGGTACGCTGCATCGAGAGCGAATGAAAAAAAAAAAAAAAAAAAAAAAAAGTTAACTCACCTTTCGAGCAAGCTTCTACGAAACACTGGCGAAAAAACAAAACGATAAACAAACTTCCGACGAACACAATGAGAAAATTTCACAACATCGCGTAGAGGCGCAGTAGTAAAAGATTACCGGCAATAAACTAAGAGACGAGCGCGCGGCGGTCCCGCTCTTTACCGCGCGGCTGTCGCGAATGCTCACCGAGCGATATCTCTGATTCTCTGCACCTGCGAGTCGCTGTAGGCTCATCCCTCCTCCGTCTACTCGCACACGACTGTTGCGCTCCTGTCTATATATGCCTTTCGCTTGGCCGAGGCCTATATACACTGCTGTCTTTGCTTTTTCGATATCTTCATCTGTCATTGGAATTTTCTTCGAGTGTGTGTGTGTGTGTGTGTTTTCGGTGATGGATCGATTTCGGGGGACAGGTGTGGCTGGTTTCGGGAAAGTTGGACACCGCGTGAAAAAGAAATTCGGGACATCGCAGGAGATAAAAGCGCCGTGGAAAGTAGGGAGCAAATTTTTAACATCTGCGTGCAGAATTGCGCGCATCAATCTTTTCGCATAGCATTAATTTGTTTAATCGCGGTAGAGAGAAATCTTGGATTCCAGACATTCGAGGACGGGATCTGGAGTCGGAGTCGATAAATAAGAGTAGACAACCAGTCGTTTTTCAATAATTCATCGTAGATGTATTAATGAAACAATTCTCCCAGCACATGATAATACCAACATCATCATCGTTAACATCGTTTTCTTTTTTCGTCACTGCGTCTCACGCTCGTATATTTGCACAGCGCCGCATATGCGTTACACGCGCTCCCCTACTTACAATAATAAAAAAAAAAAAAGGAGAAAACTCAACGCATCGGAAAGCAATTCGTCATAACGAACAATAAGAAGTGAACGGAAGGTACGTAAAACAAAGTTTGCGTATACAATACATTCTTTCTCTTAAAATACACACAACAACGATGTGGAGACACTCAAAGACGCGCGCCGCTGTTAAATTCTATACGTGTTCTGAAATCAGCATCGATCATCGACACCGGCGTGCGCCTCCTCGCCAAAACTCACACACAGAGAGAGAGAGAGAGAGAGAGACGGATGAATAGATTATTACGTATATTATGTATGTACAGCGCGATTAGTATAGGGTAAAAGGAAAATTGGAAAAAGGAGGAGGAGAGCTGCCGCCATGGAAGGTCGCGAGTCGCGGAAGAACGCGTGGGTGCGCTCGAGAGGTCGTAGTCGTCGTGGATATTCGCAAGGGCAGTGTATTGTCTAGCTCTCTCGTTGCACACTCGGCTCCTCTCTCTTCTTGTCGCTCCTTCCTATCTGCGGGTACGACAAGCAGACACTGTTGTTGTTGATGTTCTCGTACACTGACACACGCGGCGTTGCAGCAAGATGCATTTCGTTATATATGCGGGACGTTGGCGAAGGGATTGAGAGAGAGAGAGAGAGAGAGAGAGAGAGAGAGAGAGAGAGAGAGAGAGAGAGAGAGAGAGAGAGAGAGAGAGAGAGAGCAAGAGGATGAGAGCCACAGGTGAATGAATGAGGACACGCGCAGGGAGGATGAGCGAATAAATTACATTTGTAATTTCGTTTTCTTTAAAAATATATCTATCTATAATGCATTGGAAATCTTGGGAGTTTGGCAAATACTCTAGATTGGAAAAACCAATGCGCGAGTGTCTTTTCCCATCTATTTTTCCTTGAATATTTAACGAAATGTATGGATTAATTTATAGTCGTCAATACTGCTTTCTATATCAAGATTGAAGCAATCTTAGAACATTAATTACTGTCGTTATGTTCGATCTGGCTAAGTTGAACATTATAATACTTTGAGTAGCATATTTATTTAGAGTAGCGCTAATAGCCTTTTGTTTAGAGTATTTAATTTTTAATACTGCACAAGACCGTGGCATTAAAGCTCTTTACGAATACTATAAGATAATAAATTAAAAATTCAAATGTGATAGAGAAAAATCTAAAACATAATTGTGATAACATGTAAAATATCGGAAAAAACACTCGCGCACTCGTCTCCTCTTAAAATTATTCAGTTTTTGTTCAAACAGAGACACAACGTTTGCAGTATTAGTTCGTTGCATCAATAATTCAAGAATCGAAGTAATAAATTAATGCGAGACATTTTCTTTCTTACCGACTATCAATTGACAGAGTAAAAGCGTTGGAATATTACATCACAATCGCGATTAAATAAACAAAGCTATATTGTAAGCTCTATTTGTTCCTTCAATCCGTTCTGTAACCACTGCGTATAGAACAAGTACGCAGATTCAGGGTATTCACCTGTTCAAACTGACTCAAACAGATTTTGTTCATTGTTTTCCTTCTTACATATTTAAGCTAAAGTTATTTACATATCCAAAATTAGAAGGATATAACTATCAACGTTACAAGAGGGAATCACTCGTAGAGCCTTTAGTAGCGCATATCACAGTATCGTATTCCAAAGTGTTTCCCCAAACCTTACACATACGGAAAGCAAGCACTCTTGAGTAGTCGAAAATTATTAACGCGATAACAATTAAGACGTTAACCAAATTTAACTTCTTAACAATCAAAGTCACTTTACTTGATTCATGAATCACTAAATATAATTACCAGAGAAGACATCGAAGATTATTCAATTATGTAGACAAAGAATTAAGTACGAAAGGAAAACTAATCTCTTGAATCACTCTCCAGAGCGCACGACTCTCCAGTTTTCAAGTCTCTAAACTAAAGTCAGTAATTTTTCTAAAAAGAACTTTTTATAAAGCTTTTTTGATCATGCTCAGATTTGTGTTTTTCATACTAGAAATTACACGTACGTTAATTGTTAAACTTTTTAGTTTCTGTCCGTCTATTATTTGTAACTTGGATTGAGATTAAACATTAAATCCGCGAGTAACTTAGAGAAAAGCCAGAGTAGGGGCCAATAAACATATTCAGTTCGATCCATTACTCGAGCTTCCTCGCTAAATGTTCTCTCCTTTTCTCCCAAAGTTCTTAAAATCTTACATTGCCTAGCTGAGGTCGAGTTTAGGACCCTACCTCGCAATATTTGGTGAATCTTCACGTTGTGCAGGCCACTTGATTTTTTACAATAATTCTTGGCTACTGATAAACTTTGTATATAATAAGCTCTAAAATGATTCTCGGGTTCACCTCGCACGATCCAAAAGAAGAGAGGCAGCTAGATCTACGTCGAATTCAGTCTGCTTCAATGCGCTTTCGCATTGCTGTCTATTGGCAAGTCCAAGCCTGAAACAAAAAATCAACCGAAAATCACAATACGGGAATTAATTGCAAAACTGGTTTGCTTTTTTTTTATTTGAACGAATGATGTAACAATTGGCCCGTTGCCACGATTACGTTCGTGAATATTCGAACGCTCCAAATTAAGCTAGGTTCTCGAGAATCAATAATCCGCCTTTTTTATCGACGCGTCCAAAAATAAACTTTACTCGGAGTGTTATGCAACTCACCTAAGAAGCGTCTCGACTTTGATAAGTCGATCCTTGGCAATTTGTTTGGCAGCCTGAGAAGCATCCCAGCCGGTAGCTTGTAGAGCCGCCAAAGCCTCTTGCTGCGATGCGTCTTGGGCCTCCTGTTGAACCTTCATCACTTTACTCGCGCGGAACTCGTCGTTTAATGACATAACGAGCTGCTGCGAAGCGCCAGTCAGTGGCGGGCTCACTCCACTGGGATACGCCGATGGACCCGGTCCTAGCTGCGTGTTTATCGTCGTTTCGTTCAGCTGGGGAAGAAGGCTACGCGCAGCCCCGGGTTGTGCTTGCTGGTTGGATGACTGAGGCCTTGTAGGCGTGAATTGCATGAGATTGGGGCTGGCGTTGACGTTCAATTTTCCGTGTTGTCCAGCTTGAGGAGACTGGGTTTGGTTCTGCACGAAACCATTCTGAACCGGTTTCAGAGGCGAGAAAGGTGGCGGAGGATTGTACATCGGTGGCTGCTTGGGGTTTGGACTGAACTCGCGTGGCAGGGTTTGTCGAGTGTTCATTTTTTGCGATGGACTCACCGGGCCGCAGTTGCTAGCTTGGTGCTGAAAAATATTATTTACGTTGGATAAATTATTCTATCCGTAAAACAATAACCAAAGATTGTATCAACTCACCATGCTGTTGCACGTTGCGCTAGCTAGTGCGGTACTGTTGGCGTGATAACTCCTGAGTATATTCTGACGGACGGTTTTATTGTAAAGAGTATTGAATTCACTTTGAGACAATTGATCGAGGTTCGGAACAGTCTGCTTTAACTCGGCGTAGACTTGTTCAGAAAGTACCGTGCCAGCTATCGAAGCTGGGCGTTGTAATCCCGACGACGTTATTGTCCCTGGAGGATGTGATGGTTGAGTATTGTTTTGCAGGTTTGAGGGCGTGGGAGCCGGTAGACTGGGAAACTGTTGTTGATACGCAACTGCGACATTTTGAGCCGCGTTCTCCAAGTTGCTCGGGGCGTGATTTGGCACGCACTGCAGCAGATTAGAGGAGTGCCCAGCGTAAGTCGCAGAACTTCCGGCTACCAAGTTTTGATTGTGTTGAGGTTGAGTTTGATTCTGGTGCCACATTTGCGCGACCATCGCCTCAGTCTTATCACTGGTTAATTGCGTTGGATAACCGAGCTGACTTCTTGGTCGCTGAATATTCGTGCTCTTGGATGGCCATGAGTTCTGTACCTTGTTAGGAAAATTAAAACTAGTTCCACTACCACGTTGCTCGCCGTTCGGTGATTTAGACTTGATAGACTGTGGTGGTGGTCGCAGCATCGGAATCACAGTATTGTCGGGTGGCTTATTAGAAGACGTAGAAGGTGAAGCAGCAGCGACTGGAATGTTTGACGGAGCTACGGATGCTACTGGAACCGCGACAGGCGTCAGGGGCTGCATCTGCTGAAGTTGTTGCAGAGGTTGCTGGGGGTTGGCGTTTGTATTTTTCGTCGCTTCTTTTTCTCCGAGGTGCTTTTCCAACTCTGCTAAGAATACCGGATCAAGCTTCTTTGGCGAAACTTGGCTCTTAGCATCGATTACCAATTCTGCCATGTTTTGCGCAATATCAACGTTTTTTTTAGACTTCGTAGGACTTTCGTTCGGTCCTACGGGTGGAGGCGGTGGTGCCGGAACAATCGGCAAGCCTCGACTCACAACATTGGCATACGTTGTTTGCGGATCACCATCTTGTAAATCTTCTGGCCAACTATGAGGATTCGGACTAGGGCTCGAAGTACCCGCTTTATCTATCTCACTATAATGATCACTGCCTGAATAACCATTGCTATCATTAACGTTGACGTTAACGTTGAGATTCGTGTTTTCATTGCGTATGTCTTTATTCAGATTAAGAGAATGCTGCAGGGATGTTGCATTGTTCACTTCCTCTTGCACGTTGCCGTAAGATTGCTGTGACGCCTGCGTATTAAAATGAAAATTATTTTTTGACTTTTATTCTAAAAAGCAACAATTTATTTGAATAGAAACAAGATTTACCTGGTCTTGCGGAGGTTGGGCAATAGCTGTTGAGTAATAATTGTTTGGCGGCAAATCAGGCGTCACTTGGCTGTAATACCTTGACTGTGGTGGATTCGTAAATACTCTGGAAGTGTCAAATGGATCAGGCATAGAAGAGGGACCTGCTGCAGCCACGCCGTTGTTCTCTGGACAATTGGCGTACGTTCGCGGGTCTTCTTCTGGCCAATACTCCGGTTGTATGGCTCCTGCCATTGCGCGTTCGGCATCTATTGGTTCATCTAGAATATTAACGACACGGCGACAAGCAGTACTGCCATTTTCCAATTGAGCGGCTGCCAGAGCTGCCGCGTTAGCTAACTCTTCCGGAGATAAATCAATCAGAGTTCCTTCTTGACTATTGCCTCCTGCGAATAAGTTATCATGATAACTTGTTTATTCACGATTAAAGTCTAAATTAATTTTTCTAACCATCAAACTTACGTGCTATTGAAGTATTAGGTACTTTAACTGGACTGCCCCTCAAATCATTCTGTAACTTGGTATAATTAAACTGTTTGCGCGTACGAGACTGAGCAGCACTGGGAAACTTTTTAATAGCGCTGCACTCGGTCACCCCAACAACATCCGGTGGTTCCATGGGATTTCTCAAGTACACATCGTCGATGAAGATTGGGCTACCCCAGCTCTTTCCAAACGGTGCTCCATGCCCGGTATGTATAAACGAGTTCTCCAAGGGTTTACTAATATCCTCCGGTTGTTTCTTACGCATTGGATCTACTAAACAACGAGGAAATACTCCCACTTGGAACGTTCTTTGATTCTGACCCTTCCACCAATAGTTTTCAGGTCGTCCGTCAATTATGACTATTTGATCGCCATGCTCAATCATCATTTTATCTGGCTCGTCAAAGCGGTTTAGAGCTTTCATCACTGAAGGTACCATACCTACCGCAAAAATGCAAAATTTTCAATATATCTTTTAATGACTCAATATATCGAAATATAAATTTATTTCATACGAAAGCTTCCATTACCAGTGAGAGATTCTTTGAGGGATGCAAAGGTTGGTCTTTCGGCAGGATCCCTCGCCCAGCAGTGAAGCATAAGCTGGAACATCGCCGGGGGACTGGCCTCGGGCTCGTGCAGTCTCTCTCCTTCCCTGTCGATCTTTTTTAGTATCTCCGATCCGTTTAGCCCGACCCAAGGCTCCTCTCCGAAAGTCAGCATCTCCCAAAGGGTAACCCCGAACATCCAGACATCCGAAGCGTGACTGAACTGTCGAGCTTTGAGCGATTCCGGTGCGCACCAGGGAAATGGCACCTTCTTGTGTTCAGTCATTACGTAGCAGTCCTCCTGTTGCGGCAGTGCTCGCATCAAGCCAAAGTCGCCAATCTTGATCTTGTCCACAGAGCTCAGCAAAACATTGCGGCAGGCCAGGTCGCGATGCAAGAATCGCTTGGCTTCAAGATACGCCATACCCGTGGCCACTTGCAGAGCGTAGTTGCACAAGGTCAACACCGAGATGTGGCCGCACTGCTTGCGCAGGTAGTCGAGGAGTGCACCGAGCGGCGCCAACTCTGTGACCATCATCATCGGCTGCGATAACACGACGCCGTATAGTCTGCAAATCAAAGATAAACCGAGATGAGTATGATTGTAGAAGAGTTTTATTGCTAGCAAAGAATAAATATTTTACGTTTGATATTACCGTATGAGATTGTGATGATCTAACATGTGCATGGATTGTACTTCGGATACAAAGTCTTCAACAACATTTGGCTGGTTTAAGGCATCTGCTTTCAAAACTTTGACAGCAACTGGCAGTGTTCTTCCTGTTGGAGAAGTCCATTCACCTCTCCTGACAACGCCAAAGCTTCCATCCCCAAGTTTGACTGACAATGTGACATCTTTATCTTGTATCAAACATGTCAGGACAGATGCATTTTCAACAGGCTGCGAGGCACGTTTGTTGCTTTTCTTATCACTGCCTGGTCTGATCTTTGTAATCAAGCTCTTTTTCCACTGTGCAGTGCGTTTCTTTTTCACAGCATCCATCAACCTCCGGATACCTGGCTTGCCAAGTCCGATCTTCTCCAGATCTTCAGTTTGCACATAGTCAAAGTGATGCAGTCGAGTGACTTGAAGATCATCTCTGATTCTGGTGAAAAACTGAGATAGCTGGACATCGTGCAGCAAGTCGTGCAGCCACTCTGTGCCCTCGTCATCTGCCATCGCGAACAGCTCTGCGATAGCTTCTTTCTAGAAAAATAAATGCGATCATCAGTACATGAATGAAACGATGTATGAAGCTTTGAGTGAGCAAATTTTCCTACTGTATTAAGTCTGCTTATAAGCAGCATATATTGCAAGATAAGCATTATTCAATATGTAACAAAGGATTACAGCAGCTTATACCGATATCATAAGCGGTAAATATAAATTGACTCCGCAAACACACTGCCTGATATTATCGCATAGCCACGACAACTCCCGCCCAGAATAATATCTATTCCTAGACGCCCAATCCTGCTCTTTGTTTTTCCAAACTCACATTTTACAAATTGATTCATAGCTCGTTAAATTCGAAACACGCGCCTTCGCGCGCACATCAAAACGCTCAGAGTCCAAAGTTGCAAGTGCAGCAGACGTAAGTCGCGCAACTAACCTCGGCCAGTCAAATGCATCTCGTGTTCTCTCTTGCAGATATGCGCGCAGGGTGCTTATCCTCGCTGATCCAGCTCGGACCAGCCAGGAAATGAGATAATGCGCCCCAGACAAGAGTAGCGATCGCTCTGGAAAGCGAGCGACAGAGACGCACGCGTCGCTGCGAGCAATTTAGCAATCGACGATAGCGCAAGGTGCAGTGTGTGCGGTAACGAGCGAACATAGAGAGAACAGAGACGAGCAGAGAGCGATAGGAAAATCCGAGCGAGAGAAGACGACGAGAGGTGCGTCATTGTCTGGCGTCGAGAGCGGTACACGCGCGTTTCTCTATGCGCGAGTGCAGAGCGGCTTTCGACCGACGTGATATGCAGAGCAGCTGCTGTTACAATCGGCTATTTCGGCGATTAAATTGTTTCAGTCATAATGCACGAGATACGGCTGGAATCGAATGAAAATTTACGAATATTTTTTCTTGTCGTATACGTTGGAGATGGTACATGGTTTATCGTCGCGACGACATAAATTTTCTCCTATGCGTCACGGTTTTAAAGAGAAACTCTACCGGATGACGTATTTGTTAACATACAAATGTGTACGCGCCTTGTGTATGTACGAGGATCGCCATGAGAATATGGATGAGTGTTGTTAATAGATATTATATAAGTCGAATCAGCATCGAATTTTCACCTATCTCAAAACGTCGAACGCGCGCGTCCAATGTATTTTCTGCTCTATAGGTACCTTCCCTTTTCGCGATCTGCGACGCGCGAATCGCGTATACGTGCCAAGGATTGGCGTCAACAATAATCATCATAACGAAGAAACGCGCTCATTAACAAAACGGCTGCGGTAGCAGTGAGGAAAAGCCGAGGATAAAAAAACTGTATTAATCGAAGGTCATGGAAAAGAGAATCTAGTAACGACAGCAGAGGAATGCGCATAACTACATTGCACGACGCGTACAAAGTGTAACTTTCTATACTGCAAGCCTCGAGTACCCAATAGAATTTTAATCTCTGCTGTCTACTTATTGTTTTCTCATAAAAAAAATCTTTATCGGACTGATATCAATGACTTTTATCCTAGGACAGATAACGGATTTTTATTGATTTTTGACAGTTTTTGGCCATTTTTTGTGTGTACAGTGATAGTAGTTTGATAAAAACTAAAATAAATCATCCTTTTCAATTTATCTCCAGTATCTTTATTTGTCTTTTTAACTGATAGATCTCCAATCACTTTTTAGCATTAACTATAATAGTAGGGATCTTTGTTGAAAGATAATTTTCAATTAGATTATCCAAAAAAATGTGATCCTCAGTTCCGAGACAGATATACTTGCTCAAAAATAGAAACCAAGAGTTATACTTAGCTTGTCGCGCTCACTAAAAGCTTTAAAAGATGATTGCGGTACAATCAAGCTCAATTTAAAATTTGTCCCTGCTAACATGACCAAACTAAATAAAACAACAGTAGAGTGGGAAGAAAGAGGATGGGAAAAAGAGCCTAAAAATAGCATAAATTTACACTTTATCTCCCGAGCCCCTGAACTTGTAATTACTCAATCTAAAACACGATGATTGCATTAGAAGGTTAAAATCATTGATACCGACAAGCGGACTCGCCTTTCAGAAATCCAATTATTAATAATTGAATCATAACTGTCAGTGGCAATCTATCAGTGTTGTGTAAAAAGTAGTGCTAATTCCTTGCCCACTCAAAGATCGAATGCATGCGAGAAAAGTGCTCTGTATTTGTTTACAGTATCCTCACAGGTAGAGAGTGAAAAAGCCCAGAAATTCAGTATACATTTTTGACTTTCCACACCGTGAAGACAGGCGCAGTCTCGCGTGAAAACAACGTTTATTTACAATACCTGATTACGAGCGAGCTGCGCTGTCTTCTCAAATCATTTCTCGAGCAACTGGCTGAACCCTTGCTCGTGCGGCTGATCCCGAGAGAAAAACAGCGTGAGACGCACTGTAGAATCACTGTGCGCGAGCGGACGGCGAAGCGAGCAAAAAACGGTTACACCGACAGAGTGCTCCTCGCTCTTTCGCGGAGAGACACAAAGCAGATTAGCGCGGCGGCGGCGGCGGTGGCACACACGATGACTTTTTGAGGAGAGGACGTATATACTTATACACGCACACAGCAGGCGGGAGACGAGAGAGTACGTATATGTGTGTTATAATTCGTACGTCGGAGGAGCAGCCGTCGCCGCTGTCGCCGCTCGACTTTCACCCTGCGAATTTCTCGCGTTCCTGCAGCAGTAGCAGCACTGCATCATCATCCTGTTGTCTCCTCTCTCTCTCTCTCTCCTTCTCCCGCTCGTCTTGATTTCCTCCTCCACGCACACGCGCACACAGTCGGCTCGGCTGAGCACACACTCGACAACTCTTCAGCTGTACTTATTGTGGCCCTCCAGAGATTTGGGGGCGAAAGCTGCAGCAGCAGCAGCCGCGCAGCGCGCGCGAGATGATGGGGGCGGAGATTTCATGTGACGAGCTGCTGCAGCAGCACCAGGCAGTGGCAGCAGCACCAGTAGAGCCTCAACGCAGGGGGGAAGTTGGGAGAGGGAGAAAAACACTCTGCTCTGCTGCTGCTGCTGCTGCTGCTGCTGCTGCGCGAACAGCTGAAAAACGCCTGCTGCAACCTCCTGTGCCCCGCACACTCGCGCACACAGACACCGCCAGCGACACTGCGATCTCTTCTTCTTATTCGTGCGTGTGCGCTGCAGTCTGCCTCTTCCGTAGCCCTATGAGCACTGCCTATACACTATGTATTCAATCGTTTTTCTCTCTTCGCGCAGGAAGATCCAACGGACGCGCCGCATCCGATCTCGGAGAGAAGCTCTACTCGAGCCAAGCTGACGCGGCGGAGCCTGCACACGCGAAAAAGCGAGACTGAACTGCGGGAGTATAGTTGCGCGAATGCACTCGCCATAGACTAGGAGAGAGAACACCGATATATGCTTGCGTCCTCGTCTCCTGTTTTTCCCTCTCCGTCGCTCTGTCTTTGTTGTCCCTCGCGTCAATCTGCAGGCGGACACGCGCGCTCGCGCGGTTTTCGCTTCAACGGGCCTTTTTTGCGCTTTTTATTCACCGAGAGAGAGAGAAGACAAGCTGACCCGTATATCTATAAGTATATCTAGGCATATGGGCGGGTCCGCGGAGAGCGGCGCCGAGTAGAGTGTAAATAAAGACCGTTCGCATTGCGGCGACAACCGGCGCGGGCTTCAAACTCTTGGGTATAATCTAATAATAACTGTTTTAGTCCGTGTTTTCGTATTGATCTCGTGGAAATGTCGATAGCACGGCAAGGTTTGCCGATCGATAGGTTTCCAATATTATCGTTCGCGATGCTCGTAGTTATTATTTTTTGTCTTACGCAACGATCATTTCCATGCAAATAGAACCATGCGGTTTCTAATCCTTGATCTCCTTTACCAGGAAAACTAACTTGTCTCTCGACTCGTTAGCAACATCTGGAATCCATCTGCGTTCCATTATCTAAGATTAAAACGAGTCATTTATCCGATACGACATCTGAGCATCGGGGTCTGCAACAATTGTATTGATTCTGCCCGATTGTTAGGAAAAAATATTAATGAATTTTTCAACGATGTCCGAATGCATTTCTAACGCTTAACGAAAGGTAATCAGTTTTCGATTGGCGGAATCATCTGAGATGAATTCGAGATGAAATTCTAGATATCAAAAGAGATGATTTTTGAAAAAAACCGACGCAATAGTTAACTTCCAGAATAAGATCGCCCGAATTTCGATAGAGCGTGGGTGGAACGAGCTAAGTGAAAAATCACTTATTACGTCTTTGATAAGCTTGAAAAGCCGAGTGAGAGGCGGAGGAGAGCTGCATAACAATCTGCTCTTAGGTTATGTATCTTATCTCATCTTGTTGGTAAGACAGATGCCTGCCAAGGGATTCCTTCGGCTAGTTAGAACTCGCCGGAAGTGGATACCACTCGACACTTATTCCGGCGACGCGCCGGTGGACGTTTTCATTAGTTTTGCGAACACACGCAATTTTCAGAATCTACTTTGATTCAACTTCCCACCTCGCGCGAGCTCAGACGGCACTTGGAGAAAAAAAAAACAGCGAACCACCAGCGAGCACTACTTAGCATCTCTCGGTGGAAGTAGCGTTATTTGAGGGCGCGCGCGCGAGCAGTGTGTGTGTGTGTATGTCTGTCTAGGCATCGGCAGGTGTGAATAATTTTCCATCACCGACGCAGTTCGCGCGCTTCGAGCTCGAGAGGATCGTCGCGGCGTCTTCGGTAAGGGCAACGTGTGCACAACTCGTCGTCGCTGATCAACTGCTTTGTGAGCGTATACATACCTGGTAAAAAAAATGCTTCCCGAGAGTTTCGCGCGGCGCGGCGAAAGCCCGCGTTGCTGGCTGCAGCTGTGCCGCTCTCTACGCTGCTGCTGTTCAGTCACGCTCAAACGGGCCGCCGATACTGAGAGCTATTGTTTTTGTTGCAGAGAATGTCGGGCATCGCTATTGCTAGACTCGCGGAGGAGCGGAAAGCCTGGAGGAAGGATCATCCCTTTGTAAGTGGAATTTTTTAGCTGGTGATTGTGAGAGTGAGCGTGCGCGCGCTGTGTGTCGGGAGGATCTTTGAAGGTTAACTTTTCAGCGATATCGCCGTAGTGCATGTGTCGAGGGTGTGCTCGCGAATGTCCCGTGTCTCACGAACGAGTAGAAAAATGCAGGATCGTCAATCTTTCGATCGCGAGCTTCACGTCTGGCTAAAATCGTGCACGGATGCATCGGCGCGCAGCTACTGTAAACAAAAGCCGCTTCGGAGAAGCGGTAAGAATTTGAATACATAACCCTATTTTTTCCATTCTCTGAATTGAAGTTACTTTTTACGATGAAACATGGCAGGTCGCGTGCTGGCCGATCGATGATCAGAAATATCATATTTGCTGTTTTTGTTTTGTCCTAACATTCATTCTAGATCTTTCCATTTGCAGGCTTTTGTTTATCTAGATGATGTTATCATCTTAGATAATTCTGTGCAGAATTGTCTCATCTGAAAATGGGAAATTCATCTTATCTAGATACTATTTTATTGATACATAAGACCCAGATTTCCTATTTTAAGTTAGGACTCGTAGAGTATCTTTGGAGTCAAGGTTGCTACGCATGGCACATGCTTCGCTAATGCTTGATGTAAACTAACTGCCACTAATAAGCTCTTGATGATTATTGCAGGGATTCGTTGCTCGCCCCACGAAGAATCCCGATGGAACTCTGAATTTGATGAGTTGGGAATGTGCAATACCAGGAAAGAAAGGAGTAGGTTTTGTTTGTAACAGCTTGGCTCTTCCCGTATTTACTGTTATTGACATTAAACTAATCCATAATCATTTGCAGACTCCATGGGAAGGTGGTCTATACAAGTTGCGTATGATCTTCAAAGATGACTACCCCTCGAGTCCACCAAAATGTAAATTCGAGCCACCGCTCTTCCATCCAAATGTCTACCCATCGGGCACAGTGTGCCTATCTCTGTTGGATGAAGAGAAAGACTGGAGGCCTGCAATTACAATTAAACAAATCCTTCTTGGTATTCAGGACTTGTTAAACGAGCCCAATGTAAAGGATCCCGCACAAGCAGAAGCTTACACAATCTACTGGTAAGTCTTGCGCAATATTTTGAAATCAGTTTGCATTGATTTTCATGCCCCAGGTTGATGCAACTATTCTTTCCCACTTTTAGCCAAAATCGTTTAGAATACGAGAAACGAGTACGAGCGCAAGCGCGAGCAATGGCACCGCAAGAATGAATTTTTTATCGAACCTGATATTTCCGATGTGAACGTGAACGTGGCGCCTCGCTCTTAGGAATTTATGTATCCTGCATCCCTTTGGCAACACTCATCGGAGCAGGATGACTTCCACGCTTAATCAACGATTTCGTAACTACATAAACTCCAGTCCATTTCGGCGATGGCAAGATATCGAACACACTTTTAATCTACTGCTCATATTTATTTCTTATGACTCCTCCATGAATGATTGCCGGTTTCATAAGACAAAACGATTCCTTGTTTGAATCAAGAGTAGCGTGATCAAGTCAAGCTACTCTTGAGTAAAAATAACTTTTCATTTGTTACACTTATTAGCTCGCTGGCTGTCGAAAGTACGATTATGTTTCATTGATCCCGAGATCGACCGAGCTAAAGCAGGGTCTGAGCAAAGTTTTTTCTAAAAAAAGAAAAGAAAAATAATCACCGATTAAATTTATATAAAAAAGCAACTACTGCATGAACATTATTAGTTATATAAATTTGAACTTTTAAGTGTTTGAGTCTTGATGAGTTTAACGGAAATTTTTCAGTAGCGTTTTTCATTTTTGTATTTTAGGTAAAGTATTTTTTATAATAATTATAAACATTAATATTAATGACTACCACTTATGAATAATAAAGTAATGTATTATAGCGAACACTTGATATACATTATTTTGGAATCATGTCCATCACCATGTATGTGTACATAGCTGAACAAAAATTGAAAAAGATCATCGCTCAACATTTGAAAATTTTCCACGAGTCAGTGTCTAGATATGTATAATAAACTATGTGTTTCAAAAAGAACAATTGGTACAGTGATTGGTTTCCGAATACAAAAGACGGCACTATGCTATTTCTTGCACCGCTCACACGAGCCAGCGTTTCCGCTCCATCGAGCGGATTAATTTTCCCCGACTACTACCGGCACGACAGCTCGGATATAATCCGGGGCGACAAGTGTCGGAAGAAGAGCGCGCGCGTTCAATATTCAAATTCGAATCCGGCCGGGATAAGCTACCAATATAATATACACATCGTACAAGCGCGCCATAACACACGGCTCGCACGTATTGATCGCGCGCGGGTCTCGTTTCCCTCGCGCAAAACTCGCGCTCGTCCCCAGTGGCTCGTTCCTCGCAGTCAGAAGGTCCTTACATCCCGAGTACCAGTGCCTACAGTCGTGCCCCGTGAAAATCGGAAAATTCCCAAAGTACGCACTTGTTGTGCAGTGTGCATATAGGTACATCTGTATTCTATATTTCTTATATACTTTGTACATAGACATATGAGCGAGTCGCGGGTTCGAGAGCGACTGCGCGAACTTTCCCTCTTTCTCTTCCGCGCCAACTGGACGGAGTATACAGTGTCCGAAGGCGGGCAGACGGCATTCGATCGTCGAGCTGCGAGCTAGACGCGGAGAAAGCCGACAAAGCTCGGGTCTGCTGATAACAAGTTGTCGGGAGAGTATAACTGAAGCGTTGAAAATGACAGTGGAGAAGAAGATGGCGACGTACTCGATGCAGCGACTGGACGCAGCGCTGCTCTGGCTCTGCCTCATCGGCGTCGGCGTCTCCTACTACGCCTACGTCGTCGAGACGGCCAAGGAGAAGGACAAGGACTACCAGCCCTACTGCGACATCAGCGAGCACGTCAGCTGCACCAAGGCCTTCATGTCCGAGTAAGCCTCACAGCTATAATCTTATAATCGGCTCTCGGCAAAGTAATCCCCCTCGAATCTCTGTATACTCGTCTTTACTAATTCATCGTGCAGCCCTTCGACGGTTGACACATCTTAATCGCGTTACGCGTACGTTTCCGTCGGTCGATAGGCTCGATCGATCAAAAGCTCCGTCGCGCACCTTCGGAGCAACGGTATAGTCCCCTCGACCATCGCGCGCCGTCGTCTGCAACAACGATGTTTATACTTGCTCGAAAAGAGAAAAAAAATAATCCCCTCGACGACGCACGGCTATGGCTTCCGGAACGTATACAGCCGCTGTACAGTTTGTGTACCAGGGCGGCGCGACTGTTTGTTTTAACTTTTCAACGCGCGGTAATTCATTTTACAACGCTGCGATGCCGAGAGCACATCTCCGTCGCGAACCGGCAGATGCTCGTTTTACGAGCCTCCGGCACTTTTGTAAATTTAGATAAGCCAAACGAATAGCAAACAGATTTTGATTTAGTCGCATCGCGACGTGTTTGCCGGCTTATCCGTTTTTCCGTGTTCGTTTCTATATTTTTATCGATAAACTGTGTGGCGTTGGGTATTTTTAACCTGACGCCGGCGATGGTCTAATCGAATTCGGCGATGCTTATCGACGATGCTGATTACGAAATTGCTCCGCGGCCTGGAATATTTATACGAGGGGAAATGAACGCGTTAACAATATATGTACGATGCTATAGAGAGCGCCCACGTATACAACAATTTATCCGCGAGAAGGCGTATCTCCAATTGCGTCAGAGACTGCACACAATATTTGTTTTTTAATCGTATCTCTCGCTCTCGAGAGTTCGCGAAGAATTTAATCTTATTTCTTATTTTTTGCAGATACGGCAAGGGATTTGGCCTGATTCCAAAGGATTCGCAGTTCTACCTGCCCAACAGTCTCTTCGGGATAGTTTTCTACACGACGGTGGCTTCGCTCAGTGAGTATAACTTCGTTACATCTTTGCCTACGTCGTTCGACTTTTAAGTATACTTATCGCTTTCAGGTCTGTTCAACAACTACTGGAACACCGCGCTCATGCTGATCGTGTCAATTATCTCGAACCTCTTCTCGATCTACCTGTCGCGCATCCTCTACCTGCTGGAGGACGTCTGCATCGTGTGCGTGAGCACGTACGTGCTCAACGCCCTGATAATGATCCTGTCGTTGAGGAAGATCCGCGAGATCAACCGAGTCTCCTCGAAGAAGAGGAAAACCAAGTGAACTGTGGGAACGACAACGAGCTCGACGAAAAAATACTCTTTAAGGAAACACAAAAACAAACAAACGCCTCGTTAGGAAGGCCGCAGGTTTCTCTCGCCTTCTCGCGCGTCTCTTTCTCAGACTAAGCTTTTATATATATATATATAATCTCGTTTGACAGCCTATTTTTATATTTTATATATTACATATACACATTCCTTTTTCTAACACTTTATGAAAACACGCGCGAGCGCTATGTTCTTTAAAAGGCCTATTGACGTGTTTGCGTGCAGTCATATTATATATCGGTGTCTTGGAGGATTCGCGAGATTTCTTTTACAAATGACAGAACATTGATGCACCTTTTTTTGTTCATTACGTTGTGAACGTTCTTAGAAGTATTTATTGATTTTTATCATTGTTAATGTTTGAGATGTTAATTTAAGGTCAGTAGCTAGTAGTGGTTAATGGCAGGCTACAAAAATTCGATCTATCTCTAGATCCTTAATAGCTAGATACACGTGTAGTTTTTGTGATTTTTATCAAGTAGACGCTACTTGACGAATGGCAGCCACTATTCTCTATAAATTAATTCATTGTTTATCTCTTACAGAAGTATACAATTTATTACAAACGTAGAGCTTAAACTAATAATATATATTCTATTCTTTTTAATAACCTCTTCTGGAAAGAATAAAAAGAAAGAAAAAAAAAAGATAAAAATCAAACGTCTAAGACATAATATAATTTTATAAACTCAAGATTCTTCAAAAGAAAGAAAGAAATATATATATCAACAACTCTCAAGTGTTCATAAAATTTGATATTGTCAAATATTAACGAGTCTTTTCTAATCTCTGGTGTATACAAAGATAAAAAAAATTAAAAAAAAAAACATAAAACTGTATAAAGCTCTTGGTACTTGTTGACAACCTTATACTCCTTCGAGGGCTTAAATAAGTAGGCACGTGAAATAACTCATAGCTTTCTCTCGAGTTAACACTATATAGAAATGCATAGTGAGACTTGTTAAAATTTCGGCTCTGCCGACGTAGAGCAGACGTCTCGTAACCACGAGTTATCTAATAATTTTTAGTATACTCAAAAATAATCGAAAACGTCGGGAATAAAAATCAACATTCATAGCGTTCAGTACTCGTGCTTTCCGTTTCTCATCATCAGGTCCCTGTTGCTTCTGCTGATGCTGGCCAGGATACCGGGACTTTTGAGCGGCGGCGGCGACTCGTCCAGACGATTCAGCTGCGAAGTGGACCTGATGTTGTTGCCGTTGCTGTAGCTGTTGGTCTTGGGCGTGCTGACCAGTCCGTCATCCGCTATCTCGACGTTGAAGCTCTTGCTCCTCGACAGGGTGGACTTGTAAGTCCTCTCGGGCTTCTTAGGTGGCACTGGCGGCGGCTGAGTGTTGATGGTCGTCTGGACGAAGTGCGTCGTCTTGGGCTGAGGCGAGGTGTTGACGTGGTTCTTGAACGAGATGTTGATCATGCTGCCGTACTGCCGGGACGGCGACTCCTGGCTGCTGTAGCCGTTCTGGTACCTCGAGACCGGCGACGAGCTGTCCCTGCTCATCTGTCGACGCGACGTGGTCGTCGTCGTCGTGGTCTTGGTCGTCGTGCTGTGCTGCTGTTGCTGCTGCTGCTGCTGCTGCTGACTGCGGGACTGACTGCTGCTGTTGTGGATCTTTCTGGGCAGTGTCTGGGCGCTCATGCGCTCGTGGCGCTCGTTGAGCTCGTAGTCGTTGGCCAGTCGGCTGGTCGATTTGCTGAAGCGGCCGAGGGAGCTCGGCTCGTTGCTGCAAGAAACAAGATGATTCGGTCGTTTTGAGGGTGCAGGCGGTGCAAGCTTGGATTTTTTTCTCGTATCGGTTTTACAAGTATATATACATCGTACAATGTCAATAGCGTCAGTGAGTTTATAAGAGAGACTTTTTATTTTGTTTTAATTGGAGCTGAAAAGATCCCTACTTATGTTGTATAGTAGTGAGTTAGTGCGACTTACGCAAACGAGTTTCATGAGTGAGGGTTAGATATAATAATGTCGTGCCATGTGGAGGATGTGTGAAAAAATCGTTCTCTGACTTTTTTGGTTTAATAAAGTTTTTATTGAGCCTTTAAGAGCAAAGTAGTACATTTGTCTTAGGTAGTATAATGTATAAAGGTATAAAGTCTACAATCCTACGTTATGTACATCTAGTGTTCTCGGAGTCGGTATACGGTATACGGATAAAAAAGTATGCTATATGTAGAGAGACATGAGAATTGTGTGATAAACGATCATGTCGCATGCTATAATAAGATATCTCGCATAAAAATCGCTCCAATTAAATAACGCACCAGCAAAAGAATCAAGTGAGTTTGTCGCTCTTGATATTGTAGAATGTAAAGAATAACACGTATATTAATAAATTAATGACAAGCTTATTGAAAAATTTAGTCTTTTATGAAAACACCGCGCGCTCGCCTGTGTCGCGCGATATCAACGCTATAAAATATAAATGAAAGATTGAATATTAGCCAGACATGGGGTTTACCTGTACTCCTCGTCGATGGGCCTGCGATGTCTCGAGTGCAGCTTGGCCTCCCTGTAGCCCTTCTCCTTGCCGTAGATGCTACCGAACGGGTCCTCGCCGAGGTAGTACCGGTGGATCGGTTGGGCCGAGCTCTCCCTCTTGACGTGCGAGTTGCTCTCCCTGGCGTACTCGTCCCGGTTCTCCTTGTGCAGCCTGGGACTGCTGGACCTCGAGTTCTTGTACTTTTGGCTGCTCGACGTCGCGCTGCTGAGGTTGTGCATACTGCTGGCGACGTTGGGGTTGCGGGGCGACCTGGGCGGGCGTTCCGGAGGAGTAGATCGGCCGCGATCGTCGGTGACGTCGCGATCGTACTCCGGGCCCAGGGGGATGTTGCGGTCGACCGAGTTGTACTGCAGGTAGGTCGAGCTGTTGTCTTCTGTCTGGGTCAGCTGGGAGGTCGAGCTGCTGCCCGGGCGCTTGTTGCCGTTGCCCCGGCGCTCGGAGCTCGCGGAGCGGAGTTTGCCCACGAGCTTGCGGAAGGACTCGCCGATCTTGTACTTGGACGGGCTGGGAGCTGAAAAGAATTATAACGATTCGAGAACGACGTTTCTGGATAAGTTTCTTCGTCAAAGCGAAGTCGAGGATTACATTTCGAGGGCCTGGCGTGCTCCTTCTTGTCCCTCCTGGGCGAGGGCGACCTGGACTCGGGATCGGGGGTGCGCCTGCGGCTGCTCGACGTCACGTACTCCTGCTTGATGACCCGGGCGTCGTGGTTGCCGCGGCCGTTGCCGCGCCGGTCCTCCTGCTGGACGTCCCGGTTGCGGCTCTCCCAGGTGCGCTGCACCACGTGCACCGGACTGGCGGCTCTCGGCGGGGACAGCGTCTCCTGGTAGCTGCGCTCGGTCCGGCTGCTCGTCACCACCTGCGGCTGCTCCTTGGCCTTCCTGCGCATGGGCGGCGACGGCGGATCGGCCTTAGGTCTCTGCTGCTGGTGCTCCTGGTGACGGCGGGAGTACGAGGAGCTGTGCGACTCCTTGTGGTTCCTTGCGTTCTCCAGCGCGACCGAGGGCTGGCCGTGTCCGTTGCTCCGGGACGACTCGCGCGTCCGCTCGACGATGTACTGCACCGGGGACTTGGCCCTGACCTGCTGGCTGTTTTGCTTCTCTGCTCGATCGATAAGCGTTAATTAAAGTACGCGATGGAGTCGCGTTTCGAGTTAGGAATTTTCGCGCGTATTAAAGAAGCGGCGGAAAAAAATTAAAAATATTAATTTCGGCCATTAGTAAACGATTGCGCATGAAAAAAATGATAAAAACAAACGATCGTCGCGAGTCGGATCGTGGCAGAGAACTGCAGCGGCGTAAAATAAAGCAACGCACCCGTGGACTGGTATCTCTCGGACCACTCGCTGATGCCCTGAAAGTAGCCGCTGGGCGAGGTCGAGTGCTGCTCCCGCTTGGTGGTCGTGGTGCTCTGCTGGCTGAACTCCTCCTCGTGCCTCTTCCTCGAGCTCTGGGGCGGACAGGCGGACTTGATGGTGACGTTGATGTAGCTCGTGTTGGTCGAGTGCCCGTTGGCCAGGGGCTCGTCCTCGATGGAGCCGCCGTGGGACGACCTCGACTCGCTGCCGAAGTGGCTCTCCAGCCACTTGGACGTCTCGAACTTCCTGGCCTCGTCCTCCTCCTCCAGGTCGAGCGGCTTCCTCGTCAGGGCGTCCTTCCGCGAGGCGGCCGAAGCCACGTTGTTGTTGTTGTTGTTGTTGTTATTCGGTGGAGATCCTGCGGGGGTGTGCTTACGCGTTATACTCTCTCCTCACACACGGCCGCTCGTTCGAATCGATCCCAACTCGCCGCTGCTTCGAGCTTTCGGTACATACGCGATCGCGCGTGTCTCGGAGTGGTTAGCGTGAGGTGTGAACGGATTAGAAGCAGCAGCAGCAGCAGCAGCAGCAGCAGCGTGTTAATGAGAATTAATGGAGAGAAAAAATTTGAAAAAATTCAAACGTACCGTGCTTGCCGTGGAGTCTACCGGAGCGGATTCCAGAAGCCGGAGCTTCCGGGGGCCACTCGCCGGTCCGCTCGGCCTCCGTCGTCACGGAGACGAAACGCATCTCGCGCGCCAGCCGCTCGCCGTTCGGCTTGACGTAGTCGACGATGTCCTCGTCGCGGGTCTTGACGTAGCGCTGACTCGCCTCCTTGCGCACCTCTCGGGCCTCGTCCTCCAGGCCCTCGGGCAGCTCGTCGTCCTTTATCTGTCTCGGGGCAGGGGTTTAGTATATATTTCGATAAAATCGAGTGCCGCGATAATTGGCGCGATAAATTCGACGAAACGGCCGACTTTTATGGACTGTAAACTGGGTATGATAATTTTCTGTATCGGTAAGCGCGTACGTTATTGACTATCGACGCGCGGCTAATTAGACCTTTTTACGGAGCTTCAAATTAGAACGGTATAGGATTAGATAACGCGTAAGTATACATACGAAATGGCGGCTAATCAGGCGCGTTCGATTAATGCAACCGGGTAAAAGTAGACACCCAATCAGCCGAAATGAAAAGTAAGCGCAACACACTGACCTCCTCGTGCTCAACGGTGGTCTTCCTCTCGGTGACGATCTGTCCGTCCTGTTTGAGCTCGCTGCGCTCTAGCGTCTTCTCCGTGTCGACGACCTTGTTCGACCTCGTCGTGTGCTGGAGGACCCGCGGACCCGACAGCTGCCGCTTCGACTCGGCGAGGGCCACCCTCAGGTCGCCCCGGTTGTTGCGCACCGCCTGCAGGTACGCCTGTGGACAGGTGCGAGGTGGTACGCGAGGGATCAACTCAATGTTCGCGCTGTCTATTATAGACTCGAGCGAATTTATATATATATATTGTCTGCAGCAGCGTATATAGTAGGCGCTCGCTGCATTCTTGCGCCGATCGACACTTTCACTGCTCGCCGAGCGCGCGATCTTGTAACAGCTACTCGTATAATATATATACTTACCCGCACTTGTGTACTTTGAATAGCGAGCGACTCGTCTTTCCTGTACGCTTATATATTATAACGCAACTGGCGGCGGGAAGGTCGACTCGAGGAATTCCTCGCGGATCTCTTTCTCCCCCCCCCCCTCTTCCGATGTAATATCTCGCGAGTCCAGGAAGTCGGCTAGAGCTTAACGGCGGCGGCAGTGGTAATATAGCGCTCGGCGCTCACGGCTCGGTTCGCGCGGGGATACTGATGCGCAGGACCCAGGCTCCGGTGGTCGTTCGCTCGATCTTCCTCTCTCCGCGTGTCCGTGTGCACTATGCTCATCTCTCGCGAGAGCAGAGAGAGGGAGAGGGAGAGAAAGTATATACAGCTATACAGGCGCTACCTATAGGAATCGAGAGATTATCGGCGCCCGAGCTGAGCGTATCCGCGTGTGTATATACCTGTATACCTGGGCTCTCTTCCTATTTTAATTCCACACTCCCTCTCCGCCCTCTCTCTCTCTCTCTTTCTCTCGCTCGATCCGCGCATCCCCGCCGATTTTCCTCCTTATAGCCAGCCTAGGATGGATATAACAATTATCGGCAAACAAAGCCCGATGCGACGCGTATCCGTTTATCCGCTGCACACTCGGACGGGCGGAACGACCTTTCTACTCTATGTAATTAACTGAAAGCTATAGTACCGAGAGCGAATTGTAAGAAGGGATGTACGCCGATCTGCATCTGCTCGCGCGAATAGTTGTGATTTCCGAGAGAGGAATGCGAAGGTGCGTCTATGGAGTATTACGTAATTAGCCGAATCGTATACGCGTATATACCTCGTCGGTGATGTCGCCGAGCTGTTGCCGATCTTCGGTCTCGAGCAGCTCCTCGATCTCCTCGCGGCTCTTGACGATCGTCTCGTTCAGCTCCTTCTGGACGACGGCTCCGGGTTTCGCGTCGGCCGGCCAGTCGAGCTTCTGCGGTTCGTCGCCAGTCGTGCGTCTCTGCCGATCAAGTGCATTACGAACTATAGTACATCTTTCGCGCTATTAGCTTTCGTAATAAACACGTACCTCCTGAGTGGTGTGCTCCTGCTGCTCGACGTCCTCGGTCGTGTTGGTCGTGACGAGGGGCCCGGAGTCAACGACGACCTCGCCGTCCTCCAGGACGACCTGGCGCTTCACCCGCGTCTCGATCTGACGCGTCGTCGTGATCTCCTTCTTCTTCCGCGTCTCCCATTCCTCTGTTAAAAGACACCAACAAAGCGTTAACGGACGAGTCTGTACGAGATAATAGCTCTGGTTATAAAGGCACGATACGCACCTTCCTTAACTGTGGCAACGGCGTTGGCCGGATCGAGCTGGAAATTATTCGCGGTTTATTGGGTATTGTGCATAAAGGCAGTTGAAAAATTCTCCAAGGCTTGTATTGTACTCACTAGAATAGAAGCATGAGAATCGGCCGGAGGCCGAACCTCGTATCGACGCGTCGAGATCACCTCCATCGCTCTTGAGTCACGCTATTCCCGAGCTCAGATTCATCTCGCTTCCTGACCTACAAGCGAGAAAAATCTCTTTTAAGGAAAGTCTCATACCCCGCTGTATCGACGGCTCCGATCGCCGCGAATTTTACTCTATACCCGCACATAGAAAATTATTAGATAACTCGGCTTGCATTTCGACAAAGAGAAATTCGCGCGCGAGTATAGCGGCTTTCTACGACTTTCAAAAGCCGTAAAACCCTAAACAAACCAGCGAAGGAGCAGCTCCGAAACAATGAAAAGCAATCGCTCTAAGGAGGAGAATATAGTTACGAGCGTAACACACTTATTAGCGCGATTGTCGCGTCCAAGCCCAGTATGTACGCTTTTCAGAGTCACGGCGAGGAGTATGCCAGTAGCGAACAATGCAACGACGAGTTCCCGAAACTCGCAAGACAAGAGTTAATTCCTAAGCGACGACGAGTTCGACGCGAGAAAGACCCGGGAAAATAACACGCGTGTAAGGCTATAGGCGCGTGCATGTGCTTTATTAGTCGAGTCGGTCCCGCGAACGCGACGAGTCATTGCGACACGCGCCGACTGCCGAGACAGAGTTACAGAAAAAAGGACTCGCAGCCTTCGGTTAACTCGCTTCGGACTATACGTGACACTTTTCCTCGATGTGCCGCGACGCTTTGGCCCCGAATCGAGCGTTTTTTTTTTTTTTTCTTTTTCCAATTCGGCGCCGATCTTCACCTCGGTTATTACGGGATATTACAATTACGCTCTCGCAGAATGAACGTTACATTGATCGAATTTTCCCTCGATCATATAAAAAAAAAAAAAAAAAAAACGGAGAACCGATCCTTCGACTGCATCCTTACGGTAAACGCTATATGTTAGGTGCGAAGGAAGAGGAAAAAATAGCTCTCTCGCAGAGGTTCGGCGCTCGCGTCCTTGCGGTCTCGAATTACGCCTGTAAAAGGCCATCCGCGAGACACACACACACACACACGTTCGCGCTCGCAGTCCATTGGATATGCGCATGACGTGAGCCCACGCGATCGCGGTGCGTCACTTAGTCGTCGCGCTTTATATACACTCGATGTAGACAGCTTTGCGGATATATTATATTTATGCGTCGTAGTGGAGTGACACGAGCGCCGAGAATATACGCGCATATACAAGGTGCAGAGGGTAAGCTGTTCTCTTATCAGAGAGACACCTTTCGCGCCACTCCCACCTCGGGACGACCGGTTTTCGTTTATATGGCTTGTCGCTCGAGTGAGACTCTTTTTTTTTTTCTCGCCGGTGATTCCACGGATTTTCGCTGAGACGATGCTACGAAGGAGGAGTTTATAAACACGAGCGGATGATCGCTCGCGTAATTGGAAAGTACGGATACACGGCCCGAGCTGTGTTATGTGCTAAGAGTGCAGTGTATAAGAATGATTCGACCCGAAAAAGAAGAAACGGCCGTCGCGTGTGTGCATCCATATCGCTGCAGCGGCACTCGACGAAAAAGGACGACTTAATACAGGCAATAAGAGAGTAAGAGAGAGAAAAGTGAATCAGCGATGCTAATTGTCGCCTCGCACGCGCTAAGCGCCGCCGCCGCCGCTGTGGCTTTCGGAGCGTGAAAAAACGGCCGCTGATTGCATTATACTCGAGAGAGCCTTGGGAAGCCGTGGGATTATTATTCTTTTATTTTCGGCCCGCGAGATCGAGAGGATAATGGAGCTCTCTGACTCGTATCTTCCGTTCGGGCGATATTTTCGGAGGACACTTTTTGCGCCTCGCGCCAAAGAGAAAAGAGCGTTTTACATGAGAATGGAACGGCGCACCGCGTTGTTTAGTATGAATTAAAGGTACTTTTTATGCTAACTAAGACGCGCGTACGTCACAGCTATCTTCTTATGTAATGTCTTTTCTCTCCCGAAACGCTGATACATTATGGCTCGGCGTCGACGAGTTTGTTTTTGACCGTAAATAACGCTCCGTAATACGAAACCGAGAAATACGCTCTCGGGCCGTTCCAGAAATTCCCGAAGCGCGTTTCTGGCAAGTCGTACGAATTACAAAGTTTTCCGATAACACAGCACTCTCAGTGTGTCCGAGAGAGAGAGAGAGAGATAAGCAGGCGTAGATATGCAGTAAAAAGCGGCTAACGAGCGTGAGAATCGACGATTTTTTTTTTCTAATTCTATACCTTATACACATTACACAGAGAGGAGTCGTAAAAATTTAACGCAGCTGCTGTGTATAGTATACAGAAAAACAGGTTTCGCTGAATTCGCTCCTCGGCGTTAATTAAAGCAAGAGAGGAGTACAGTACGATCTCAATCGTGTAAGTCGTCATTTTTAATCTGGCCGCGCTCGCGCGATGGAAATCAAAGCTGTTCTCGCATATAAATCCTTCCCGCGCAAAAAAGCCTTCTCTCTCTCTCTCTCTCTCGATTTATACGAATAAGAGTCGGCGGCGGCACTACAGTGGCGGCGACAATAACAATAAACATGACAATTAGAACGACGACGCGATGCTCTCTCTCTCTCGCGGGCAATAACAAGGATCCGGTTTTTCTCTCCCTCGCCGGCGCTGTACACAGGTATATCTCGACGCGGAGTCTGCGGATTCGAGGAAAGAAATAAAAGCTGACTTTACGCGTGTAGAAAAAGGAGGACAAAGGAGAGGAGGAGGAGGAGGTGGCTCGACGAGTCGAGCGTTTAAATCGCCGAGCGCGGTGATTTAAATGCGCGCGCGCGAGGGTATATGTATAAGACTCGCTAACTCTGCGATACTCGAAAAACAGTTTAATTTCTGAAAAATCCGAGCCGAAGAAACGAGTCCTTTCAGGGCGAGTGATCGACTCGTGGGTGGCCGCGCGAGAAAGAGTAGGCGCAGCAGCCGCGCGCGCGAAAGAGAGAGAGAGAGAGAGAGAGAGATATCTATAATACACACGGCTCTCGCGGGCAGAGACCACGTGACCTCCTCAAGGACGCAGCCATTTTCAATGAAAATATACGCGCCTCTCTCGCTCTCGCTGAGAGCACGAAAAATGATGAATGAAAGCCGATCGGTCGCTCGCTCGCTCGCTACCGAGGCGTGGGTGCGATCGATCGGGATTTTTCCTGAAAAATCGCCGCATGCATATTCATCCCGGCTGAGATCATGGGCGTGGGAGTGCGAGCGTTTCGTGCGTGACATTGAAGAGAGAGAGAGAGAGAGAGAGAGAGAGAGAGTTATCGGCCGACTTCCGCGCGCCGTGTGTGCTTTTGAAAATTCCGAGAAAACGGAGTGTTATGTGTTCTCTCTCTCTCTCTCTCTCTCTCTCTCCTTCGATTCGTATCAGCGCGCTGTACAGACACGCGCCGCCGGCAGAGAGCGCGAACTTTCTCCCGCGTTTCTTTCTCTTCGCGCAAACACAGACAGACACACACAGGCCGCTATCAAACGGCGCGTATAATAGCAAAGTATACACGGCGAGAAAAGCGAGATCCTTCGGGTGAGATAAGCGATTCGCGCCGGAATTACAGCTCTTCCTCGACTGTGTGTTATTGGGAGGAGGTATTTTTTGTTTTGTTTTGTTTTGTTTTGTTATTATCGCAGTTATCAACGTTACATGAAAGAAAAAGTTGCGCACAAAAAGCGCCGCTATATACGGTGTCTCTCTATTCTCTCACGCTTTCTTTTATGTAATTTTTCAATTCATACGCACTTCTCACAACGACGAACTTCGTCACACTGCCGGCGGCCGAAAGCAGAATAATTTGATTCCTCGGACAGGCGCCTTAACTACCTTATAACATAAGAGTAATCAGAGGGGAAAACGGAGACAAATATATTTTACCGGGACTGGCGCGTATACAATAGCTCTGAGCTCGCGCGTGCCCGCGAAAGAAGGAGAGCTCTACTCGCGCTCACGGCGGCCTCTTACGTAATTTCACTTGCTGCGCAACTTGCTCTACCTCGTATACTTACATACGCGAGTCTATTCTCTCCGCGAGCGGAGTATAATCCGAATGGCTGTATCGTATAAACCGATGGGCTCGTGGGATCGGCAACGGCTTAATATAAGCTATGCGAAGGTCCGAATTGCGTCACACGGAGGTTAAAACAGGTGCGCGCGAGAATCGAATTTTCCAGTGCAGTCGGCGCGAGACTCGATACAAAGTCGAGCCTTTTGCGGATGAGGCTCGACTAATTCCCGATCGCGCGAGCTCGCTTGCAAAACTCGCCGTCTCTCTCTCTCTCGATCCTTCTCGCATTCCTGCGCGGCAGCAGCGCGGCCTAAGCTACTCCTAAGCCGATGCTGCAGCTCACCTTTCCCTTCTTCAGCAGCAGCACGACAACGATTCGCTATTCTGAGGCTCCAGGCTCTCGCGCGTTTTCCGCCTCTATAGCCCTTTCCGTCGCGGAAACGATACGCCGAGTGTACTATATGTCGGTTGATTCATGCGCGATGAGACAGAGAGTAAATAGAGACACAGAGAGAGAGAGAGAGGATGACGTAAGCTTCGTTGCGCAAACCGATCCTTTTCCCATCATCCGCGAGCGGCCCACTGATCCGATAAGGCGATAGTCGATCCTGTGCGTGTGTGTACACCTACCTCTCGCTGATCTCGCCCCTTATGATGTCTCGAACTCTCGTCGCACCATGCGCACAACGCGAGGAACACACTCTGAGATCGGAGAGCGGGATCGGCGAAAACGATACTAAGTGTATATACTAGTGTACAGCTGAGCCGTGCGCGCGTCGCTCGTTGCCGGGAGCCGCGGTTACTCTGCGGCGGGCCGAGAGATCCATCGGCGCTCACAGGTATAGGCAGGAGCAGCTCAGCAGCAGCAGCAGCAGCGGATCGCTGGAAGTGGTAGTAGGCAGCGCACGTAGGTAGGAGAGAAGGTGAGTAGTGGGGAATCGCCGCCGCCGCCGCCGCCGCCGCCGCAGCGAGACTAACAACACAGCAGCCGCACACTGCAGTCGCGAGAGATCTTGCGCTACTCTCCCGCCACGTTCCTGCCTCTATCTTGAATGGAGGAGAGAGAGAGAGAGAGAGAGAGCGAGCCATTCGGTATATATACCTACACGGATTCCTGCGGCTCTCTCGGGCTGTGATGGAAGAGAGAGAAAGAGGAGGCGCACCTCGCGATTCCGCGACACGTGTGTGCGTATAGCTACTGTACAGTTTATTTCGACCGAGAGCTCTATACGATCGCCGCTTACCGATGACGACGATGGCCGCGGGTGGACTGCGTAATGATTTTTCATTGTTCCCTTTTACAACCAACAATACTGGTAACGATGCCTGAGTCAGCAAGTAGCTCGGAATCAAAAGTCCCGCAGTCGAAATAATTTATCGTTCCTACTAACGACTCGCGGCGCGTCAATCAAGGCTAATGAATTTCCTCCGATCGTAAACGCGCCGTATGCGAGGAGAAATAAAAAAAAAAAAAAAAAAAAAAGAGCAGCGGCAAAACAGAGACAAGCTCGTGAAATCGGTCAGCGGGTCAGAGGCGAGAGACGCTCCTCTCGGACGTACGCTGTGCGGAAAAACCGGCGTGGGAAGGATGGGGGGGGGGAGGGAGGGAGAGAGAGAGACAGGTCCACCTGCGGGCCACCTGCCACGATCGAAATCTCGCCTTAAATGGCTCGACGCGCGCGATTTCAATGGCAAATCCAGACGATTCGCAATAGCTCGCCCCTCCAGCTGACACTTTTTTTTTTTGTTATATACTGCTGTAGCGATCGGTGCAGCCCGCTCGTTTTTGGGGAAACGTCGAACCTTCGGATATTATAAATATACGCGGGCAAGGCTGCACCGAGTACGCTATTTTGTTTTGTCTCTGCGCTGCAGATGTTTAGAGAGGAGGCCGTCGCGGCGTTTTTCTTTTCGTAAAATATCTGTGTGTGTGTGTGTGTGTGCGTGTGTACGAATAAATTAGCGCGAAACGTCGTGTAGTCGAGTTGCGAAAGTCCGCCGCGGCGAGAAAAAATAATAATAAACAAGTCGCATGCGTATACCGATCGTATCTTTATTTTCGTTTCCACGGCCGCCCACGCGAGACGTATGCGCGCGGGGACGAGATTTTCGTTATAGGTACAGGCCCACGCTCGGATTTCCTAATTCGACGGAACATAAAATTCCACTCGATCCGCGCGCCTCTGTGAAAGTCTTCTCCCGGTAATTAAGCCAATGAGCCCTATTGAATATTATCTCCAATTCGATTAGCCGATAACGATCCAACGCGCTCGGATTGTTGCTATAGATTATGTACATAGCTACATCTCTCGGGTCAGCGAGTATACGTATATATATATGTGCGCGCGATCGCATCGAGAGCTGCGCCACGGCAGGCAGATATTCGCAGATCGAGAGAGAGAGAGAGAGAGAGAGAGAGGAGGTAACGACCTCGAAGGAATCCTTCCGTCCTCGAGTCATGTAGGCTGCTGCGCGGAGTGCGTGTATTCGCCCGAGAGCGAATAAGACTCGCTGCCCACGTACTCGCGCCTCTCTCTCTCCCTCTCTCTCTCTCTCTCTCTCACTTGCTTACACGCGAGAGAGCTGACGATTCCGAGACGCGAATCCGCCTTGACAGAGAGGCTGCGCCGCGCTCTATTAACACACTTTTCCGACGTCCCAAACGCGGCGCGTGAGTGAGCATACTTTAAGTCTCCGAGGGCGTATAAACCTCGCTTATAAACTCGGGGAAATGCAAATTCGCTGATGAATACGTGCGCGGAGGACTATCGCGAGTAATAACAGAGCGAACGATCGATTCCGACTGATTAAAATTAATTGCGCCGACGAGAGATCGATTCGTTTGTACGAGGCACTTTGAATCGCCGATTACGCCCGCGAGAGAGAGAGAGAGAGAGAGTGATTACTCGCGACGATGACAATCGAGAAATATTTATGTTAAATCACTTGTGCAGCGTGTCCGATACGAAGCGAAGATTGGAGCGCGTTTTGAGTGCTTACGCGGCTCCCGATAAGATTAGATTTATCTCCTTTGTGTTTCCGATCGCTGCCTCTGACGCCATCTCTTGGAGTGGCCTCTACGCGTGTACGCGTGAACGAGCTGGATGCCTGTGCTTATCCGTCAAATTTTCGGCGAAACTCGAATTCCAAGACTCGAAAATAAGGCAGAGGAAAGCTCGTTGTTCGATCGATATTAACGTTCCGAGAGCGCTCTCCTACGCGGATGCACTAGCCGATGGCAGCCGAAGCGAGGAATGATCGAGCGAAAAGCCCTTCCCGCCAAAATTCAAACTCGATCGGGCAGCTTGGCGGGTCTCCCGCCAGATGGCAGCAGGCTCGGGCCCCAGCAGAGCGGCCGCGGCGTTGCCGGATCTCGGCGGCGGCGGTACGGTCTAGGAGCGCCCCCTGGCGCGCGATCCGGGAATTCCCGGTACTGTCGGCTCGTCTCGGGATAGGCTCCGGCAACGAGTGCGAGAGAGAGAGGGAGAGAGCGGCGGCGCTCGAAGTGCTCGGGCCGATCGGGGGTGGGGGGGGGTTCCGATGCGGCAACGTCCGCAAGGGCGCTAGTCGTTCTGCTGCTCTCGCTGGCCGTCGCCGCCGCCGCCGCCGCCGCGTTCGATCCCCCGGAGTAGAGGCGCCCAGCAGCAGAGCAGCGTACACACACAGAGAGGGACTCTCTCGGACGGAGTGTCTCCCAAAGTCCGTCTGCCGTGTCTAGATTCGCATAGGTCGCTGGCGATATATGAGTACGTATACAGGCAGGTAGTGGAAGAGTGAAGCAGTGAGAGCCGCCCGTCTGCTGTGTCGGTCGGTCGGAGAGCAGCTTGTGCGCCGCGCGCTGAGTGCCGACAGCTCGCAGACATCGGACAGAGTGTGTTGAGCAGTGCTGTGCGCGTGAGAGATTTGCGGGACCTCCGAAGCTGCTGCGGATTACGCGTATACGTACGTGCAGTGCTGTGCCTGTGGGGAAGTTACATGTAGACCGCTCTCGGCTGTGTGCTGGGATAGGTGTGTGCGGTGCGGTACTACTCTCTCTCTCTCTCTCTTCTCTCTATCTGTCTCTCTCTCTCTCTCTCTCTCTCGCTCTCTCGTCGCTCTCGTGTCCGTGTAGGCCTGCGTGCGTGCGTGCCTGGCTGACTGGCTGGCTGCGCGCGTCCGCCATTCCGACAAACAACAGAAAATCTCGGGAAGTAGCGGAGGATCGAAGACATCGGGCAGCAGCAGCAGCAGCGAGTAGGAGGAGAAGACAGTGCGCGCGTGTGTGTGTGTCCCTGTGTGCGAGCAGCCAAGACAAGCAGCCCGTACTACTGCACACAAGAGGACAACGAACAAGAGCAGAGTAAGTTCGCTCTCTCTCTCTCTCTCTCTCTCTCTTAGTCTCTCCGTCTACGTGAGTACATGCAAGTGTGCGCGCGCGCGCGTGTGTGTGAGCTCCGTTTCGTCTCTTTCGGAGCGGCTCGAGCGAGCTGCAGCAGGCCGCCTTTTCCTCGCTGCTGGAAAAGACGGGCCAGGAGTAGAAGGCGAGATTCGGCGCCTTATCGCACACTTGGCCGCGTCCTCGTTCTCGGCCCGCGAGCAGCGAGCGAGTGTGTATGTGTATGCGTGTGTGTGTGTGTGTGTGCGACGGAGCGAGAGACGTGTCGCGCATTCCCGTGCAGGAGAGGAACGTGGTGCAGAGAGGCGGCGGCGGCGGCTCTTTCTCTCTCGCTTGTTCTCGCTCTCGCGGCCTCCTCCTCGAGAAGTGCCCGCGTAAGTAGTGGTAGTGCACGTAGTAGAGCGGCCAGAGGAAGGAAGTATTATAACGGAGAAGTAGCAGTCGCGGCGGTGGCGGTGAACGTTCCCTCTTTCTCTCCGTCTCTCTCTCTCTCTCTCTCTCTCTCTCTCTCGCACTCGCTACAGTGCATGCGTATACGCTCTGGCTTTTGCGCCTGACTCGCGGAGCAGTAGCCGATATCGCGGTGCGCTCGTTCGCTCGTCCACAAGGAGGCTCTCCTCTCTCGCTCTCTCGCTGTCTTTCTCTTGTTGCGTCGCGTTTCTCGCGATGCCCTTATCAATATAGGCGAGCCAACTACTCGAGCTTTCAATTCCGTTCGACGTTATTAAAACCCGGTATCTTGGCCGGCTCGCGCGCGAGCTTTTAATTTTTCACGCTCGCCCCTCGAAGCGGTGCGTGCGTCTTTCTCTCTCTCTCTCTCTCTCTCTCTGCAACCCGTAAACGCTCTTCGAGATTTCTCGCCCTCCTCTCCCCCTCCCCATTCTCTCCTCGTGTAGACATATACGTCACATTTCTCTCTACGGCAGCAGGAGCTCTCTCTCTCTCTCTCTCTCTCTCGTTGGGGGAGAGTAAAAAAACGGGCTGGCTGCCAGAGAGCGCGAAAACAGACTAAGGGCACAGAAGGAGAGAGCGAGATAAAAAAATCGTGCGTGTACGTCCGTCGGCCTGACAAAAGGCAGATTAGGAAGCGACTCTCTGTTGACAAATGAATCGGAGCCTTCTCGTTTTATTCGAACGCTCTCTCAATTAAATCGGACCGGCGTAATTAATTTCGCTTTTCGCCCGGGCAGCGGAGAACTGCCGTGCACACGTACGCACCTACACACACGGCGACATTGAAATCGCGCCGCTGCATTATATACTTAGAGTGACGTCAGACACCTGGCAACGATCGTGCGATTTCGCGACGCGTCATTTGAGAGCGAATAGGCGAAAAGCGCGCGAGTTGACGTCGAGTATATGTGTAGACTCGGTGAAACACGTGGCATTAAATTGTGCACTTGCCAAGTGGATTTCAGCGCGCGACATAACCGTAAAGTTTTATAATACCGGCGCGGATAAGCGATTTTTTCTTTCCCAAGTTATTCGCCGCCGCCGTCGCGCGAGATAAAGTTTCGAGCGCCTCTGCGGGGTAAATATAGCCTTTGCGCGATAAATGAAACGTCGAATTACACGCGTCGTGATTAAACCCGAGCAAGACGACATCTGCCTCGCGTATAATTACGAGAGCGAGCTGAGGATGATAAAACACCGAAATTCGCGAATCGAGTTTTAACCGCGCGACTGAATCGCTAATTAGCCGACCGCGCTCTTGCGGAATTATATGAATGGTGAGTAGGAGGAGGATAAGAGAGAGCGAGATGAGAGCAAAAGCGAGCGGGTTATACACTCGTCGCCGCCGCCGAATGAATGAGCCGTAAACAATAGGGGTAGAGATGCGCGCGCGACACCCGCTCTCTCTCTCTCTCTCTTCCCCGCTGATGTTAACCGAGAAAAAGCTCGTCTCTCTTTGTTTGCATCTGCGCGTGTGTGTCGAGTGTGCTCGCTCAGTTTTGAAACTGTGTTGCGGGAAGCCGACCGTCTTTTATCGAGAACTAATCATAAACACTCGATGTTTACCTGCTCGAATTTACTTTTCCGGGTACGCGCGTACCGCAGGGAGGGGAAAAAGCCGGGCGAATAAAAACACGAACCGCGCTCTCGTGCTATGTAGGCTTATCAAAAACCACGAGAGAGCATATCAAAAACTAACGTCCTCTTCGTTTTGCTCTTTTTCAGTCCCGACCGCAGGACTGCTGCTCGCTCTCCGGACAAAGGCGGAGAAGAATAGGACTACTAAGAAGCAGCAGAAGCAGCTAAAAGAGAGAAGGAAAAGGCCGCGATCGATGTGTCGAGCGCATGGCTTCCTCCACTGCTGACCTCCAGACAGTCGCGGCAGTGGCATAAAAAGCTTCATGATCCCGAGAGGAGTCGGGCCGTCGTCATCGAGCGAGAGCTAAAGGAGGAGAAGGAGGAGAATTCAATCCGCATCAATTGTAGGCAACGACGAAAGAGTGCAGTGCGTGTTGTTCTGTGCGCGCGTGCGTCGTCAGCTGATCGACGGTAGTGAGCATCGAGTGTTTCCGCCACACGGCAGATTGTAGCAACGGGCATCATCACCCTGGAAGTCGAGAGGGCGTTCGTGGCCCCTGATAAGTAAAAATTGTGTACAACGTCGTGTACAAGAGCAAGAGGCGCGAGGAGGAGGAGGCGGCGTCGACGACTAAGACGACGACGACGACCACCAGCATAAGCAGCGGCAGCGCGAGCAGCTTCGGCCAGAGCGGCAACCCCTTGGCGAGCGGCAGCAGCAGCAGCAGCACCAACGGCAATGCCGCTGCGGCCGCACTCGCGGAAGATCAGCGGTTCAGCGGCAAGAAGATCCAGCAGCAACTGCAGCAGCACAACAGCGAGGAAGCCCCTCCCGCGCTAAGGGCCCCAGCCGCAGCAGCAGCAGCAGCCGCCGCCGCAGCCGCTGCAGCTGCCGCTGCTGCCGCCGCCGCCTCCACGTCCAGCGCCGTGATACCCGCGGCCTGCGGCAGCGGCACCAACAGCCAGCAGCAGCAGCAGCATCACCAGGGCGGCAGCAGCGTCATGGAGACGATGGAGGCGAAGCAGCGCAGCCAGCGCAATAGGCGCCGCGAGCGCGCCCAGCGCATGCTCGCCCAGCGCGAGGCCAAGCAGCAGCTCCAGCAGCAGCACAATGCCCACCTGCAGCTGTCTAGCCAGCAGGCCTCGGCCGCCGGGGGCGCCGGCGCCAACGAGGACAGTCACAGCGGCGAGGACGACGACGTCAGGCCGAACGACAGGGACAGAAACAGGCCTCCTGGCAGGGACAGTAATGGTCATCCGAGGCCGCCCAGGCCTCCGCGACCGCCCAGGCCCAGAAAGAAGTCGGCGCTAGCAGCAGCCGCGGCCAACTCGGCCAACGCCAGCAACGAGCCCAAGGAGCCCATCTTCGAGGAAGACATAATCGACGGCTTCGCCATACTCGCCTTCCGCACCTACGAGGACCTCGAGGTGGGCTATCTCATCCATTATATCTTTCATCTTGTACTTACAATTTACATTATTGGAGGTTAGGTTTCGGCGCATCGACGCGAGTTTGTTGTGAGCTCGTTGAACAACGTTATTGCAGTGCGTATCCCAGAGTTAGCAGTTTGCCGACGGCAAACACTCGAGCGATGAAACCCGCGCAAAGAATGAACAAGCTTTACTTGCACAAATGTTTGTAAATAGCGACTTAATCAACGACTCGCCGACGAGCCGTGGAAATTCAATTTTCTCAAATAGATTGAAAAGCAGCGTTAGAAACGCTCGGCACATCGATATAATAGACGGCTTTCAGAGCCCTTATATAGAAGCCGCACCGGCTGATCGGATCGATAGCCATATCTACGCATAAGTCTCGCGTTATGTAAAGGCATAAATTCGCCCCCTCGTTATCAATTTCCACTTCTTATAAACAGCTGTATCTACATATAAGTGCGAGTATCAACGGAGAGATAATTCTTTTACGAGCAGGGCATAAGCGTCGTAAAATAACAACGGACACCGCGAAGAGCGCGTCGAGTGACGCTTCATTTGCCGATGCGATTTCAAATAATAAGAGAGAACTAGGCGAAATGTTTCACGTTATTGGCCATTAGCCTGTAATTGACTGTACTTCGTGGCGGCGCTGTATATACGTATATAGCGAGCGCGCAGAGAGCAGCGCGCTGCGGCTATATCGCAACGGTCAATAATTGCTCGGCCGATCAATAACTCGAGTTTTACTCTTACACCCCGTGTTTTCGATGTAATTCGCTGCATAGAAATTTCAGCGGCGCTCGCGCGCTCATTACAGCCAAATAAAATTTTCGTACACGCTTACTTTCAGTGGCTACACCTCCACCCGAGAATTTCCTCTAATCTTCGAGAAGCTTTGACGAACGCGCGGTGTAAGAAAAACTTTCTCAATGACCTACTCTTCTGACCTTTAGAGGGAGTTGAGTCCACATGCGCGCGACTCTTTTTAGAAACGGCACTTTGCTGCGTTTCGACGCGTGTACGTATATAAATGTAAAAAAGCGACCCCATCTCCGATGATTTTTAATGGACGCCACTGTAGGCCGGTGAATGAATTCCGCGTCACGTCGAGAGAGTGCCGCCGCGCGGGAACAGCTCTCTGAAAAAGAGTATACAGCGGGCTTTTGTTTATCGCCGCTTGTATACTCTCTCTCTCTCTCTCACTGGCATCAGTGTGTATACTCTCCTCTCTCTCTCTCTCTTTCTCTCGATGCCGCAGCTGTTGTTGGAGCTAATTCGCATTCAAAGGCACTGCTCTCGCTGCTCAGTGAATATTTATAACACCTGCACTTCTTTCCTGCCTTTTTCATCATATTTTCGAATGAATCTTTGAGCGCGACGCTTTTTACCGCGGTTGAATGTTTTATGCATCCGCGAGCGCGCAGAAGAGAGAGAGAGAGAGAGAGAGAGAAAGAGAGTTGTTTAGCCTCGTAAATCGACGCGGTATAGCGGTGGCTATTATTATTCATAATCTCGAACGTTCATATCTTATTGAAGAACGCGCGTATATACGCTAATAGAAAGAAGCAACATCGCGTAGAGTCTGTTTATAGCTCGCGAGAGCTTTTTAAAATTTATTATTAAAACACGTTTCACGCTCCGAGCGGCTCTTTTTTTGCGAGCGTGTCAGGCAGTTCGAATATCGCGCGCGGCTGCGTTCCAGGATGAATTATAACCGCTCGCTCGACAAATACGCGCGCGCGAGTCTGACGTGTCTCTCTCTCTCTCTCTCTCTCTCTCTCTCTCCCTTTCGTTCTCTCTCGCATGACGGGGCGAGCACATTTTTAAAGGTTTAATTCGGCGAAGCTTGCGCGCCATACAAGTGTCGATATTTCGCTCCATTACGCGTGGGCGGGAAAACGTGTTTGAATTCTATCATGATGTGTGCACAGATCAGTGGCCACTTTTTCCAGCCTGATTGCCATTTCGCCGCGCGGCGATAATTCAATCGCTTGCAGCGCTCTGATGCGCGAGCAGCAGGAAACCGGCCGCGACTTATTCGATTCGCGCGCGTTATATAAATTTAAATTCCAATTATAGCGCGGAGGAGTTAATATTGGAATCCGATGGGCAGCCGCGCCTCGCTGCATCGGCTCGTACTTGGGGGTCGTATTATTATCGTTGACGTCGTCGTTGTCGTGATCCTCGTCGTTTCCGTTCACACTGTGTTCTATATCATCGGCGCGACGGTGATTGCGCCGCTCGAAGACGTTTTAGCGCATTGTTATCGGCTCGCGCAACAGCCAATAAATCTCCCGCTCAGCGCGAGCGCGACTGCGATAAAAAGCCAAATCGATCGTAAAACAGCTGCGGTCGCTCTCTGATTTCTTACGCGTACGCATTATCGATGTAGACAGTACGCGCGTGTATGCGGTGTGGATTATTGTTTACAGCTGCAATGCGTGGCGGTGGAGAGGATTTCGGATCGGTGTTAGAAATAGTTTATGCCCGCATTGAACAAGGCCGCGCACGGCGATAAAAACGAGCGAGAAAATGAGCGATTCAAAGGAAATTAGAGCCATTACACAAGAGCCGAGACAATGACTCGGTACATAATCGTTACGGCAATGCGAGAGCTCATTGAAACTCCGCTTCTCTCATTTTATTTTTTCAAGGGGACGGCTCTCTCGAAGGCGCAGTGTGTGTTTGTGTGTGTGTGTGTGTGTGTGTGTAGATCGACGGCGCCGCTGACGAGCTTTCAGCGTGATTGACGTGATTCGCGGCGAGAGGAATAGCGAGAAACGAGAGTCTCTTTTCATTTTCGCGGATGTCTGCGCGTCTTCGCAGATACATCCGCTTACGCGCATTACGTCACTCCGCGCAGCGCTGCCCTATACATCAGAGAGAGAGAGAGAGAGAGAGAGAGAGAGAGAGAGAGAGAGAGAGAGAGAGAGAGAGAGAGAGAGTCTGCAGTCGTCTTGATTTATCTCGGCTTGTATCGAGCGAGCGCTTCTTTTTACGAGCTTATCCCGCGCGCGCATTATCGATGAGGTTAGTTCAATCTACTCCGTTTGGATTGAGCGATCGGCTTGTTGATTTTGCTCCGATGCTGTTTGCCAGTCTTATAATGTATTTTCGACGAGAGACACGCCTTCCGAGACGGTTATAAAAATTCGTGTATACTGCTGTATTACATTATACATATCGAGGCTCTCCGCTGAGCACAGAGCAGCGCTGCTGACCGCGCACTTTGCGTGGCAATGAAGCGGAACGAGTTTCTAATTCCCGAGAAGTTTTCTGCTGCTCGCGGCTCTCTTAATTGCAACAAGCGGCCCATACGCTCGGTCGTTTATACGAGACAGTTTGGGCGCGCGCGCGAGAGAGAGAGAGAGATAAATTTCGCCAAATTGAATAAACTCGCTATTTTCATTTCGAGCCGCCGAGGATTTCGACTTTGATTACAGCCGCGCGAGTTATAGCCCAAGGTTGAAGTGTGTGCATTACGTACATTGTATACGCGCGATATAGCTTCGATAAGCCAACGGCTTTTTTACACTCGTGTAATAAATAAGCGACGACTGATAATTTCAACCAGCTTTGCCGACAAGCTCTCGCAGTGTGTACACTATCGATAGCGCGTAATTAGCGAGCGAGAGAAGTTCGTATTTGATCGATAACACGGCGGCGACAGGTATATATATATATATATATATATATATATATATATAGTCCGGGAGCTAATGAAATGTTAGAAACGCCGGAGCGAAAAAGCCACTGCTGCTAATCGCTTTCGGGAAAAGAAGGAGAGTGAGGGAGGGCGGGTGGGTGGGGGGGGGGGGACTAAAATAGCGGGATCCGCATCAAATCCCGCGGGATATTCGAATTATGCGAATTTCAATGTTCAATCTCTTCTCGACTGAATTTTCGAGTCGATGAAGAAAAAAATCGAAATTTCGAAAGGCAAACGAGTAAACACGTGTTCCACGGCCGACAAAGCGTATCGCGCGTGTATCGCCGACTGAAGCAAGCGAGGAAGAAAGGAAGAGGTCTCTCGACGAGAGGTGAAAGACAAAAGGAAGAAGACGAGGAGGAGAGCGCGGACGAAATCTGATAAACGCGAGTAGAGAGAATAGAGGAGAGAAGCGTACAGCTTCTTCTTCTTCTTCTTCTTTTTTCTCCTTCGCGCGTCCGGCGAACTCGTATAATACGGCCCCTACTCTTTTCCCGGAGATTTTTCCCGTGTACACGGCTGTCGACTCTCATCGCGCGCGAGCGTATATAACAGTAGTCTCCGGCGGAAATTCTCTAATAGCAGCAGCGACAACATAAAGGAGTCAAGACCGCGTTGAGTTTTAACATTCATCCTCGCGCACCAGATAGAGAGAAAAACTCTGGCAAACGACGACTGGGCTCGTCCTAATCCCGCGTGTAATGTATACACTACACGCGAGCTCGGTTTACGCGTGCGTATAATGGAGACCGCAAATCGCACCGAAATAAATATAAACGCCGCCGCTGCTCGAGTCATGCGGCCCACTGCCGTTTCTCGCTCGCTCACTCTCCCGAAGGGCTTTTTTTCTGGCTCCTAGTCTCCCGCGGCGTGTGTCTCCTCGGTCTCGCGCGCGCGCGCTGTAGGTATAATACTTCTCTCTTCTCTCTCTCTCTCTCTCCTGTGGGGCTGCTGCTGCTTCGAATGCGCTCTTTAACAAAAGATCAATTCTGCTCCGACGGCGTCGGCGGCGGTCTTAGGGTCGGGCGGGAAACAAGAGCCGCCGCTGCCACTGTCGTTTACTTATAGTAGGTATATACCGGCTCTAGTCGATTTTTACGATGTTTGCCTTCTTATATAGCACAGCGCTCTCTGCGAGAGACCGGAGTAATTGCAGCGCTCTGTTGTATATACGGCATTGCAGCTCTCTCGAGAGGGGCGCCCTTTTTTTCTCTGCGACCGAAGCGTTGTTCTACTAATTTCCTTTTGGTCATTCCTCGTTATATGCGGGCGGGATCGGCGGGATTTTATTGTACCCCTCGTACAACGTAATAGCGTCCCAACACTGTTTTCACGTTACTTCGTCTCTCGCTGTAGCTCTCGTTGATCCAGCGGCGCTTTAGATTTTTCGGCGTGTACGGACTCGCGAACGCGCGCATCAATACGAAATCCAGCTTTTACTTTGCGCGAGCGCACAGACCGTCGCCCTGCTGTAGGTATAGCGACGGCAGCCATCTCCCGCGGCTGTCGTTGCTCCCTCGCTCTGCGCCCGGCGATTTTCCCTTTTCCCCGGCGGCAGCATCGCGCCCTCCTATCTGCTCTCGTAGCCGTGTATATAGCTATATATACACATCCGTAGAGCGGGAGCGCGCGCGCGCGCCGCTGGTGGCAGAAGGCCGAGCTATAGGGAGAGACACGGGCTCTCTCGCTCGACGTATATAGCAGCAGCTGCCGCTCTGTAGTTCGTATATGTCGTTCGGTCCCCGAGAACCGCGATAGCTATTAATCGGCCGAGATTCGGTTAGGCTCTCGTAGTTTTACGACGCCGCGGAGGGACTGCGGTGTATGACAAATTTTTCACTCTCGCGAGGAACGAGTATACGTGTGGGGGGAAAAGCGATTCGATAAACGTATAGACTCTTTTTCACACCTCACGAGCGCGCGGTGGAGTATACAAATAGAGAAAGAGCTATTTTCACGCCGCCTGGGGCTTCGCCTGTAGTTTTGCACTTTTTTCGCTTTTTCTCTTTTTCTCGCTCTTCGCGTCCTCCCTTTTGTACACACACACACACACGCGCGCGCGCGCGCGCGCGGACTGATACCCGGCAGCCAGATTGAGACGATCAAAAAGCTCAAACCAGACATCATCGCATTCTATTGGAGAGCCGATCGCGTAGTTTGCTCGATGTTTTCGCGCGAATCCGACGTTCTCTATCCACTTTTTTTTTCGTCCGCGCGCTACACTGTCCCCCGGACTATTGTTGCTCGGAAAGGCGCAGATCGATAGCTGCAGCTTTGGACACTGGAGCAGTTCGGCTCTATTGAATGCACGACGGCGCGTTCTCTCCTCGAGTATAGTGCGCTATCGGCGTAACCTCTATTATGATAAAAGTTATGACTAGACGCGCGGACTCTGTTTACACTCGTGAGATTCAATATCGCGGCTCTTAGCGCGGATTACGCACGGCTTATTGACTTCTCTAAGCGGTTTTTTTTTTCCCATTGATACTATGCGCTCTTATACGAGAGTAAATCAATTTCGAGAAAACTACGGAGCTGCCGAGGCTAATTGAGAAACTTAGCGGCGGAGTCGCCGAATCACGCGCTACGTACTCTTCGGCTCTTATCTAATCTGACCGCGGCGATAAAAAGGCCGCGCGTAAAAATATCGGATTTTTGCCCATTAAACTGCTATATCTGTCTCAGCAGCTCGTCGACGGCAGCATCGCATGAAAACAATCTCTCCGCGACGAGAGGGTGGGAGGGCGATATAGAAGCCGCCCGAGTATATTATACCGGACGAGAGAGATGCCTGTAGCGCGAGAGCGGTATTATCATCGCGTCCGCGTGATGTGCCGTAATAATGGATCGCATTACGCAAAGCACACGTTCTTTATCTGCAGCGCTTTCTCTCTCGCGTGTGTGTTCGCCGAATGCGAAAAGCGAGAAGTCAGTGTCCGCGCGCGCGCGCGCGCGCGGGACGAAAATTCGAGCTTCGGTATACGTTTTATCGAGCGGATTTAATTTCGATGCATTTTGGAGCGGATTAATTAGAAAAATAAAGCGTCGATTTGGCGCATTCGCCTGCGTACACGCGTTGTTTTAATCCGACGATATGCATCGAGCGCGCGAATATAACGGGAATTTATTTGCCCCCGCCGAAATGATGATGTGATTTTTTTTTTTTTTTCGTTCCAGAGCTCCCCCGACTTTTCCGATATTTTAATTAAGCTCTTCATTATCCGGTGTAATTCATTCGCCCTCGCTTAATGGTTTCCAATTAAAATTAATTCACTTAAAGCGCTCTAACCTCGTTCAGCTGCCGACTATAACGTATACACGCTCACTCACTCTCTCCCTCTCTCCAAACACACGATAATCGTCACTTGTACAAAGCGATCGAACGGAGCGAGTATATGCGGGAAGTAACGGTACACGCGGAAGCAGAGAGCGACTGAGAGTACAAGAGAGTGGAAAGAAGAAGTAGGTAAGAAGGAGAGAAAGTGCTGCCGTTGCCAACGGGTTAATTACTAATTACGATTGCCGTGTAGTAGATTATAATCGGCGAGGACTCCGCCCGCGCGCGGGATTTATCTGCGATCTAATTGCCGCGTAATCAAGAGTCAGCTTGAATTAATTATGCGACCGAGGAGAGCAGTCTGTCCCGCCCCCGCTTGCGGAATTTTATTAAAGACGCGTCTCCCTCTCTCCCTCAAACGCTTGTACATCCTCTCGTACTCTTTTGTTGCCGCGCGTCGCGCTCGATATTGCGTGTACGTGCGAAAATTACGCTACATGTGTAGGGGCTGTATAGTTATAATCCGACGGGGGAGAGCAAGTTTCGCATCTATCGAGCGCGAGGCGTACAATAAGTTCGTAGGATTTGCAACTTTGCACCGAATGTTTGTTCTTGTCTCGAGCGCTCGAGAAACTCCCGAATGTCTTGTTCCAACTCTGCGGAATCACGCTGCGCGCGAGGGGTGCGGAGAGCGTTGGATTGTGTAGCCGTAGAAGGAAACAGTTTTGGACTGGCCTTTTCCTCGGCGATAGGTGGCGCATAGGCAGATTTCGGTGTCCCTAATCACATTCGGCGATCAGAGGGTATACATATAGCGCTGTGCCTATTAGGACCTGCTCTCGAGCCGCTCGTGCTATATGTCGCGCTAGTCGGAGGAAGGTATCCTTACAATTTATAAGTATAAGAATCCTGATCGCTGTTATACCTGCTACCTTATCTTGGCGATCGACCGTGTAATAGCTGGTTGAATTTGTCTCTCTCTCTCTCTCTCTCTCTCTCTCTATACCGTTTCAGGGTCGTTAATTTCTGTCACGCTCCAAGCTTAAGTATCACCTTGAGCGATTCAATTTAATACGAAAGTTTGCAGCAGTCGCTCGCGCGACGCTTTGAATACAAGGCGAAGACTGTAATGTATAATTAGAGGCAACTATGCAAAAACGCCGGCTATCTCGTATGCACGGCCGATTAACGATCTTATTGTTATTATTTTTTTTTGTTCGCCTATTAATTCGCCAGTACACGACACCGCGCTTTGATCGATAGTTTAACGCGCGCGAATGTATCTATAATTCTCGCGAGTTCGAAGCCGTGATTATTAACATTTATTCGATAGCTCGTGTATACGCTAATTATTTGCTCAGTTGTGTAACCCTCAGCCCGAGTGTATTTATAGGTGTACGAGAGCTCTGATATTATTAACCGAAAATCCACAACTTCCATATAAAGTCTCGATAATACAGTCGTTACGCAAGAGCGAGGAAAAGAATCGAAAAAACGAGATCAGCCGCAATCATTGCATAAAAATGTATCGTTTCCTCGCGCTCCGCGCGCGCGCGCGCGCACACAGGAGCGATTAGCTAACGCGGCGCTGTTGAGCAGTGTGAAACCTCCTTAACGGTTTCGCTTTATATCGCTTTATTATCCGGCGGCGCGCTGCAGTAGCTGCCTGCCGTCGAGGAAAATGCTCCATAATTGTTCTCTCTCTCCGCAATCGAGCGCGTACTCGCACGCCGCCGACGACATGAATAATCGCGCGTGTGACTTTCTCTCTCGGATTCTCTTTTCTGTCCAACAAATCGATCCGAGCTGTGTTTTCCCTCGTTCGCGTAATGTCGTCGCATTATACGCCGCGTGAAAAAAGCGGAGATCCCTCGTTCTTTATCTCGTCGGACAAACTGTTTATACAAAGTGTAGCGGTACGCCAGCAGCGCGGCCCGTACAAAAATAGACAATGAGCGCGGCCTTATCTGCGATTCCGATCGGAATGTTTATGCTAATGCCCCGTGGAATACGCGCGCGCGCGTGTGTGTGTAGCTCGTATGAATCTCTCTCTTTCCTTCTTCTCGGGTACGCACGACGATTTATATTTTAATTTCACCGTTGAATTCCCGGTAGCAGTATAGCGTGTAAGAGCCGTAAAATCGTCGAGCGTAATTGATCGCGGAGAAAATCGCCCGACAAATATGAAGTAAGTAAACAGCGGGTGTTACGCTGAATAAAGGGGAGGACATCGATCGGGAGTATAAACGCAGCTAATTAGGACCGCGTTCGAGCTTGTAAAGTCTGTGTGCAAAAAGGAGAGGCAGCGCGAACGATCGGCCGCTGCTGCGTTAAGACGCGCGGAAACAGAAAAAAAAAAACAAAAACAATGCGACAAACCACAAGCGCGCGCGCCTGCAAAGAAAGCTTTCGAGAGTTGGCTGGCCGAAAAGAGAGCGAGGAAAAAAGAGCTCTTTCCTATTACAATGCTTAGAGGGACAGCGTACACAAGCTGCAGCAGCAGCGGCGCGTAATATGGTATGAGGAGAAAAAATTGAATGCCTTCCTGCTCGCTCTTTCTCTCTCTATCTCTCTCTCTCTCCCTTGGTTTTATCTAGACATTCCCGTCTGGGAGCAGGAAGCGAGAGAGCCGAGAGTCAAGTGCGACTCTTGGCACTTGCGAGTTTGTCCGGAAAGGCCCGTACGCGCTGGAAAAGGAGTCGGCAGTCTGCGCTGCACACACAGAGAGCAGGATGTGCTGCCGGAGGGAGAGACCGGCTTTGGATTATATTGCTGTAGGGGTTGCGGCCAGCTATACATGCATATGCGCCGCGCGCACGCGAGCGAGCTTTGCTTCTCGTTTTCGATTCTCCCTTTTTCGACGCTCTTCTCGTCCGCGCGCACGTACACGCACGCACACACACACACACACACGCACACGCACACAAAGAATACGTATGATATTAGGCACGGACCCATTGTTCCGGACGAGTGAAAAAATTATGTAGAGCTGGCGGGACACGAAGCGCTCGCGTGTTGTTTTCGAAACGGGCAATTAATCTTGGGGAGCGAGCTGCCCAGTGTGTACGTGTAGTGTGGGTTGATGTCGCACACTTTTTGCGCCCGGCTCGTTTATACATCTTTTTATTAGTCTTCATTAGGCCGGGGGAAACGTCAATCATGCGCCTGACTCGATCTCTATACGCTTTCCGAGTTATTGGATAACGTTTATAGACACGTTTTTATATCTATCGCCGTCCGTCGAATAATGCGCCGTTGATCAAGCAATCAGATGCTTTCGGATAATCCATTTGCTATGCTCTTCATCGGATTAATTCGATGTGTATGTTCCGCAGTCGGCTCCGTGGCGTACAACACACACTATAGAGATACGCCGCGAGCGCCGGTTTCATTGGCCGTAAAACACGAGCTATCTCTGGCTGTGTTTAGCACATTATATCCGCAAATAAACCGCGCTGCTCTCTCGCGGTAAAAAATAATGAAAAAGAAAATAACGACTCATCGCGCGCGAAATATCGTGTCGCGCAGCAGCAGCAGCAGCTCAAATGACCCGTGCGCGAGCGTGAAAAAAGGACATTTTTCATGGCTATATACCGCCGGTGGCACTCGACGCATAAAGAGCTGCTTAATAAAGCCGCGGTAAAAAAACGCCAGCGTATAGTCGTACGTGTAGACTGCGCATCGCGATAAACATGTCAATAACAAGCGCACTTTGCTATTTCCCGCTTGGCACGTCGCTGCGATATTACATTGAATCTCTGGGCTGCTGTGCTCTCTCTCTCTCTCTCTCCCTCTCTCTGCTCTGCTCTGCGGTAATAACGAACGAGCTGCACTAGCGGCGAATCTCTCTCGAAAATTGATATATCGCTCGCGAGGCGCCGCGGCACCTGTGTGCAGTTGCTGCAGCAGCGACTCGCTCTCTGACCCAGTTTCCCTGCGCGAGCGAGCGAGAGAGTCAAAAGCGTTTCACGTTCCGTAGGACTTTTATCTGCCCCGCTAGCTTGCTCTCCTTGTCTCCCGAGGGATTTTTTCAATTTTCCTTTTTGTGCTTTTTTAATCTCGCGCGCTCTCTGGAATTGTTATATAATTTCGATCGAAGTGGCAGCTTGTCTTAAATAATGCGCTATTCGTATGACATTATAGTCGAGTCTTGTTTTTGCTACAGCGGCTCGCGACCGCGCGCGTAATGGCTTTATTATAGAAATCCGAGTCGAGCCGGGGCCGGTATACGCTGTGCTGCGGCAAGAAAATTAATGGCAATAACCGATAAACCGCGTGTTGCACTTTCTATACGCGTTCGATTGTGACACTGCAACGACTTCTTATACAATATGCGCTGCATGCGAGCGAGGATGTTTTTTTTGTCGGCGCGAGTGATCGATTATGGATATAACAATGTATCGCTAATGAGATTAATGCCGGGCGCACTTCTTGCTGCGGTTGAGTTATTTCACCTATCGGCTCGTAAATAAATCGACTGAATGAAAAGGCGCCGTTATGCTGCAGGGTTTGGATTAGAAATACACAGAGATAGAGCTGGCGCTGTTTGTACACCCGCGTCACACAAAGCAAATATAGATCCATACGGATAGTCGAATTTTTTCCACTCTAGCGTGGGAGCATCAATTTTCCGCTAACTTCTTCCTGCGCGTGATGAGAATGCTAGCCGTCTACTCCTGCAAATTGAGAATCTCCGAGCACGTGCACGAGTCTCACTCCCTCTCTGTCGATTGATCAATTTCGCGTCTTGTGCTTTTTCCCTCTTCTGTATAACCCTCGATTCGTTGCATTATACTCCAAACAAAAGCTCGTCGTCGTGCGCGCACACACATACACACACACACCCGCTGCTGCTGATAAGGTGGGGAATCGACGCGGGATTTTCGAATCACATATTCTGGGGGTATATTCGCTGATGCTGACTTCCATTATAGATCAACGATACACGTCGCTTGAATTTTTTATGCCTCAGCGGGGTATAACGATTTTTCAAGCGGCTCGTCGCCTTCGATTAATATACGAGACATCCCGGGAGAGAGAAGAGGATGATGAATTATTCAGATTTTTTATGTGTAAAAGAAGCTTCTTCTTTCGACTTTTCTCTCTCTCTCTCTCTCTCTCTCTCTCTCTCTCTCTCTCTCTCTCTCTCTGTAGTGACAAAGTTCGAAATGATTATTTAATAGGCAAAGTCCCTCGCTCTCGTCGCAGATCGATCGATATATTCGCCTCTCGGCGCTTCTTTTTTTTCATCGAGCAAATTGCAAATCGGCTTTTTATCTATATGAAACTTTCATGTAATACACTCACCGTTCCCGATCCACGCAATTGCTCTATTTCTATACTATTTACATCAGCGCCGAATCAACCTTATCGACTCGGCACGGCAGTAGCCCTCGAAAAAACGAGCTCGCCATGATTCATTCATCAGAGCTGATCTCGCGGGAGATAGCGCACTGCTATCGCGAAAAAGAAAATGTATAAAGTTTCATTCAAGAGCGGCTTTTCGTAAACGCCGTAATCTCTCACCCGAGTTGAATAATACGCGTGCGCTTTCTTTTAACGAACATACGAGTTAAACAAGCGTATATTATGCATGCACATACGTTTGTGAAAATCAGCGACAGTCTTGCCGGATTCAATTAATAACGGCCTCGCGAAATCGAGTTGTGCGCGCACCTGGATAAACCGTATATCCTATCTCTTTCGGTTCCTATTACACACAGGCCGCAATTACGTAATTAATCTAGAATTGAAATCGTTATAATTGATACATTCGGGCGTTAACGCGTGCGATGCAACAAGCGTGTGACGGCCCCGGCGGCGTGTATAATCCCTGAAAAATTCGCCGAGCGAGAGGGCGAATTCGCGCAAATCGATAAACGAGACAAATGAATATCGACTTGGCACGGAGTTCGCCTCGGCTGCTGTTATAACGCTTTTTTGGAGCTCGAATAGCTAATTTTTTCCGAGAACATGGAATTTCGACTCTCCGCGCTTCTTTGAATTTCGTGCAAACGAGCCTTTTTCATGATGTGCTATGTAAGTAGATCGCATGACGACTGATCGTTGAATTTAATTATTATATCGCTTGCGAGAGATCTACACGCCTACTTTAAAATGGTGTTTCGCTTAGATTTTCTCAATTAGATAACGCCCTCGAACTTTTTCGCCGCTGGAAACACGAGCATGTACAACTGCGATTATATGCATTGTTTTCAAACAAGCTCCGTTCTCTCGTCGCATAATTAATCGAATATAGAACAAGCTACAGCTCGTCGCTGATTAGTCTATTAAAAGAGCGTTTATTTGCATGGCAACTATCCGGTCCTAATGGATTATTACCCGAAAGTGGAGCAAGGTTACATGTGTGTGTGTGTGTGTGTGTGTGTGTTTAATCAAACAACGTCAATGGCAGGAAAAGCCTATAAACACACGACGAGCATTAAAACGTTTCCCGGTATACTTGTAGCAATAAACGATAGGCGATCGCTTCTAAATCGCGGCGAAAATACATGCGCATGAATGCTCGCGCAGCCGCGTCACGAAACTCCAAATCGAATTAAGCCTCGGCGTCGCCGGCGACAGCTGAGTCGAGATCGGTCGCGATAAGCCCTTACAGCACACACATAGCCGCATCAGAGAGATAGAGAGAACGAGAATGAGAGAGAGAGAGAGAGAGAGATCGACGCGCGCCAGATAACGAGCATTTCGCAGCCCCGAAATATACTCACTCTTCCTCTTCCTTTTCTAGGGAGTATAGTAGGGGAGACTTAATAGCCGTGTGTAAACACCGTAGTGTGCGACGGCCGTGAGCTGCGCGGGCATCAGGCAGCGATCGAATCTCTGGAGTACGTGCGTGCCGATAACGGCATTCGTCGCTTGTGTACAACAGATAAAGAACTTCTTTTTTCCTTCCTCTCTCACTCTCTCTCTCTACTCTTCGCGATGAGGTGTCGCGCGCGTTTTATTAAGTGCAAGTTAATATTTGTCTAAGCGCTTTATAACAAGCGTGAGCGCGGCGGTGATGCAGCACTTATGCGCGAGAGACGTGTCAACGTAATTTATGAAGTCGCGCGAGCTTTTTACTTTTCAGCTCTCTGCGGCACAATTGAATCGTCGACGTCGTTTTTGTCGATCGCTATCTCGCGCGATAATTCAATAGCGGGGATAGCCAATCTGGAGGAAAAATCGAGAGCCGTTATAATCGCGTGCTTTAATTGTTCCCGCGTACACCTCTATGTATATACATAATATTATGCGGCGTCGACCCCCGCAGCCAGTACACCGCGAGTTTGTTGGCTTTGGCTCGCGGTCCGTGTCTTTTGATAAGCCTGCCGTTGCTTCCTCTCCCTCTGCAGCAGCTTCACACAAGAAACTAATTCGTCCTCTCTCTCTCTCTCTCTCTCTCTCTCTCTCTCTCTCTCGCGGCAGGGGTGTCCGCAGTGCGCAGGTCGCCTGTTGCTGAGTCTGCGCACTGCGCGCGGCGGCGGCGGCGGCGGCTCTCTGTGTATAAGCTTCTTTTCTCAGCTGCGCTGTCCGCTGGTTAGCCGATAATTTGCCAAGTGCAAAGCAGCTGAACAAACTCCGTGCGATCCTATTGGCTAATCGCGCTTAATGTCTTCTTCGGGATTTCCTCCCCGGCGCCAGTGCGTACAATGCAGTCGGCCTATGGCAATAAAATGAAAGTATGCAAATCGAGTGTGTATAGCCCGAGAGCTCGAGCAGCGCTAATGTATGTAGCGATGACGAGGACGATTACGACGGCCCGACGAGGTTAATGACAAGCGTCGTTTTCCGCACCTTCCCTCGTCGACTACTGCAAGAGTGCCGCGGGACGTACGTATGCATCAGCCACGGGAATTATAGGGAAATTAGTTTCAACGCGCGGCGTCTGCACTTTACGTATACGTATATAGGCGCCGGTCGAACCGAAATGTCATACATACGCCTACTTTCGCCTATTGAATTTTAATTTAATTGCAGCCGCGGATATAATAAACGTATACGCGAGAGAGTCGCGCGCTAATTCAAACAGATTAAACTTATACAAGAGGGCATTAGCTGCCGTGCGGTTATGTTACAGCGGCGGCGGCGGCGGCATCGGCGCGGTGTGAAAGCATGCGATTATGATAATGATTAATTTGTGTAATAAACCGGCGTCGATGAGAAAAAAGAAGGCGTAATACAAACGCGCGCGCGCGCAGTCAAATTGACAGAGTAAAAAAAGCTATCCGTGTAATTTATCACTTTTTATCGCTGTATCCAGCGCAAGAGTGATATTATGCATGCAGTTATTCATTTTTTTCTCTCTCTCTCTCTCTCAAGCGAGCCGCAGCACTGGCGTACACTTTGTCGTTTCGTGCGCCGGGGCGAAATTATTTATCGTTGGTCGCGCGCACGCGTTTATACTTATAGCCGCAGGTGCGTTCGAAATTTACAAGACGATTCGTCCGCGGAAGCAGTGATTGATTGGGAAATCTCGAAAAGGCGTGATAATCAAATATCATCGAGAGCGAGAATCCGAAGCATCTTATCTGTCCGCCGAAATAATCTCGTATACCTGCGGAGAGATCTCTGCTAAGTCTATCCGAGGACAGCACACACACACACACACACACACGGGCTATCGGGTGAAAGATCCGGCCACAATAAAACTATGGGGGCGAGAGAGGAGAGGCGGAGAATCGAATTAGCGGCGCGAGAGCCGGTCCTACGTACGAGATCTACCTCTACACGTCCACGCTTATACCTATACGCACTCACACACGGGCTATAAGCCTAATTGGACAAATAGCCGGACAAATTACGCATCTGACGCGGCGGGGCTTCCATTCCCCCGAGTTTGCCGAGCAATCGATCAGGGGCATGATCGCGGCTTTGGCTATGCGTGTATTAGGCGGTGTATCTTTTTTTTTCTTAAAAATCCGGAGCATCGAAAGCATCCTTCTATCGGGTAATCGCGAAGGAAAAACGCAAGAGAGTGTAATAATCGAAGACGGCGGAATGGTATGTGATGAAAAAAATTTTAAGACCAGCTCGAACGACTTTCGTTCTTGCCGTATACACTTATAAAATTAAGTTCTCTCTCTCTCTCTCTCTCTTTTTCGCGTATACAGTCACTGGCCTAACTGTTGTTTGCATACAGAAAGAGAAGACGGAGTCGTAAAAAGCTCAGTGCAAGGAGGGGAGAAGCGCGCGCGGCGCCGTTCCGCTTGTCAATTACGGGGCGCGCGCGCGCGCGCACGACGTGTAAGCAATCGCATTTTCGAGCCTCCTTCGCCGTGTGTATAACGGCGGCATACACGTATACCCATAACACGGCTGCGCGCAAAAAAAGAGCGAGCCATATACAATGCGTTTACGAGAGAGAGAGAGAGAGAGAGAGAGAGCGGAGAAGCGGCCGCGGCGAGTCAGAAAAACAGCGGCGTATATACGTACATACATACGTACACGCGCTCAGGGGGAAAAAGAAAGTGGAGCAGCGGGGACGGCGTCTCCTTCGTGTATACATGTACGTGTACACACGTACACGGAGTGTAATACAAGCGCGTGTACACACACGACGGCTCTCACTCTCTCTGTCCCTCTCCCACTTGAGCAGCAGCAATCATGCGCGATTTGTCGCTCGCGAGGAGAGCATGTGCCGCCACTCACACCTATACGTATATACGGACGAGCTGCAGCAGCAGCAGCAGCACACGATTAAAAGGCCCCCTGACGATCGGGAGCCGCGCGCGCGCGCGCATGTGCTCTGCGGAGCGCACAGCCGGATTTTTTCCTCGGCTGCAGCAACTCTCTGTTGATCGACTACTAATGAGTGCCGGCGCTCATTTTCCTTTTGGCCGTTTTGCGAAAAACGAGGGGCGGACAAGGAGGCGCGCTGCTATAAAACCAGAGAGAGAGAGAGAGAGAGAGAGGCTCTGTACAGGTATACCTATATTACACGAGCGAGAGAGAGAGAGAGAGAGAGACACTACTCTGCAGCCGCTGCGGGAGCAGTAGAGAGTAGGGGAAGAGCGGATCGAGTCGGGATAGACGTGGCAACGCCGCGGCCGTGCTCCGGCCGCAAAGCCGTCGTCTCCCTCTCGCGCAGGCTATTCAACTATACACGTATAGTCGTCCATGTGCACGCGATCGAGCTTTTCCTCGCGAGAGCGAGTCGTGTAACCCGCTGCCGATGGTCCTCCTCCCGGCGGCGAAACAGCGCTGCGCGCTTCCAAAAAAAAAAAAAAAAACAACACCGCGGCGCATTCCCCGTCGGCGACTCTGCGCTCCTTTTTCCCCGCTGCTGCAGAGTCCGGCAAATTTGCACTTTCCGCGGCGGGCCGGCATTTTTTCTAGTCGCCGATTTCCGGCTCTCTCGCTCTCTGTATATTGATTTTTCAACGTAGCTCACCGCTTGCCGCTCTGCCCTTTTCGCTCCTTTTTCTTCCTCTCCGGCGACGTACGCGCGCTCACAGGTATGCATCGGCGATCAGGTGATTTGTAATCTCGGGAGAGTCGAGGGCCATGGCTATCCCGCGCGAGCGCGTTCACCTCTCTCTCTCTCTCTCTCTCTCTCTCTCTCTCTCTCTCATACTTGATGAAATATGAATTGAGCAGCGCGCGTTTTAAATCGCCGCGCGGCGCCGTGTAATCGTTCCGCAAATCGCTACAGATAAACTTGCGTCACTTGCGCGCATACGCGCGGTATTCTATAGCCGCATAATTTTCCATTACGTGTATAGTACGCGACGCTTAGAATATATTCCATAAGGCCGAGAATGAAACGTTCACACATGCATAATACGCGATAAGATTCCGCGCGGGCCGAACAGAGCGTTCTTTTCATTACGCGCGTAATTAACGTTCCGCATCTCTCTCTCCCTCTCTCTCTCTCTCTCTCTCGCGCGCGCGCGCGCGCACTCATAATAACATAATAGCTCCTATTAGCCCCAGCGCTCGCGCGTCCGGCGCGTGCATTCTGAAATCTGATAAACGCGCGCGCCACGCGGTGCCAGCAGCATCGGCCGCTTTCGATCTGATTTCCACGATCGCGCGTTGATTGACGGATTAGCGTCTCGTTTTCATCGCCCGACACTCGGATTTTCGCATATAATCGGAGCGAAAGAACCCGCAGGAAAAAGTGCGGAGAGCGAGGTGTATCTTATGGTCGCAGCTGCGTGTGTGTGTGTGTGTGTGTGAGTATATCTATGTACACAGAAAGAGAGAAAGAGAAGCGGAGCAGAAGGCCTTGCGTCGCGCGTTCCTTCGGTCAATGTCTTCTTCCTCCCTTTTTCGATCCCTCTCCTCGAGGCTCGATATCATCCCCTCCGGCAGCGACAGTACATATAGCAGTCTCGCGTCTCGCTCCTGCTTCTCGAGGGGGAACGGCGCGTTGTATGCGCGACGACGAATGCGGCTCTCTCTCTCTCTCTCTCGCTCGCGAGTTTGTACACCTTGGCGAAAGAGGAAAAGAGAGAGAGAGAGAGGAGTATATACTTATACTCTTTCTTGCGGCGCTGCCGCCGCCGCCGCCGCCGCCGCCTCGACCGTTGCACTCGGCTTTTTGCCGCGCGCGCGAGAGCCAACCTTTGCTCGCTCTCGTTCGCTCGTCAGTCGCTACAACTCCGCCGGCCGGTTCTTCGCTGCTGCCGCTGCTACTGCTCCTTCTTCGCCCGAGTGTCTTCTTCTCTGTATAGTCGAGCCTATACTTCTCCTTCGGACGGCCGTGTATAGTGCTGTTTTATACATATGTGCAATGTTAGGAGGATCGCTTTGAAGCTCGCGGTGCTACTCTGTGAATCTGTGCGTCCTGTTGTGGTTTGTTAAGCGAAAATATTTTCTACCGTGAAAGCTTTGTGTGCCGGAACTTTTAGCTCCTATATAACGACTTTATGACGTGAAGCGAGATCGTCTGGGGGACGGTGTATAATTTGATATTTTATAAAGCTAGTTGGCGCGATACGTTCGCGTAAAATTTTATCCATTAAAATTTTCATCAGCAGCGCCGGGGGCGCTGCGTGTCGAGGGATAACCCATTTTTCAGTTTGCGTTTAACCTGATTCCGGCGATTATAACTCCGCTTCTTTCGCGCGATATAGAGACCTCCCCGAAGCTCGTGTGGGACTGAAATTGGAGTATAGCTTTACCCTGCGCTACATCGAGAGATTTTGTTGAGGAACAATTTTTCGATTATACGCGGTTGCGCAGACCACGACAAAACACTCGAGGCCAAACGTACAACATTACGTCCTTTCGGCGCTCGGCTGTAATCGATTTTTAATCCGATTTCAGCTTGCCCTATACCGATATCTCGATGTCGATGCGACCGAAACTCTAGCTCACCTATTTTTAAGATAATCATTTTCTGTATAATAATTTCCTTCTCTCGATTCCAGAGTGCAATAAAACTAGCCGGGAAGAATAACTTCAAGAAGCTGCATTCGCTGCTGTCAATACCGGAGGACAAGCCGAAGGTGGACACGGGACAGAATAACCGGCATAACGAGCACCACATTAAAAACCACTTCAAGCACAACCATTACAACACGCATAATTCCATACTGACACCCTCGACGCTCAACCAGGTATAATTCTCTCTCTCTCTCTCTTTATTAAGTAGCCTATCGGAAACGTCCCATTTGCAAGTAAAATGCCGCAGCCCGCGCGCGCACGATCGGTTTCACGCCTGCCGCCGCAAATTATCCCCCCCCCCCCCACCACCACCCGCGAGCGCGAGTAGAGGCTAGCGCTGATTTATCGCGGATCATACCTACTTATACCCGGGCTCTCTCGTCCTTTTCTTTCGATCAATGCAATTTATTGACGCTCCGACTCTTGTGTTCCAGGGCCTAGATGCGGGCACGAGTGACGACAGCGGACGAGCTTCCGAGCAGCTGCACGGCTCTGGCATCCCCCGGGACAGTCAGGATGCCGATAGTTCTAGGGACCATCTCAGTGATGTAAGTCTTGTTACGATAAGCTCTGTACATACTCTTCTCATCGACATCGTCATGCATCCATCGCGACATTCGTCATCCTTGTCACCACGTGCTAGCTGTGACTTTCACGTGGAAAACAATCATGTACATACGTCGTTCGTTGTAGATGAGAAACATTCTCTCGCACCATCCAATTGGCATTACATTCATCACTGTTCATACGAAATTCATATACCATTTGGCCGACTTCCATCGAAATTTTTTTTCAAAAACGAAAACAGAAAAGTCAACGTTTATCCTTTACGATGTGCGCGTGTGTACGAGGTATATCGTATATACGCGTGTATACCTGTTGCAATTTTTAAATTCAATACCCTCGACCGAGTGAGAATACCTTTCGACGACACGAAAATAACAAGCAAACTGCTTTGGCGAACTGTATTGTTTTTACGAAAATCGCAGCTGAAATAACAGACGAGAAGATGAATTTCAAAAATGAAATAGTCAATACGTAAAGATTGCATGAACATTTTGCTTCACAGGCTAGCAGTCATTGCAGTTCGGGTAAAGGTTATATCGTAAGTATTTTCGTTTTCTTTTCTGGAAAAAATGCACTGATTATACCGCTTTTGATAACAACCCGCCTTATACTAGAGTATCAATTATCACTTGCTAATTTTGTCTTTTTTCTGTTCCACAGTGTGATAGTGAAGGAGAAGATGATAAGGTAAGAATTTCCACACGAGTTTCCGGTTTGACACGCAGCGTAGAAAAAGTGTTGTATACGAATCTCATTCTACTTTTAAATTCCGTTTTTAATCGCGCACTTTGTAGCGGATGGATACGAGGCGTCTAACGATGTTATAAAACACGCCTTATTTGTCGGCGAATCATTTACGACACTTTTTTTACTGCATGTGAAATCCTTTGTTATCTCATGAAATTCTTGCATTCGTCAATTTATAACGTATTCATTTTTGTTCCAGAACTCGGACGACGGATCGATACTCTTTGAATCTTCTACCCCACCACCCCTTGCACGTAAATGTGAGTTCATGTTTTATCTTGAATTTTATTTTAATAATGCCTGCTTGACGTTTAGCGAATTAAAACTCGAGAATACGATGTAACTTTATCCATAAATAAACTAACGAATCGATTTTTTCTGTCCCGCACAGACGAGTTGCCATCTTCTTCACCACACGTGCTGCCTCCGTCGAACGGGGCGGGCGGATCGCCTCCAGACACAGGCGGCCAGATCTCGAATCCTGCGACAGATGCCCCCGCGCCGATTCCTCCTCCTGTGCCTGCCACCGCGCCAGTCCCAACGGCGCCCAGTCCTCCAAGTCCCACATTACCTCCGCACATATCTCAACCACCCGTAAGTATTTTTCGAGCCTACATATTCATACTACTTTTGTTCTCGCTGTTCGAAGCCGCAATTAAAACGCGCAGTGCGTGTCTCGTCCGTCGCGCTGCACGCTTTTCATGATTTCACGCGGAATATATAGCCCTGCCTATACAGTCGTAAACATCGATATTCATGCAGAGGATTTATGTGTATGTAAATTCATGAAGCTCGCTGTGCTTCGTGTCAAATACGTTGTGTGCGCATTAACTTTGCATTTACATTTTTGTGTAAATATTTTTATGCTTATCGAGACGGAAATGAATTTGCCCGTCGCGATAAGATCCGCGATCCCGGAGATTGATTACTTTGCAGGAGATTTGAGCTAAAGTCAGAATTAACCGTGTCAAGGCGTTACAGTAAAGCTGTATACTTAGCATTGCAACGTCAATTTGATTCGACTTCTTGTTAGAGGCTCAATTACTCTTAATTGTTATTTGATTATACCCAATTAGTGCATAGATTCGAAGCGCGCTGACTGCACTAAAAACTTATCGGCACAGCGCTAAAGAGTACCCCAGTACTAATTATTTTAAATATATGATGAACTGAAAAACGCCTTTTTCTCCGGTCTTCCAGATGACTAGTCCGCTAGCAGCGAATCCACGTGCAATAGTCCCGCAGCAGCGGCCGGTGTCGCCGGCCCTCCCGCCGCCGTCTCTCTGTCAGCAGCAGCAGCAGCAGCAGCAGCAGCAACAGCAGCAGCATCAACAGCAGCATCCACAGCAACAGCAGCCTCAGCAACATCCACTACAACTGCAGCAGCAACCACCACCGCAGCAACAGCAGCAGCCGCCGTCACATCAGCCACAATTGCTGCATCAGCCACATCAGCCTCATCAACCACACCAGCAGTCGCAACCCCAGTTGCCGCAACAGCCTCAACAGCCCCAGCAGCCTCAGCAACCGCAGCAACAGCCACCTCCACAACCTCATACCTCGATACCGGCGCTGCATCCACCCAACGTACCCCTTGTCTCGTCGTCGTCGCACACGACGTCCCCGGCCGTTGCGAGTCTCGGCGTAACGCCTGCAGCTCCGTCGAATGGTGCCGCCACTACGAGCTATCCACCTCCCCTGCCCATGGCTGCCTATCCTCAGACCCAACCATCCTATCCTCCGCTCTACACACCCTACACGGCGCTCAACCACAGCCCGTATCTACCACCCGCGGTGCCCTCGCCTTCGCACTCGGCCTCGTCGCGAACCGATATTGTAAGTTTCTCTTTCATTCTCATCTCCGTCAATGAACTTGAATCCATATCTGAGATTAATTCTACGTTCTTTTGTCAATACAGCGAGGCAGCAGGGCGTCGCCATTGACGAATCTGAGCAAGTCGTCGATGGGTAGCACGGTACCTAACAGTCACAGCAGTAGCACTAGCACACCGATGAGCGCGGCGACGACGACCTGCGTCTCGACGGTGACGAATACAGTGACGACGGCTAATTCGATAGCGCACAGAGATATCGTGGCCTGCAGTCTTGCTGGCAGGAATAGCAACAATTCTCCAAGAGGGCACAGCCCTACTCGAGAGCGAGATAGTTATAGGTAATTTGTCTCCCCTTGGGATCTTATATTTATGATATCGCCATTGAACATGTTGTACAACGAGTGTCTTTGTTACAGCAGTAACGTGAGCAGCCTTAGTAGAAGCAGTATAACACCGGTTAGCGTGCCAAACACCTCCTCTCCGGCCAATTCTAGTCTACCTGCGTACTCCAAGGCTCAAGCATGGATCACGTAAGTATACTGAACAAGTCGTTTTAAAATTATGGAAGTTCGTTATTACAATATACAAATAACAGACGATCATTTTATTTCTGCAGTAGCAACGCATCGTCACAGCTGTCGCCAGCAACGGCTACGTCAATGCCGCGGCCAACTCCACCACCGACCCTTGGTTTGCATTCATTCCCACCGCCGATGTTCCCGCCACCGATGCCACCACCTGTCTCCAGCGCGAGTCCTCACACTTCCTTACCTTCGCTTCCTCCGCCCACGTCCAATCCGAATCCCTTCTCCGCAGAGTCGTTGTTCAATTCAAGCAAACCGACAAAAGGTATGACATCACACCAATGCTTTTCTTATTTGAGACGAGAAGTTATTATTTCCTTGGTCTTGTTTTGTATACTATACGATTAAGAAAATAATAACTTGCTGGTTGATGTTTGCCAAAAACTACATTACTACTTTCAAATATAGAATCAAAAATAGGTGTGAGCCATGTGCCGGGTCAGACGGATCTGTTGCGTCGCGAGCTGGACAATCGGTTCTTAGCCTCCCAGGACAGGAACGCAGCAGTAGCGAACCTTGGTCCGCCGCCATATCTTCGCACGGAAATGCATCACCATCAACATCAGCACACGCACGTTCATCAGCACACGACTCCCATCCTCCCACCACCGGCAGGATCGTCGCTATTTCCACCACCGATTGTGAGTAGCTCTATAAAATGTTCACACACAAGTCTACTGATAATAAAAAAATAATTTTCAAATATAATTATTTAATTTTCCTATTCGCAGTTCAAAGACATTCCAAAGCTGGGAGGAGTGGACTCTCCATTTTTTCGGGGGAACCTCAATCTCGGCAACTATTCGAGTTTTAATGCTGGACTTCTTCATCCTGGTTTAGGACCGCCGGCGACACCTTTCGCACCTCCTACACATGTAACGTCATACGCGCCTACAGTAATTTGAAACTTTTCTACTCGTGCTTTACAGTACTAGGATCTTTCAGAATATCAACAAAATAGTTTTAAAAAATTAAAAAATTTTGATCGACATGAGTAGAATTCTGAGCGTTCCATATATCCAGTTAAAAGTAGTGGATTGTAACCGTACATTTAATTTGCAGAAGACTGGAAAGTGGAATGCGATGCACGTCCGAATAGCCTGGGAGATCTATCGCCATCAGCAGAAGCAACAGGCAGACGCGAATGCAGGTGGTGTCAATACGAAGACAGAACTTTTGCGACCACCGGGTCACCTATTTCAGACGGGTCCAGCCGGTACTTTGGGGATAAGTGGTCCTCAATTGGCTCCACCGTTCTCCACGGCCATGCAAACGCATCCGCCAGGCCCACCAGTTTCACACACAGTTGGATTTCTCTCAGCGCCGTCTTCGCATTTAGGTATTAAATCTTGTTCTTGTATAATAATGACCTATTGTAATTTTATACGTAACTAATGAATTTTTACTTTCAGGAACAGGAATGTCCCCGTTCGGAAGGTACCCACCGACGTTTGCCACTGCGAATCCAAACTTCCCGGGTCTTTCCGGATTCCCACCTGGAAGAGATATGCCTCCAATGCCAGGAATGAGTTCAGTCCACGATCCATGGAGAGGGTAAGTTACTATACATTGGGAAGACTTGAAAGACTGAAATAAGGAGTAAATTATTAATCGAAATATTGAATCATCCATAGGTTGCAACGTGCTCCGGGAGCCTACCCTCCGACGACAGTCGCTTGGAGTTTGAAGCCAGAGCCACCAACTATCGATACGAGGCGAGCCGAGCTTGAGGAGCGTGAACGCGAACGTGAACGTGAACGCGAGCGAGAGCGCGAGCGTGAACGGGAGCGCGAACGTGAGCGTGAACGGGAACGCATCAGGCGAGAGCGGGAGCGCGAAAGAGAAGAGCAGCGTGAGCGGGAGCGAAGAGAACGTGAGAAAGAGGAGAAGCGAAAGCAGCAGGAAGCGGCTGCAGAACGAGAGCGGGAGAGGCGAGAGAAGGAGCGCAGAGAATTGGAAAGGCGAGAGATGGAACGTGAAAGGCTCATTCAACAGCATCATCACCAACAGCAGCAGCAAGCTCAACAACAGCAACAAAGCAGACAACAACACGTTGTCGTAGGCAGAGACAGATCACCTCTTAGGAATGGTTCGAACCCTATGGATGGTGCACCGATGGTTAGGGTGAAAGAAGAGCCGAGAAGTAAAGACGATGATGTAGTTATGTTGACTAGGGGACCTCCTCAAGGTGCTCCGCCTCCGCCTAACGCCTTGCCAGATCCAAGGTTTGTAAACTAAATTTTTTAATGCAACTGATTTTTAATAACAGCTTTCAAGATATTTTTAATTGTTTGATTTTTTCATGCAGAGAGAAATTTGAATTACGCAACGACCGTGTGGACTTGCCGAATGTTTTACATGACACCGAAAAGTGGATAAGGTTGGTGTTGATCAAGCATTATAATTCTTTATATTATTGTCGTACTGTATTAACATTGGAATTTTTTTCATAAGGTACCACCACACGCACCCGCATCCTTACCTGCAAAGTCGACACCCGCACGGCGTACCTCCGCCGCACACGATGTCCCGCACTATGGCGGGTATCCCTGGTCTAACGCATCCTATGCAGCATTTCGCTCCACCGCCGCCGCCTAGTGCTGCTGCAGGTCAACCAGGAGGTCCACCCGCTTGGCCCACGGATCCGTTTCGTGATCCCTATAGGTACGACCCGCTGCAGCAGTTGCGCTACAACCCACTGATGGCTGCGGCTGCTTACCGAGTCCAAGAAGAAGAAGAGCGCGCCAAGCTATACGGAGTAGCGGGTTACCCGCCACCACCTTCTGCCGTTGGCGCACTTCGCGGCAAGGATCCGAGCCCTGGACCGCTGAGCAATCTGCATATGCATCACCGGGCGGGCCCTGGTCCCGGCGGACCTGGACCAGTGCCTACCGGTCAAGCCCAAGTGAGGCAGCTCGAGACGATGGTGCACAATGCCGCGGATATGCACAAAAAGGAGGATGCCTCGCAGTCGCGATGATGCTGTCGAGGTCTTGCTGTGGAGAAAAAAGCGGCCGACAAGCGGCTGACTTGAGGAAGCGACTGAAACTTGCCTCGATCGACCAGTGTCACTGATAATTGACTTACCTACGCGCCCGCGAGAAAGACTTTGTACATACAGGACTATTATATATTGCTAATATTTATAGAGATTACGAGAGTGAAAGTTTTATCGTGATAAAACTATACTGTTGCTAGTAGTGCGATGACTGGATAGAGAACGAAAAACAAGAGAGCGAGGCATAAATCGCTCTTAGAATGCTTATTTTCCAATGCTGAGAATATGCAATGTGTGCATGATTCCGTGGCCTGCGGTTCTTGACAGTTGCATTGAGCAAGTCTCATTCGAGACTGCTGTCATTGACGTATTCAAAGGAACGGTTTGGTACTAAATTGAAAATTAGAATGGTAAAATAGTTACAATGTTCTGAAATTCTTACCTATGTGATGAAATCATTACTAATTATTCGACTGTAGTCGTATTACAAAACGTGACACGGAGAAAATCTATTTTTTGCCCAGGCAAGAGTTGATATTTTTTCGAAAAAAAAATATCGAGTATTCAGCTAATAGAAAAATGATTTTGCTCGTGTCATCATTTGTACGCGTAATGTAATCAGAACATTGTTAGAATTTTACATTGATGACGATGTACATATGATTTTTACATTTAAAAAGTTCTTAGTAGCGCGAGAAAATAATTTTAGATTGCTAGCAAAGGGAATTGTTAAGAAAAACTAATGACAAAAGATTGCATTATAACAAAGGCAATTTTTATTCTGAAGACTGCTCAAAATGAAGAGGATTTAACATGTTTAATTGTTACATAATTTTAGTAACATCTAATTTTTTCGAATCATGATTTTGCAATTACGAGGTACGTTATACCTTGGATTTCGTGTTACTTAAAAAATGAATTTTTTACAACAATCAAAATGTAAAAAAAGGAAAATTTCTTTTATTATGCGAATAATCAATTGAATTGTACATACGATGTGATTTTTTTTTTAAAGTTAATTTTAGCATCGAAGCGGATAGTCAAAGGTGTAAAAACGATCTATTTAAACGAAAGTAATAGACGGTTTGTCTGCTTTTTGTACAGCTGCGAAAGTGATATATTAGCTTTATTTATAGTTTTATCAAAATGAAACTATGTGAAATAAAAAATCAAGTTCGCTAAATGTAATCAAGTTGAATTTCATACCCGTGTATAATCATTTCTTCAATTAGATAATAATGCAAAAATGAACTGAGAGTTTGAAAATTTTAAAAACATTATCAATTTCATCGAATGAGACTTGTCTTATGCAAATGTCAAGAAATTCCTAGAATTTTTATTAAGTGAGGTGCGAATTGGCGATCAATAGGAAGATTAATAATGAAATTTTTATGTATAATCATAAATTGACTAAGAGTATTTATCAACATTTGCTTCTTGTGATGTACTAAACATTTTTATCTCTAAAATTAAATTTCATTTATAACAATATCAATTAAAACAAAATTTAAGATTGATAACGCCGGAGGAGAATTCGCGGTTATTTCACTCGTATAACTCGGAAAACTTCGTAAGGCGTTAAGTGATACTTGTCGTCTTTTATTTTGAACTTGGTGACAGAATGGAAAGAGTTCGTTATGTCTCTCTTAAAAGTAAAGCCAAACTTAAACGCTAACTAAATAAATAAGCAAGCAAAGTGAAAACAAATTAAGATACGGGAAATTAAAAGATATTTTATCGTGTGGCGTAAAACAAATAAAAGAGTATTAAGGAAGTGACTGCGATTTTTAGAAAATTATGACGAGTAAAATATAAATTCAAGAATGAGTGCAAGAACACTCGCTGCTTTCCGCCAGCGATACATCGCAAAAAAACCGTTTGTCTGTCTATAGCGATTATAAACCTTATTCATAAACGATGATAACTATTCTGCATACAGTTAGAAATATCGTGTGTAATATTAATTAACTAAACTTAGAATGAAACTAAAAGCAAGATAAAAGAAGCATATGCAAAAAAATATAAGGTCGAGAGATTACACTGCGTAAATAATTTTTCGCGGACTATGGAAAAAAGCACGCGCCTATGATAGATTCTAGAAAAATTAAACGAAGAATAAACGACTTTGCGGAGAAGGAAAATTGATCTAAAGACAAGTTTTGGCCGAGGCGGTTGCATGCTTCGATCTCTGACGCGTCATCCGAGAACACGGGGCAGTAGGCACGTGAGAAAATGCGAAACGTGTGTAACAGTGAATAAATGAGAGTATGCGAGACAGAGCGAGAGCAAACATTTATTTAATTATTTATTTATTGCCAGGCATCGAATACCGCGACTAATTGAATCTCTGTTACATCACTGACGCGTTTAGAAACGAATTGGGGATAGGACATAGATGGTGCGCAAGAAATAGAGGCTGAGGAAAGGGAGCCCGATACGTTGGCTCTTGTTTCGCCGATGTAATATAAATTGTAATAGGCAAATTTTACGTTCCGATATAGACAAGACTCGATTTTCGCCGAAGGAAGAAAGTGGAACTGATTCTAGAATGAGAGCTAGGCAGAAACGAATGAGCGGGGCAAAAATCAGAAGGAAGAGCGCTACAGGTGATCTAAATCAAGAGAGCTCTATAGAAGATTTCCTGTGATATATTTAAAGCAAAACTAGAGAACGAAAATGAAACGAAAGGATGACGAGAATGAAAGTCACCGAACTTGGAAAAAAGTATGTTTCGGAGTCTCTGCAAACGTTCGCTATGATCGCTCGGGAGGCTCGATCAGACAGAATCTGTACTGCGAAAATGTTTTGCCTCTGAACTGTCGATGATTTGTAACGACTCACACGATGACTCGTAAAGGCCAGCGGCAATTCATCAGGCAAACAATACCGTCAATTGTGAAATGAATAATTAAGATTGAAGGAAACTCCCGTATACTTTGTACCTGGCGTTTCGTTGTAATATCGATCAAAAGTGAAGGAACGGAAGGGAATTTATTCCGGAAAGAAAAATTTATATATATTTCATGTACAAATTATATATAATTAGTTGATATTCGCGACCCCAAAGCGCCTTTAGGGAACGGCATCGATACGTGCTATACATAGTATTTACGCTGTAAATACGAACTTAATCCCACTTTCATTCACCTTTCCTAACATCTATGTACTTCGTTCGGAAGGGGCAAGCGAATTATATAAATTATGTATTATCATATATTTCCACTTTTAACTATGTGTAATTGTATATAACTATATGTAATTATATAAATTTTCTTTCCTAGACGATGTAGGAAATACACACACACTCACACACACAAACACACATATATATATATTATAAAAAACTGTCATACGATACGAGATGTAATTATTATTATTTCGACTGCAGCTAATTTTATAGCTGGCTTATAAATATCCGTTAATTTCTTATAATTATTTGTTCCTTGTACGTAATGCACGAAAAATAGCTGATATTTTCGAAATCAAACTGTGAAAGAGAACAACGGGACGCGATTATTGTTTACAGCTGATTTTTTATAGCATGGTTATATCTGGATTCCTTTGATTTTGCCCTTTGAGATGTGTGCGTTGGAAAGTTAATCGGATTAAAATCTGCTTCCTATACGCGTGCCATTACCAACCGGCGGTCAAATGCAGTCACTCGGAAGTGATTCCTTCTGTTTTCTTCCCCGTTTTCTCCAACTCGCAAAGTGAACGAAAATACAAAAAAGAAGAATGGGTAGGCTTATTTGGTGCAGTTGTATGTATTATTTTTCACAACGATTTGCGAACCGAACAATGTGCGTCATTCAAAGAACTGTAGATATTTTTCATCGATGCAGCTGAAGATGATAAAAAAACATTAATAATGATAATGGGAAAATGAATTGCAATGCGATGCAATGGTTCTGTTTTTGTAGATATCGAGAGGATGCGACAAAGTATAGAGGAAGTTTTGTGTGAATAGGTTTTTTCTAAAAATCAATGATTCTTTGTAAAAGGGTCGAATAATCATAGTTTCTATCAAATTAGCAGCTCAATGTCTTTTGTATAATACCTTTCCTCGAATGTTTTCCAGAACGTTATTATGTTCAAAAGTTTGTTGTAAATAATGAAGCTTATTAGAAATGAGTCAAGTTTACAAATTTATTTGTTATCATCATAAGATCACTTTAATCGGTCTAACAAAATTACAATTTCACCCAATCTTTCATACAGAATTCGTATTTATTATCGTGTTATCATTGTATGCCATAATTAATTAATTAATCGAAAATCTTTTACTTTATTCGAAAAGAGTCTAAAGAAAATATACACGTGAGGAATCTCCAATTATAACTAAAAGAAAAAGTACTATTTTAAGTCCTTAGACACTATTAAGACAATATTCCTTATTTGCTCTAAACATACTTTAACAAACACCAGTGACTCTTGCAAGTAAAAATTGATTTTCATTAAACAATCACGTTACAGAAAGTGTGTGATAGAAATTTTTTCAATACTAAAACACCACGCATGACATTTATGTATATAAAAACGAAAAAACGCATGGATTCATTTTAAGATGGCATATATTTTATCTTGTGATTTTTCAAATAGTATTGTTCCGTGTCAGAGTCTCACTAAAAATTGACCCCAATTACTTGTGGAGGAGCTTAATTAAACTTCATTCACTTTGGATATAGATGACTTTCGTTAATTAGAAACGAAAAACTGTTTGGTATCTTTTTTCAAAAAAACACAATAACTGCTAATCATATATACGATTACTTTAAAAAGAAACTATTTTATTACAAATTGTGAAAAAGAAAGCAATTACTTTCCATTCAAATGACAATAGTTAATCAGAATTTACAAAGATCGTTTATAGTCAAATATTTGATTATAAAATGATAAATATTGTCCATTAGCATTAATCATGCTAGCGTTAATATATGATCTTTACAATGAAAATGCACAGTGAAAATAGTACTGCTTTAAGCTTCAAACAGTTATGATTCCTGTTGCACATTAACGAAAGTCGTCAAGACTAACTGCGAAAAAACTTAGTATATTTCTTTGCATCAACATCAATCCGCAAGTGCTTCACCGAACACTGTGAACAAATTCTAGTGTCGCAGTTTTTGTGAAAATACATTCTTATTAAAGGATAGAGGTAGTCGGCGAGGATGCGAATCGCGACACTGCTCTTTAGGGTTCGTGTCGTGGTTGTTGTTATCGCGAACTGCTCGAGCTGGACCTCGTGTAGCGTCGGTGTCGGTCCCGCCTGGAGTTGTTGACAGGCGACCTGGACCGGGACCTCGGTCGGCGTCGCGGTGGTCTGGCTGGACTGCGACCACGTCGGTTCATCGGAGGCGAGCGACGACGGTAACGTGGTGGCGAGGGTCTGTTACCACCACCGCCACCGCCTCCGCCACCACCACCTCCACCGCCACCCCAACCTCTACCCGGTGGCGGACCCCGACGATTCATCATCGGTGACATTCTACGAATGGGAGGAGGTCGTGTCTTCGGTATCAATACTGGAGCAGCAGTTATCTCCTGACCGTCAATTTGTCCTAAAATCATAGGAAGCAAAATGATTACAAGAGTTGTATTTTAAAAATATTTTCATCTTGGAACTGAAATTTTACTCACCTCCGTCCATGTGTTTCATTGCATTTTCCGCTTCATCTGCTGTCTCAAATTCAACGTAAGCAAATCCTCTGCAATGGGCTGGATGCAATTTGTCGATAGGAAAATCAATCATCTTGATGTTTCCATATGTAGAAAAGATTTCTGTAATGTGATCTTTTGTAACATTACGAGTCAAGTGACCAATATGAATTTTTGTTGGTCTTGGAATGGGTGATCTTTCCCTGCGCTTTCTACGTGGAGAGGGGGTTCTGAAATATAGGAATTTAGATCATGAACAAATTTCTAATGAAACTTTCTTCTTATATGTCAAGAATTGATCGACATAAAAACAACTTAATGCTTCTAGAGAAAATCTTACCTGGAACGTGGTTTTGGCTTTGGCTTCTCCGGAACTGCATTGGGTTTCTTCTTTTCCCTTTCTCGCTCTCTTTCTCTTTCCCTTTCACGGTCCCTATCCCTGTCACGATCTCTGTCCCGGTCTCTATCCCTTTCCCTGTCGCGTTCTCTTTCTCTTTCTCTTTCTCTTTCACGTTCTCTTTCACGTTCTCTCTCCCTTTCACGGTCTCTCTCCTTGTCTCTTTCTCTTTCCTTTTCTTTAGGATCATGCCGTCTAACCTCTGGACTCTTGCTCCTGCTGCGCTTGCGTCCTCTGTCCCGAGAACTTCCTGATGAGCTTCCAGAACTACTGGAAGATGAGCTAGAGGATGAACTAGACCTCGAACTTCCACTGCTACTGGAACTAGACGATGCAGAACTGCTGTCCGAAGAACTGAAAGAGCAAATATTGTGTTGTTTACTTTAGCCATCAACACCTAGCAACATAACTGTGCTTGCAAGGTCTAGTATTCAATTATTTCTCTACATGAAACGTGAAATATCCACGCGATAACGTAATTTATGGAGTTGGCAGCATGTATACATGTATGCATGTTATACTATGCACATATCTACTTATCACAAGTTGGCTGTCTCGATAAGTGAAAAGTCTTGCTGATTGAGAAAATCTAAATGCGTACCTGCTTCCACTGCTCGAAGAAGACGCCGACCTCTTCTTTCGTTCTCTGCCTCGTTTGCTCTCTTTATCGGTAGTTTCCGAGTCGCTCTTGCCAGCGCTGTCTTTCCGGCTTCGTGCCCTAAAGTTTGGTTATTTCACACTTTGATTAGCATGGGCTTCTTGTGACAGAAGGAACCGAGGCTCTAACCTCGAAAAATCGAATAAAAATATAGAAAAATTACTTACATGACTGGTAAGCGCCGATTTGCGGCTGTTTACCTGCCTAGACGAAAATCCGGCGACGTTGGCCTCCAAAATCCGCGTAGTTGTGCGTACTGAATGCCGTGTGTATAAATATGGCGACTATACAGCCACAACGCTGGCAGACTGGCACTCTGGTCGCCGAAGCCGCCTCTCGGCCTCGTCGGCGGCTCTGCCGCCATTCCAGTATGGCCAACCTATAACCTTTTCGTTTTCGAAGTTTCAACTTTCGTCACCTCGTGTTGGCTAACCTGCATCTTGAGAGCGCGTTTCTTTATAGCATAGGTGAAAAATCGATGATTGTGCGACCGCTTATCATGTTATGGCACGTGTAAATGTGTAATGGAAGCAAACGCCGTACACCTTTTCTGGGAATGGTTTGAAAAGCTAATGGCAATCGCTTTCTGCACGACAATTTTTGAGTATATAGAGATTTTGAAAAGGAAGAAAATTAAAGAGAATCGAAATAATAATTTTTAAAAAACAAATTTATTATATTTATGTTCATTCGTTAAATAAAACACGGAATTTTTTACTATACATTATGTTTTTTAGTAAAAAAAATCACGCCAAACAAAATATCAGAAACTCCATCACTCGTAGTTTGCAAAACTTAAACAATAATGCTGCACTCAAATCGTACCTCTAGCTACCATGAGATTGAATCATAAAAAAAAATATTTTCCTTTATACAGTCATTAAAGCCCTTTTATTCGTATTGTATGCAGATATTAAGGCAGAAAAAAGAACTATAATTTCACGTCGTTTTTATTTTTATAGAATAGTGACGATACGCACAGTACCGAAATATATACGTATTTACATTGAAAATTAGCGATAACGAGCATTATGTACAAGTACACCAAATTACAAACACTAAAACGTTCGTCGACTCTTGTACAATTTGTTTATGATGTCGTATTGTTTTTTCTTTCATTTTTGCTTATTACTTAAATTATTTTTCTCTCTTACTTTCCACTCTCTCTCTCTCTTTCACGACCATAGTCAAAGCTCTCTCGAGACTTTAATTCGAAATATGAATTTTTTGAAGATTACAATGAGGGGGAAAGTTGAAAATATACACAACTATAAATTAACTTGTGTTAATGCTTTGTTTGGCACGGTCCACTAGGCGAGAGTTGAACAAGTACTTATTTATGAAAGTGATTTGGTCTTTTTTCATTTTGAGACTACAGAATCTCGGAAGCTTCGATCATTGGTGAACGTTTTTATTTTACACATAAAAAATTGGGAATCCATGAGTGAGACATTAAAGTCCGCATGTTGTAGTAAGTTAATTTATGCAATTACAGATATTTATATATACGTATATATTACAAGTTTCTTATTCGCCTTTCAACAAAATTGTAATGTTTCGTGTCGTTCGACTGCCAATCATCTACATTTCTGATGGCAATCGTAATTGTGTACTTTCGTGTGGCTAAAGTTCATTTTACTTATTTGCCTATCTCGCAGTGAACACCCACACATGCTCGAGTACTCAAGCTCGCTCTCGTGAAGATTATCGTGTTAGTTTTAGGGCACACCAATAAAACCATCAACCATTGTCCATAACCAAAACGGGCTAAACCGCACAAGAAAATTTGTTGGTCCGTCGTGCTTTACGTATAAATAGTTTTTTCCTCATTAAATAGTTGATTGAATATTAAAAATTTACTACACAATTCACGATTATTTTACACAAAATTCGTTAATCTAGCTTCACGATAACTTATCTCGTTTGAGTAACTCTGTTAATGGACATCAGACATTTCCTTTTTTAATTTTTTTTTTGTTCACTCATACATGTATTTTTTCTTAGTATAATTATGTAAGAAAAAGATAGAAATTAAGTGGTTTGATCGTAAATTTGTATACGTTGTACATTCCAAATTGATATAAACATTATACATTATACAATTTATAACAGTAATGATAATTGATATCATTTGTCCTCTTTCTAAAAATTTTGATTTTATCTTATAGCGTGCAAATTACATTCCTACATTGCAAGTGTGATTAGTGTATAAAACCGTGTTAAACAAATAAGGTATCGATATTGTATAAAATTATTTATATCACTCGTTGGTTTTGGAAAACCTTTCAATTAAATAAATAACAAAAGAAAAAGTAATGATGAAAAAAACTTCAAAACTTTAGAAGACTTTTTTCTCTTAATTTACATATTACTTACTAAAGTATACTTGGTGATCACTGCCTATAATAACCTTGTGATGTATGTTATAAGTTGTATACTGCAAACGTTACAATCTATACATAAATATTTATATATATTTCTCACGTTGCTCATCAAGTTCGTCGCATTTTTTCAAAAGGAAAAAGAGTAATTAAAAAACGAGGCTTCTTTAACAACACTGTATAAAAATCTAAACTGACCTTAACACGTATTTACTATAAAAACAAAATCAGGGCACAACAAATATGCCTTCCATGTATTCCTGCTGAGTAAAAAAGAGTACGATGAAAGAGTTCGGCCAACAAGTAGTCAAACGCGACCAGCTTATTACAACTGTTGAAATATTTCTCATTTCCCATGTTATACCCCGTTTCCTTTATCAAAAAAACGCACTTCAGTCTGCAACCACCAACCACTTCGTACTTGTATTTTCTAGTCTATTGCACATTTTTGGTGAAAAAATGGCTCTAAAACATCCTCTCTTGAAATCCCTACACTCTGTGAGAAACCGCAAGATTATCCTGAAAGCTGGTGTGCACTATTACATACTGCGTTGATTTCTCACAATATTTTCGCACATTTAAAGCTCGCTATATGAAGACACGTTATAGTGCTTATTCGTTTTTTTTAAGTATCTAGATTGCACGCTTCTTTTGTCGCTGCAAGTCGTTTATTCGAGACAAATTGAATCACCGCTAAAAATTTTGTATACTTGTACACATAGAGAATGTTAGCCAAATATTGCTTTCAATAGCGAGTTTTATAAGAAAATATCGTGAAGAATCAAGAAGCCAAAGCAATAGTCGCTGAGAGTGCTGCTAGGACAATCGTCTATTCGTGAAGTAGCCGTTCTCACCGTGCTTGGGCAAACGATTGCATAGCTGGTGAGGCTTTCGCGAGAAAAGCTGCTTTCTAAAATCAACCGCGCACTTTCTTAGAGACACACTCACACAATCAAACACTCCGAAAGTGGACACGGGCACGCCACACACCACAGTACACGCTCCTCGAGGCATTTGTTCTCTTAGACGGAAACCTGACACCCGTGCGTTTTGGCCGGCTTGGCCGACGCCTTGGTCGTCGTTGCCTTGGTCGTCGTCGTCGTCGTCGTCATCGTGCTCGTCTTCTTCTTGGTCATGCTGGCGGCAGTGCTACTAACGACGTCCTTGGCATTGACGTGGAAGAGGTTGGGCGAATTACGCCGCATCTCCCTCCAGCCGCAGATCGGCGGGGAGACGTAACAGCTGCGCTATACGGATATCTCGTAGTTCATGTCGTACACGCTGGCGCGGTCAGGCGTCGGCGTCGTCGGCCTCTGGTTCGAGGCGGACCTCGAGTCATTGGTCGCGGCCTGGGGTGCACCCTGAGAGTTGGGCGCCGAGACCATCTCCATAGAGTCGGTAATCTCGAGGGCGCGCACGAAAGACATGGGCCTGCGCCGGTTTTCACCGGACACGGCGTTGCCGGCCGAAGCCGCAGACGACGTCGGGGTGGTAGGCGTGACCATGCTGGTCTTTCGCTTCACCTGGGGCGACTGGTGTGGCGGAAAGACGGGCACACCACCGCGTACCACCGGGTGATAGGCGGCGCGTAAAGGAGCCGTCGAGTAGGGCTGCTGCGTCGGACTCGTCGGATTCGAGCGGTAGTATTCGTAGGGCAGAGGCGGACGCTGCGAGCCAGGGCCACCCTGTTGATTGAATAAGAAGAAAAAACAACAACACGTTAGTATACTCTGCAGCTTTTGTCTGCGTCTGCAGTCTTTCAATGCAATCAATAGATGCCAGAGTAATCGAGACAAAGTCTAATGAGACCTTGAAATATTTCAACGGTTTCTATAAAGCTTATTGGATCAGTGTCTAATGAGACCTCGCTCTAATTACTTTTATAGAAAGCGTCGAAGCGCCGAGTACGTTTCCAACAGAACTTTATCCAATTGAAGCATTAATTATTTCACGTGGAGGAAAATATATTTGTTTGTGAAATTAAATTCGCTTCCACGATCAGCGTTCAATCGCGATGGCCTTTAACGGCAAATCAAGTTGCTACGCCGCACGTGCGACACGAGCTTTCAGCCTTGTCAGACTGACATCCGATACCGTCTCAACGTCGTATAAACATCACGTGTAAACGCGACAGTTTATAGATATCAAAACCTGTCAAGTTCGTAACACTTTTATTGCTGGGCACAGAAATAGACGATCGCTCGATCATGTAACCGGCTATCGACCCGCCTCGCCTCTACATCTCGTTTACTTCCGGTCCAGTTCTAGCCATCGCACAGTGACGGTGACTATACTCAAATTCTGTCTTTTCAAATCCCCGCCCGCGAGACCGCGTGGACGACTCACGGTAGTTTGGAATAAAATTGAGAAAAAGAAGCGTACCATGGAAGCGTGGTGCTGCTGAGCCGCTTGGTGGGCAGCGGCGAGCGCGGCGACCGTCGAAGTCGGCCCGCTAGGAGGATAACCGCTACCGGGCGAGTTGTCCTTCCAGGTGTAGACTCCGCGCTGTGGTGAACCTGCCAGCTCCCTTATGTTGTCCACGGTGTTGTTGGTTCTTGCGTAAGGGTGCTCGTTAGCCTGGCGCACGAGTTCGCTCTCCGAGAGGAAGCGACGCTGCGGACTGTAACCTGGCTGCTTCTGCTGTTGCTGGACGCTCTGGTTTCCGTGTTGCTGGGCATCGTAGTACTTGGCTTGCTGCTGCTGTTGTTGTTGCTCGGATACGCCAATAAAGTCCGGCCGACGGACCTGCGTCGGGGTGCCTGGGTTCGATCTGCGAACAGACGTACAAACGTACGGACTCGTTTCACGTAATGACGACTTAGGGAGGTCGAGGCACAAGAGGCAGAAGGGCGTGGAAAAGTGAATACGACTTACTGCGGCTGAGCTTCGCTGATTTCTTTTTTTGAGACTGAAGCTTGAGTGAAGAGTGAGTAAAAGAAGAAGTGGGAGGGCGATAGAGAAAGACTGGATTAGATAGAAGAGCGCAGCGCTTAAGCAAAGCGCAGTGATTAGAACAGAAAAATGTCAGTCGAGTACACCGAGTTGACCTCTTTACAGTGACAATTTAATTCAATTTTTTTAACAGAGAGAATGTTGTTAATGCAATTTCGTAAGAGCGTTCTTGCACGATCGCAAAAGCTGCTAATTTGATTGTGCTTTGTTTTACTCGTTTATAGCGGTCGATATTGTCTAATTAGAGCTATAAGCAAACGCTATTATTACAACAAAGCGTTAACAGCTTGCAGTGTCACGTTCCACGGAACTCTGTATAAGTTTTCAAACAATCGACTTTTTTAAACGCCAGTGTAGAAGAGGCAATCAAGAAAAAGAGATAGTACGATATTCAAACACTAAAAGCTCTCAGTAAATTAAAGTCTATCTACTTTATTCGCCGACAGTAAACAAATTTTACTGTTCAAGCTAATACCTTGTTCCATCAAGTAAAAAAGACCTTGGCGCGATAAAAATAGATCGTATTGAAAAGATTATTTTTATCAGGCCGAGATCCTTTTTTAATTGAAATTTCAGTTCGAACGTATTGTACTATATTTTTTTCAGAGTTGTACTCAATTTGTTAATGAAGTGCAGAGCCTAATTTAGTGCTTACTGCGATCTATTATCAGGATTAGTTTCATGGATGAATGGTTATTATCATCTATTACCTTTAAATAATAAGCAAGCGAGAATAACCAATCCTGATTTGGAATCAAATTAAAATTAATCTGCAGATAATATTTCAGTAATATTATAAATGTTTAGTAAAAAAGACTGAATAATATAGCTCTATCATTCTTAGCAACTATGTAAACTGTAACAGGATGGCGATGATGGTATGACGAAAGGCAGAAAAGCCATAAGTGACTGCAAGGCCAAAGATGTACGATGATATTATGTGACACTTTGTAAATGGCTGATGAGAGAAACGCGCGCAACTAACAAGTATATGTATAAAGTAAAAATATAAATTATATAATGTTTATAATTGTAAATACATTCTGCTTAAAACGCACTCTTATATAACGCAGAACAAGTGGAGCACAATAAATATAGTATGCAAGAGAAAAGCGGTATACAATATAATATTAAATATATATTTGTAAAAAAAAAAGAATCAAACGGAACTAATAACTAAACATATAAATTAAAGAGAAAACTACAGAGAGAAAAGGCGTCCTTGCAGAACGAAGTTCGTGTTTTACCTGCAGTAGGTCGCAACATGTGACTGGCCGAAAGCAGCTCCTTGCAGTTACCACCCCCTGCAGTGGGACACAAACTTATCTATATACCACATAATCTCGTCAAGATTTACGTGCAAACTAAACTTTCCCATCTATCGCGCGAGCAGTGCTGCTTCGATGCTTCTCCCGTCGTTTTACGCCACTTTTCACCCTAACAAGCTATAAAACGTACTCTCTCAAACTTCGAAAATTGCGGTCGTCTAGATACTTTTTTGCTCAATTCACTTAATGTCGGGTTATCCCATAAAAACGTGTATCTCTATCTTCAGCATTTTTCAAAAAAGCCAGTTATTTAAAAGCGTATTGAAACAGATATACTACCTAATTTTTCAAAAGCTTCGATAAAGGTGAGAAAAAAAATGAGAATTACTAAAAAAAATGCATCTGACAATTTAGTTACTGCGTGGTCGATAATATGAGAGAACTAAAAATAAAGCAGTTTATATTGCACATATTAATAAAATCTTCAATCTTATTTTATTACATCCACTCGAAACGTGGGAGAAGCTCGAAAAGCTCCACATACACTACTACTGTGTTGTCGAGCTTTCTACGGCGCGCGGATTTATTTACGTTTACAAGTCTCTATTTTTATCGTGACATGTGACAAAAATTCTCTTGGTGAAAATGTGTGGCTTGATTGAAAAAAAAAGAATAACAAGAGAACGTGAGTAGTATAAGAAGTTTGAAAATTGTTGAGAAAAACTTATTAGTATCATCCGTTACTCACAATGTTAGACAAACTCGTTCGATCTCAACTAAAAGAAAAACAAATTACTCAATCTCCAATAAGCTCACGAATATATAGATCAGTCTAAGATGCCTTGTTCAATGCATTAATCGCGTTGTATGCGCGTTAAGTGGTGTACGATAAGATCTGGTTAAGTCTAAATATGATCCCCTGAATTAATGAAAGTAATACAAAAAATTAGAAAAAAAATTTACAATGTAGTATATGCGCAGTCGACAACTGCAGCTTAGTTTTTTCGGTGCTGGCTTTGGGCGTGAGAATAAACAGGGGAATAGAAAGACAGAGACAGAGACAAAAGTGAAGGCGTGAGCAAAGGTGTTGTATACAAATTTTGTTAATATAGTAATATAAATATATATATAGTAATAATATTACGGGCAGACGGGAAGGTTACAAAGGCTCTCTGAACGATTATATATAGATTAGATATAAATATTAATCGGAGACGCATTTCATTCACTTTTATACACGTTTAAAGATGCAATAGTCGACAGTAAAATAATAATAAAAAAAAATGTACATTATCTCTGATAGATAGGTGATGCTTCAGTATAACAATAATTTGGAAAAAGAAAAGAAAAAAATACAATAGCAATATATGGTCAAAGATCACTGCGCGTTCGGGGGACATCAACAGACAATATATATAATCAATATTGGGACAATAAACATAGTTTTCTGCCAAGGGGTACTGTTATACGAATGCGCATGTATGTAGGTAATATGTATAGTTTTGATGTATGTGTCTCCGGAGTGAATAAATTTGGGAAAGTGCGCCAGAACCGTACCTGCGAATAGGACTGGATATTGCTAACGGCGTCGGCACGCCAATAGCTTTGATTCGCTGCTGCATCGTCGGACTCGCGCCACCTTGGCGACCGCCCGTGCCCTGGCCTCCCGTCGCTGGGGAACCGCTCGACTCCGTCAAGGGATCTGGCGTGTGACTCCGAGAGCCATTTATGCCCCTGAAAAGATACATAAATATTGAAAATATTTATAGTTTGAAAACATCATTATCTAATAACAGCGTAAGAGATATCATGTATATAAACAGCACTGCTTCTTTAGATTTGCTGACGCGCCGAAAGCTATATACATGGTAACTGACGTAACGGTGCTGAAACTGATTGCAAATGTCATGACGGTTGAAGTCTAATCTGACGAGAATAATCACTATTAATCTCTCGTTATAATCTTCTGCGATAAAGCTTAATTTGAGACCTTTTTTTACGATTATCGTAACATGAACGAACTTCTGATTTTCTCAGCTATTTTTATTTGCAAAATAGAAATTTTAATAGTACGGGTGAAATACTTAGTCTTTTCAAACAGGATACAAGTAATTGATTTACAATAATGTAGTATGTCGCGTAAAAAAATTTAATGACTTGATGATCGATTTTGATATAAAGTTTGTAAATAGACTCTAAAATCAATATGCATAAAAGAGTATATAGCTGCTAGTTCTCTGCAAGCGTACATCTCAAATAATCAATACAAAATGGCTAAGGTGTCTGGGCGATGTGTTCATCTACTTTCTTACATTAATTATTGTGAACAGGGATAAATAATCATGATGATGATGTTTATTTTAAAAAAGGTTAGCTAAAACGATCGTCAAATCGTTGTGCTTAAGATTACGTTATGGAATAAAAATTAAAAAATGAAATGTCTACCTTTGTTTAGGATGCGGACTGCCTCTGGGATAATGTATGGGGTGACGATGCTGTGACTGTGGAGGATGCCTGGGAGATTCGTTGTTCTCCACAGGTGGCAGGAAGAAGTTGTTTTTCGAACCATGTCTCTGCAACGGCGGAGTTGGTTCACAGTCTGCTGATTGTGAAGCAGTTGGCTCCATGTCTGTATCGGAGCCGTCTCTACCAGGGGACAACTAAAAAATCCAACAACAACAAAAATTAAGTAAGCTTGTATAACATATTATGCGACACGACATCGTAAATTCATTATTTTACCATATTTTGTCGTTTGGAAGAGTGGTTAAATGTAGGGAAATTAGAAGTCTCAAAAATAGTATCTCGAGACTTTAAAAGGAACTTCGGATGAGGTATCGTTGGTCGTGAGAGAATTCTGAGTAAAAATGCGATTAACAGAATCAGAATTAAAGGAATTATTACCACAGATGCATTTCTATAAGTGCGTTTGACTTAAGTGTACAGATGTATAATAATGCTATATCTGAATGCTCATCTGTACATTTAAGAATTATCAAAGTCGTAAATAAGTTAATTTAAGAAAGCTGCTCTACTAATGCGCGAAGCGTTAAAAGCGCACGCTGCTATGCAACGAATATCAAGGGTGATTTGTTTGGTAAGCAAAATGCATCTAGCTCTTACCTTATTGTAAGCATTTGAACTGGCATTTCTAACACCATTGCTGCTATCCATGTAGGTTTTTACCTGGTTCTCGCTGTCTATCGTTGAGATTTCAGAAGTGCAAGCTCCGCGACGCTTCCCTGAATACTTTTCAGGCTTTATTAAGCTAAAAGAATAGAAATTTAGTTATACAAGGTTTTTTTTCCAAAATTACATTCATGAAAAACTAACGAAAGCTGATACAAACCTCGGATATTGTGGTCCGAATTGTGTGTAGCAGCAATTATGCAGGCAGCCTCGTGAGAACGGATTATAGCCACCATTGAATTTTCCTGTTACTTGTTCGTTCGTCGTGCGGCCTCGGGAGACCAACACTATATGAAAGACTGTTAATCCAAAAATTGGAATGAAGAGTAGGGTTACCACTCCCATGAGCACCATACTAATAATAGTGTTAAGGAAATACAGATTGATACACCAAAAGATTATTAATATGTGTAGATTTTTGATTTTAACAAAGGATACGCTATAATTGTTTGAACTTCGCCTAACTTCTGCTTGTGCTCCAAAACAAAGTACAGGCACAATCCAAATATACTAAGCATGTGCATACTCAGTGACAAAAGGAAGAAAAAGAAGAAACGGTAATTTCTTCTGCCAATACAGTTATTTACCCACGGACAATGATGATCAAATGTCTGTAATGATATCAAACGGTAATACCAAATTCGACTCTGCATTGATTTATATTTTCTATTTGAATTTATAATGTACCTCGATGCAATGGTTGCATACACTGCAATGTGAACATCTTGGTGGCCGATAAAATTTGCAGGTAACACACCACTTCATTCGAACAGTTATCCCATTAATTTCAACGCTTTTGTACAGCGGTGCTCTGAAATCATCTTCCCGGTCTTCATCTGGAGGAGCTGTAAACAGAGTAATTTTATTAATTGATTGTTTTGATTCATTCTAAAAGAATCTGAGTTTGCATTTGATATATTTCTTACCTTTTGGTATAACTCCAGGGTCCATGAAGGTGGCCAGTGTGAAGTTTGCCAGCACAAAAAATGTGATGACTCCTTGCAGTGCTGGCACCCATGGATATCGTGAGACATAATACTGGCACCTATAAAACAACAGGAAATCAATACAGGAAATAAAAATAAGGCGTAGGAGAAGTTTTAAAATTAAATTGTGCAAATCAAAAATAACAATTTACACAAGTTTTTATCTTTCCAAGCTATTAAAGTATTAATAATTCCTTGAATATTAAAAATAACTCTTGTTACAGATAGTTACAAACTTGTATTGTGCTGAAAAGCAGCACTTGGCTTTTTTATTAAATTAAATATATTAAAGGTATGCTTGATAACAACACTCTGGCACTGACTCATCCTTCTCACAATACTAGTATCATGAGCAATGCATTCACTAATCAAAACCAATTTCCCTTTACACATGCCCACTCGTACGTGAGCGCTCTAACTTTCTAAGTTTGAGCAAGTTTGAAAAAGTATAAAATGTTTCTGGAGTAGAGTTGTAAATGAAAGGAATGCGTGTACACAAAAATCAATTATTCTCCAAGGTTATGTTACTCAGAGTAGCATAAAATCAGTTAATCATTTCCTCTTGGGATTCGCGCATTCCGCGCTGTCTGCTTTGAAAGAGTGTCAGGAATAAATTGGAAAAAAAAGTTGCGAGTTAATTTTTTTTAAAGCTGCGGTGCAACCGTATCTGCAAGAATGCTAAAAGACAGACTGTCAAGAGGCAGACTTTCCAATAAACAGCGAACCTTGAACTCTGGTGAGCGAGGCAGAGTGTAGCATTAGCTACAGCCAGTCGCAGCAAGTGAAGTAAAGAAGAAAATAGTTAAACAGAGTGTACGGAGGAGAACAAAACTCACGGGAAGTAGAAGAAGAGCGTGGTCGTGCTGAGGAGGAGGGCCCAGGCGAAGGTGGCCGGAAGATACTTGGTCTTCGCGTCGCATTTCGGCATCCTGTCTGCTGCGGCTCTCCCGTGCACTCCGAGAGAGAGGGCAGCGACTAAGCGTGGTTATCCCCGTGGCCGTGGAAGAAGCTTCTCGCGCACTGGCGCACCGCACTAGCACTCTCGGCGGCAATGATTTCTGCTGGGAGAAAACATGGCCGCGTCCATTGATAGCGCCCCGCGCGCTATGCAGCGCTTATACCAAGGTGGGTACACGCGTTTTCCCGCTGACGAGCCCGCACTGGCGTCCGAGCTCCAGGAGTCCGAGCCCGGCGTCCTTGCACCGCTCCCCGATCTCGGCTTTTCCACCAGCAGATAAGGAGATACTCCCCAGACTGATGCGACGAGCTTGCTTTCCGCGCTCTCAGCTCGCTCGGAACTCGACTCTCTAGGACAGACTGGTCGTCGTCGTTCGCGCCGAGTTTCTACTTCGCTTCTGATCGTTTTCGGGCAGTCTCAGCAGACGAGCAACCTCGAGTCCTTCTCCTCGGGCAGGGTGATGGCTCGGAGTCTCCTACTCGAGCAGCCGTCGTCCATATCTGCTGCTAGTGCTGCTGCTGCCGACTGAACCTCTCCGCGGTTGTCGCGAGAGAGCGAGCGCGCGCGCGCGTGCCTCTATCTCTCTCTTTTTCGGTCGAAAGCGCCTCTCTAGCTCCGTCTTCCTCTCTCTCGTGCAGTAGTACTACTCGAGTGCGAGCCGCCGCCGTCGTCCCGATGGGAAGGCATGCCTTTTGCGTTTGAGGCAGCTTCGGTTGCGTTTTTCTCTTATTGCCTCTCGCGTGTATTTATTGACGATTATAACAGACACACACACACACACAGGGGCGACACTCGAGTGCGTTATCAAACACTCGGACGCCCGATCGCCGATTGCACTCGCGGGGACACCTGGCCAGACTCCAGGCTGCTCTGCTACTTCTACTTAGTTCGGCTTATCGCGAGCGAGGCGAGTAGAAGATATACACGACTCTGCTGCTCTTGCCAGGAATAGGCTGCCGCGCACGCATTCACGATACTCGGCGAACTATATACTGCAGGCCTCGATATATCGAGCTTCTTTCTCTCTCTCTTTCTCGCGCGCTCCTTTCGGAGAGCCACACTCGAGCTTACACATGCACCGCACGGCCAGCCAGCCCTGTACGTGTTTGCGCTCTCGGCCCGGCCCTTTTTACGCTGGAGACGACTGCTGCTCCAAAAGATCCGTTTCGGAGCAGCTTTCGCGCTATTCGATGCGCTTGAAAACGTCTTCGCGAGTTTCGTTCTGGGTCAGCTGGCCTCGATGGCCAAATGGCTTTTAAATGCAATTCATTGATGAAAGTAGAAAGCGAGCTTGAGAAACGGAAGCGCAAAACGGCCGCGGCTTGTATCGTGTCCGCGTGTGCGTCATGTACTGGATGTTCGTTTAGTTTGCCGCCGAGGAAAGCTTCGTCGGCTCTCGGCTATCTTATCTCGATACGAGTGGCTTGTTATTTTACGAGTCGCCGCTTTGAACTGTCTTGCGCTATTAGTCCTTCGGTGGCCCTATTCTCTGAATTTTCGGCTCGTTACAATTGAAAAATCGATTGCTTATGCTCGAGCTGATATGGGAGTGCCGTTTTGATAAAACACTGGGTAGCTAGCCTAGTATAGGTATATAGACCGAGTGTCTGCGAGCTGACTCGCGGTTGTCAGGAGAATTGCGACGTTGCCGGATCGCGTGCGCGGTGACAGCGCGTTTTCCGCTCGCATTTCTGGAGCGAAATAGCGGCATATTCGAACGTCTTTTTTTCTCGCATATATAACTCTCGCGCGCGAACGGCAATGAAAACGCACAGCTCGATTCGACTAGAAAGCGTCGAAGAAGTTTTTAGGCAATCCTCGGGATATAAATACCGTGTAGGTTCTTGAGTTAATTATAGACTTCGATTCTTGCTCAACGGTTCTTTATGTCCATTCAGAATTTTATATGAGCTTGATAATTTTCGATCGAAGCTATGCAAACTTTTTTTTGCGTGAGATTTTATTGGATTCCGGGAAGAATTAATTAAAAACTGCGCTTTGGAGCATATTCGCCAAGTTGAATGATAAGATGGTTATTTTTCGCCTCGTTGATCGCAGAACGTCGTTTTCCGCGAATTTTCTAGAACTCGTTAAAGTTTTGAACAACGACATATCTGCGTATACACACGTGCTCTATCGCTCAAAGAAACTTCGGCAAAGTTGCAGTTACCTATACATGCGGAAAACACCGAGAGTTACGCAATGACACGGCTAACCTCAAAGTTACTCCCGACGTTCTGCGCGCAAAGTAAAACGCAGAGAGAACGGCACCGGGAAAGAGACGAGAAGATCCGAGCAATAAGTATGCAACTGACGTAAAGTATATGGAAATTTGCGTTACTCTACTATTCACCCGGCATCGCCCTTGACAAACGTTGTTGTCGATTGTTTAACAAAGTCCAAACAATTCTGATCAGTAATGTCACAGCAGGTTATAGAACTTCAGGACGTAAAGACGAGAGCCGACATTAATAAACTTTTTTTCCAACAATGCACTCACCATGCGCTTGAGGTTTCTTTCGGGACTTACATCTTTGGTAAATAATTTTGTCATACTCAATACTTATTAGTTTTTGTATTTGCTTTCATCTGTTCTTTCTGAGCTTCGTGCAGGTACTGCTGCGCAGCGTTCATTAGTAGTAATTGTAATTTGTGGCCAATCTTTTTCGTAATTTTGATAAACAATTGTGCGACAGCTCATGTCAACAGTTTTCATCATTCGCAAAGCATTTGAAAATAAATTGTACCTCAAAGAACTGAAATACAGCATCATATTGTGCAACATTTGAAAAAATTGCAAACTGAACGTACTTATATTTTTACAGGTATCATTGCAATACCAATTGCCTTGAGGAACTTTCACAAACGTATTCCTATGGCTATCGAGTACAAAATGGCAATAGGTGCAGTATCTATGATAACGGTTTCTTACTTTGCTGGAAATTATGCAAAAGCTAGATGTGAGAGAAATTTGAAAAAGCAGCTGCACGATCTAAAAATGGAAGTTTAAGATACATTTATTACTTTATCCATTAATACTTAATATACAAAATGAATAGCATATTTAAGAGACTTACACCGCTTGCTAAAAGTGGTTTATTGTTTGGCAAACAAACTGTCCAGAGAAAGACATGGTTTATGGCATCCAGATTTAGATATGAAGACACATATTTTCATGTCGATGAAGAGAAAGAGCTTGAAAATCCAGAATACAATGAAATATCGAATGAATATCTTGGAGCTATTGCCAAGGGTCATAGAACTTTTGTAATCCAACCTTACATTAAATGGGGCAAAGGTAAAAAATATAATACCAATCGAGATTTGCAGCTTGCTGAAGCTGTGGCTCTAGTTGAGACTCTGCCTCATTGGACCGTGGTTGACAAGATGTGTGTGCCCTTGCTGACTTTGGAAAGGGAACAACTATTTGGATCCGGCAGTCTTGAGAATGTTAAAACAAGAGTTAAGTGTGGACGAAATGTTACGGCCATTTTTATTAGTACAAATACCCTAAAACATGTACAGCTTTTGGAGCTGGAAAAAATATTTGGTGTACCTGTATATGACCGGTATTCCCTTGTTATACATATTTTTCGATGTCATGCCATGAGCCCTGAGGCAAAACTTCAAGTAGCCCTTGCTGAACTTCCGTACATTTACAAGAAAATGAGTGAACTGTGTGGAAGGATAAATCTATTGGAAAAACGCAGATTATATTTGCAAGCTCGAGAGGCACAACTCAGAACGGCTTTAAAAAAACTCAAAAACAACAGAGACACGATTCGGAAAAAAAGAAAAAATCGTGGATTTGCTACTGTTGCTGTTGTTGGCTACACAAATGCTGGAAAGACATCGCTGATTAAAGGTACATTAATAAATAAAATCCAAGTGCAAGTCTGTAAAGGTAAATTTCAATGCTAAAGTATTTGTTTCTTTTCAGCATTAACTAGCGATGAGATGCTGAAACCAAGAAATGTTCTATTTGCGACACTGGACACAACAGCGCATGAAGGATACCTTCCTTGCAACATGAAAGTTCTCTATATCGATACCATTGGTTTTATTCAAGATGTTCCAGAGACACTGATAGAACCTTTTGTGGCCACGTTGGATGATGCCATGATTGCTGTACGTCTTAAACGCGTTCACGTTTTACTAAGCCAAAAATTGCATTAAAATTTGATAATGTAAACGACGTTATGTTTATTCCAGGACATCATAGTGCACGTTTATGATGCAAGCCACCCTGATAAGGAAGCGCAGATCGATCATGTCCGGAAGACGTTAAAATCGTTAACAGATGGTAACAGGCCGTTAATAGAGGTCGCTAACAAATGCGATCTAATCGAAGCGGGAACACTCCCAGAAGAGACGTTAGGCATTTCCGCGAAAACGACAAGCGGTAAAGCATTGTTTAGTTCAATATTCAATTATTTAGCGATAGAAAAGGAGATTTAACCATTGGTTATTCGTTACAGGAATAGATGTGTTGCGGCACGAGATAGAGAAGAAGGTTCTGTCGGAGACCGGCAGGTCGGTAATAAAAATGCGAGTTGAATCCGGAAGCGAGGCTGCAGCTTGGCTTTACAAAGAAGCTACCGTCGTGAACGCGGAGGCTGATCCAAAGGATCCACAGTTCTTGTTACTCGACGTTGTTGTGACTGAAAACACTCTGCACCGTTTCCGTCGCTTCTTGAAGCAATAATTTGAGATTTAAAGACACAGTGCTTTTTTAAGAGAGAACACTAATCTATATATTGTGATAATTCTATATCTGCATGTATAATAGTGTATAATGTATACGGTTGCATCTACTTGAATATTTATTTTTAAGAAAATAAAGAAGTTTCAAGCTACAATCGGGCACGAAGAGAGAAGTCGGGGCTTTGGATAGCGAACAATGTAAGAGTGTCAATTTAAATCTGCCCACTTTAGCCCCGACAGCGCTCGATATTCAAAGCCTCGATCGTCAGATTTATCAGAAAAAAGTCCTAAAAGCCAAAGTTGTTTTCTTGCGTAATGCATCGAACGCCGGCGTATATAGCGAGCTGCTGCAGCTGTAACAAGTAACAGGCGTGCGAACAAGAAAATGAAAGGAGAAGAAACGAACGAAGGAGAGAATGAGCGAGATTTCGCGCTATCAGAGCGGCATTGTTCGTGGTTAGAGACGGAAGAGAGGAGAGCCGTTCGTATAGAGCCGGCGAAGATATCTGCTGGCAGCCGCCACCGCCGCAGCGGAGAGTGAAACTCGTAGATAAGAGAAGAAAGGGAAGGGCAATTTTTCGACTCCCTCTCGTAATTTCGGTCACTGGTAAAAATATTTGTAAAATCGACGCTGCTACGTTTGCGCGATAGGCTTGAATTTCATTCAATTACGAATGCCGAAAGGTTATACCGTACAAACTCCGCTGTGTATTTCGGAGTTAGGGACGTTCACGTGCATAGGTGCAGCGAGGCGAGGCGAGAGAGAGAGAGAGAGAGAGAGAGAGACGAGAGGACGTTTTGCCGCGTTGATGGTCTGTGTGACGTGGAAACTTGTGCGAGCGGCGGCAACGAGAGGCAGAATTAGGCAAGGCTAGTAGCGCGCGATATTTGCACAATGGGAATTTCGAGCACGCGGTGATTAAGAGCGTTTATTGATAGGTGCTTCGGCGAGCCGGAAGTTTTAATTGAAAATCGATTTTCATGTAAGTCGCTTCGAGTCAACGGACCACTCGACGTTTTAATAGAGAGCGAGTTAGCGCGCTGAGTCGAGCGCGCCCGGCCCGTGAGAGCCTTTGTCATGATAATAATTAATCGAATTTATAATTCAATCAATTTTACGTCGCCGAAGATTTTAAGCGAGTTATATCGCGATAGGCGAATCACAATCCTGATATCTAAAATGAAGCTTTCACGCGTTACTGTAAATTCGGATCGCTCGATCGACTCGTGAATGTTTATATAGCGGCGCTCGCGCAGCGCGCATAACAAAAGCGTATAAAAAATTCAAGCCCCTTGGATTATCGAGCTTCAAAGTAGCAGCGATTTAAAATAGTATACGTAATCCGATATCCTGCGCGAGTCACTGGCGGTCAAACGAATAAAAAAAAATATGCCCCAACGCGGGAAATCGGGCGTTCGTAACTCGGAGCTCGTTTAGCGACGAGCGCTAACTATCAAAGCTCCGCTTTGCTTTGTGTAGTCTACGGGTATGTGCAGCGCCGGCCGATGGCTATTATACGTGCTCTGCTCGCTCCACGCGTGTATATGGGCAAACGATTATAGGGGCTCGTCGCGCGTGTATCAGCTGAGAGTCGGTAATGCAATGATATAATGCGACTATAGGCGCGGATTTTGCGCTCTCGGGTTCATGTCGAGGGCGCGCCCCCGACGGTGCTTTGGCTTTTTCGCAGCGCGAGCTCGTCCTCTCCAATGCTTATGAACATCAATCTTGTTAAAATCGAACGGACTCGTTACGAGCGATTTCGTACACCGGCTTTATATTATAACAGCGCAGGCATCTCGTTAACATTTTTTTTTTTTCTCCTCGATCACAGCGCTAAGGCGATAATAATTGTCGTGCGATCTTTCGCCGACAGTCTACAAAGCGCTGGGCTTCGTGTACGAGCTTGAATGCTCGAAATTAAAATTTACGATCGCAACTAGCTCGTTAAAACGCCTGGGCAAAGGGTCTGAAATCACTTAACAAAAGTCTGCCGCGGCGGTGCAAAAGAGTACGATGTAAACTACTCGGCTTATGTGTGTGTGTGTGTGTGTGTACCTACGTATACAGACTGCAGTAATGCCGTGTGTGCGAGACCGCCGTAAATGCGAATGCAAAAAGAGCTACGCGCCGTCGCGGCTGGATATGTGGGTCAATATTAATTATAGGAAAATATATACGTATAACGCGAGCGCGTTTTTTCGCCTCGACTTTTATCGGGCCAGCAGAGTAAAGCGGTGTATGTATATAGTCGTAAAAAAGCGTCGTCGGCTTGGACAAATTTACACGCTCGATTATATTTCGGGCTTTTTATTTTTCCGGGGATGCGACTAATTTTTTTTTTTTTTTTTTTTTCGTTTCATCAGCTATATAACTGTGTTTATAATTAAAGCACGGCACACGTCGGTAATTAAAATCCGCGCCGGGTGTACGTCGAACTGCCGCTCGTTCGAATGCGCGCGTGGAAATATCGGAGATGAAAAGCCGAGGGTGGTTGCCCCCCCCCCACCCACTCCACCCCCTTGGAAACGAGAAGATTGGTAGAACAGTACCTGACAGGTATAACTAACGGTGCGCGTATCGCGCGATACAGCCGTATAGCTATAACGTAGTCGAGACGCCTCAGAAGTTGCCTCGAACATCGAGGGAGAGAAAAACTTGATTTCGGAGCTACAGCGCGAATAAGAGAACAAAGCTATGGCTGAGTTGCCATTGGCTACCCCGCGGAATCTCTATTCGAGGGTTGTTTTCTATCTCTTCTGCCGTGCGATTTTCTGATAAAGAATTAGAATTTAATTTCATTGGGTGCACGCGCGAATCGACGCAGTTTTCAATAAAACAGTCGCTAATACAAGCGCCGTTTTTTCACAAGAATGCGCAAGGATACACTCGCTCGTCGCGCCGCAGTAACGCGAGATGATGCATATACGATCTCGTTATGTAAAGGACGAGGACTATGCGGTTACGTAAAAATACGTAGCGAGCGATCGCCAACGAGCATGTGATTATATAGACGCTCGCTCGTCTCTCCATACATCAAAGATTCAGTTTCACGTGGCTTCGTTTATCTGCACCGAGTATACACAAAGCCCCGGCATCATTCGATATTTACGCATTGTTACCGATAGCTCATCTCGGAAGCACATCCAAATAATGCACGTCCGACGTACAGCGCGCCTACTACCGTTTCCCCCCTGTTTAACGTAAACATCCTCGCATAGCTATGCACGCGGGTAAAAAAATCCTTCCGGGTACCAGGTCCTCTCGGTACGTCACTGCGCGGTGTGACAGGGGGGCGCGCCGCTCCCGTCGGTGGGGGGGGGCCGGAACGCAGCGGAGCTGGCACACAGCTGTGTGCGTCTCCGTCGCTCTCGCACGAGCAGACTGTGCGGTGTATAGCGCTGGAGAAAGAGCGAGAGAGAGAGAGAGAGAGAGAGACTGGAGAAAAAGAACGAGCAAGAGAGGTCGACGCCTGCGCGCTGGAGACGGGGCTCGGGCCGGCAGAGCGCAGCGCAGCCCCAGTCGAGTCCCGTGAGTCCGGGCAAGCGGTTCGTATAGCAGCAGCTCTACCTGGCGATCCGCAGTGTGTGCTCTGCAGAGCGTTGTGCTGTCTAAGCGCAACACTGCGCGCTCAGCCCGACCAGAGCTCTATATTTACGATACGCTTATAGGTTATCGGAGGCACAGGTTACGCTGATGCGATACGCGCATATACATACATACAAGTAAACAAAGAGTCGCCGGTCCACGTTTTCGATAAGCAGCGCCGATCGTCGGAGATAAGTGATATATACATATACACAAGAGCTGTGCGCGAGGATACTAGACGGACAGTGTGAGTGTGTGTGCTGTGTTGCCGAGATAAAATATATCCGAGAGCGGATTCTGCGCGTCGCACGGCAACGCCGCGGTCAACCAGTGTGTTTTCCTCGAAGCAGCAGCAGCAGCAGCAGCGTCTCTCGCCGAGTCGCTCGATGTCGCACCAGTGAGAGGTATACAGTTTTCGAGAGCGTATAAGCCGCAGCATCGGTGCATCGCATCGGTAGGCGCGCGCGCGCGCGAGAGAGAGAGAGAGAGAGTGGCTCCTGGCCGTGACAGTTCGATCGCCATTTTAGCGCCGGGAATGCGCGCCGCTCGCGGCCAATCGGCGCACGCTGCCGGCAGCAGGAGAACGCGCCGACTACGCCACCGCCAGCGACAAGAGTCGAGTAGCAGCAGCCTGCACCCCCGTCAACGGTCCTCCAGCTTGCAGCAGGAGTCGAGCCAACGCCTTCTCCGGGCAGCAGCTCCGCTACTCTAAGCTCTCTGACGGCGGCGCTAGCTACTGGCTCTCCCGCTTCGCGGAGCGGATCTCTGCGGGCAGGACGAGACTCGCCGAGAGTGCCACGGTATATACAGGCAGGAGCCGAGAGAGATAGAGGTTAGGATCGCGGCTACGAGGAGCTGCTCGGGCTTTTTTGCTCTCGGTGAGCAGCAGCAGCCAAGAGAGAGATAGAGAGAGAGAGAGAGAGAGGAGCGTCGCGCCCGTGCGGCGAGACGAAGAGGCGAACGGTGCGCGCGCACGCCTGCTTGCCTGCAGCCGGCTATCCCTGCGTTGTACCTTCGGCGGCGTCGACGACCACGGCTGCCAGTGAGTGCCCCCTGCCCTCTTTTACCTCTCTTTCTCTCTCTCTCTCTCTGTGTAACCTGTCTCTCTCATGGGCGAGCGATAGCATGTCGCGCCGAATACACCCGGACGTGGGTTAGGTTCGATCGCGTCTCGCCCTGCGGCAGTTTCGCGCGGTGGCTCTTTTGCACTGCCACGCGCGTTTCGCTGAAAAAAGTAGGTGGAGTCGCCGGGAGGTGTACGCGCGGCTTTTTTGGCGAGTGTGAGTGTGTGTATGTGTGGGATGCACGCGTGCATTGTTGCAATCGAAGAGCGATAGAATAGACCGGAGAAAGATTCAGAAGTGATAAGAGACGCTAGAACTGACGAATGTTTCTCGTTATTCGTCGAGTGCGCCGCTCGAGGAAGCTACGACGTGCGCTTTCTTTGGAAAATCGTCTCAGGGGCAGACTCGGGATTCTCGGAAAACTAGGTGGGGTCAGTCACTCGCGCGCGCGACTGCTGTGTGCAACAACCTGCTTTCCCTCTATCCGAGTGCGGCTTTTTTTTTGTCGAAAGCTCTTTCTTCTCTCAATTTCTCTCCCCTCGAAACGGAGAGCGTGTATACGCGCACGCAGTGGCTAATTAAGGAGATGCTTTATAAATTATGGCAGCTCGCTCTCTGCGCTTTCTTGCGTCTCGCGCTGCTGCAGCAGTGAACGTGTGCATCGTGCCGGGAGATAGGCGGGGCCTGCAAAGTTTGTAAATAGTCTTTTTTATTTACGCTGCGCGAGCGGGTACAAACTCTCGGGCCCGGGGAGATTCGTTTAAAAGAAGAAATATTTGATACTTGCCTTCTTTTTTCCCCCGACAAACGCGGGATTGCGGAAAAGTTTCTCAGCTGCATTAAAACTTGGATCGAGTTGTCCCGGGATAAAATTCGAGTCACGGATGTACATATTTTTAATCCGATAACTCGCCGTATCGGCTTCATGCAGCGCGGATTCCTACAGGTATCTCCAGTTTCTCGTTCGATATCGATGTACCGCGGAGAGAGCTCTTCCTCGCGGCTGCTATACATTGTTTACTCTATCTGCAGCATTGACAATTATTTGATCTTTTTCTCGGCCGTTAAAGAGGCTTTTCCCTCTCGGCGCCTATCTCGCGCCGCTATCCTACGAATTCCGCGGCTTTGTTTGTTTTTCTTTCTCTCGAGGCAGCAGCAGCAGCCCCGCCAGGAATTCTCGACGCGACTATGACGACGAGAGCGCTGTCGTCTTCACTTTTTAGCCCGGCTTTTCTTTGTTGTTATTCGACGTTTTCCTACGCGCGAGTTTATACTTATCGAAAACGGAGTTAGTAAATAGTGTATACAGGCCGGGTCGCGGGGATGGATCGTTGAACTTTTTCCGTAGAAAGGGGCGGGCAGAGGTGGGGGTGGGGCGTGAGACGGCAGAATTATTTTGAATCCACCTGAATTATTTCTGTGGGCGTCGTCATTATGACGATACACTTTTCTCGATAAAAACTGCTGAGACACTTTTTTCACTGAATAATTTGATATAGATACCCATACGATTCAAGACGCTTCATATTTTATGCCGCATGTTGCCCGCGTGTAATCCTCGTCCCTTTGTGCCTAGCTATACTCGTGTACGTTTCGTCACGCTTATACACTGAGATCGAATCGACGTCGGACAGCGAACGAGAACTTAAAATAGTCGCTCGGGAAATTAATTGAAAACCGCACTCGAAAGTGAGTACAAGTGCCACTCGGAATTTCGGGGGCATTTCGAGTGTGCGTGTGCGTGTGCGTGTACGGCGTAAACGTAGAGGCGCATGGGCGAGCAGTCGCGTATACAAACGAAAGGGAAGAAAAGCAACGTATAGGAGGAGAGAAGACGGTGTGGGAGGAAAGGAAAGGAGTAGTATCGGCGCCATACTGGCTCGCCGGTAATTTTCGACTCGCCGAGCCGAGAAGCCGAGGTATAGAGAGAGAGAGAGGGAATCGATCGCTAGAAAACGGAGCGACGATCTTTCACGAATTTAGTACTCGTAAAACATTAAAAGTGCTCGCGTATACGCGATTACTTACGTTTCAAGTGTTTTCCCCTGTACAGTGAGCGAGAGCTACGAGCTTTTCTATATACGCGATTTTAGCGAAATATATCGCGGAACAATTTTTAACTGCGCTTCTCTGTCTCTTTCTCTCTCTCTCTCTCTCTCTCTCTCTCTCTCTCTCTCTCTCTCTCTCCGTGTTTGTATCGTTTCTTCCGCGCAAGAGGATATCGCGCGAAATATAAAACTTTAACGGCGGCGAAATTTCGCTCGAAAATTTTCATAATCCTTCGCCGCCACGTCCCGCATATCGGCTTTATGTGTAATTTGCGGAATCGGGACTTTTATACGACAGTTTTACTGGCGAGCTTTGAATTTTTTTTCGCGCGCGTTTCCGCGAATTGCCAGCAGCGCCTTTGTTATTCGAGTCGAGTAAAAATTTTGCGGTTTTCTCCCGCGCATCCCCTGCACTCGAGAGTATCACAGGAATACCTCGACGGTATACGTGTTTTCATCTTTTCTCAGCCGCGAACACAATCGATTCGAAGAATGGAAGCCTCTCTCGACAATCGCTGTGTAAATTTCGCGCTATCGCAGAGACTAATGGCTTTTCAAAAGTTGCTTAGCATTTTGGCAGCAACGAAAAAATTCTCATCTCTCGTCACGGGCAAACAAATGAATCAGTCATTCTCTCTGCTCTCGCGGCCACGACGGCACACTTTTTCTATACGCGCGCGTGTGTACTCGATTCAGTGCAAACAACGGCCGAGATTCCGTACACGTTGATTTGTGCTCGTCGCGAGGTGGCAGCGTCGGCAAAAAATAGTTGACGCATCCATGACCATTAAAGGAAAATGGCTCGCTGCCGGCGGGCAAAGTTTTAATCCGGCGTTACGTTTAAAGTTGCGTCTCTCGTGTGTTTACATTAGAGCGACGCCACCAGCCTGTTCTATACTGTGGTGTATACCACGCCGGAGAGTAATTCCTCGCGTGTTTCGCGATCGAAACAAACTTTGCTCCCGCTGATACGGACAAGTGCAGTGTAATGTTGAATAAAGAGACAGGTATAAATGTAGCTATGGGAAAAATTAATCGCGCTAACGATTCGATTCCCAGCAGTCGCGCTTTTCTCTCTCTCTAGGTATATCGTTCGTATATAGCTGTTGGATTAATTAGCGATAGACCGTGTAATTTACAAGCCCTTCGAGACAGAGAGAGAGAGAGAGAGAGAGAGAGAGAGAGAGAGAGAGAGAGAAACGTATTTCCTTCTCTTACGCTTCAATTAGTCCGGGCTCTCGTCGAATTTAATCAGACGCGCTTGTAGCTTCTAATTTTCATGAGTATATGTAAAATTAAAATGATCGACTTTGTTTCTTGGGAGAGAGAGTGAAAAGAACGTTGTAATTTTTATAATAACAGTGTGTACATTTTGATCGAAATCCCCCGAGTAAAAAGTTATCTCATTATCCAGGAGGCATATGTCATCGCGCGTCCCCGGCGCGCTTGATATTAAAGTTTATTGCATCGTTAAATTTCATCGATCCCAATAGTAATCACACTCAACGTTCTCTCTCTCTCTCTCTCTCTCTCCCTCTCTCTCTCTCTCCCGAGTCTTTAAAACATTAAGCGGATGAGAGCCTTACACCTACGTCTCATACATTGATCATCCTCGTGTAAATTTTTAATCCGCTTCGCTCTCTCACTCCACTCCCCGCATAAAAACTAACGATCGCTCCCCGCCATATTCAGCAGCCCTACCCATCCGCCGGCTTGAATGTATCCAATAAAGAAGCGGTGGGAAAAATGACGGCAGCTCTTTCCGTAGTAAATCTAAAATTTAACACTGCTCACGCATATAAGAGCTTTGCTCGGAAAATCGGAATAAAATTATTTCTCCTCGTAATCGAGAGTCATACCTGCATATGTATGTACGCGTGCGCGCGCGTGTGTGTGTGTGTTTGATGGGGGAGTGCAGAGAGCGCGTTAGAGAGACTGGGACATATGTCGGCGCGCGGCTCTCTCTCTCTCTCTCTCTCTGTACCGTCCGGCGCTCAATCACGCTGATTTGCATGTTCTGATTGTTGAAGGCAGTAGCTGCGACGGAGGCGGCAACGGCAACGGAGCAGACAAGGACGGCGACGACCACAGCCCGGCGAAATTGCCGGCATAGACTAGCCAGGGGCAACCGATTGTCACAGTGCGCTGCACCAGCTGCGTAACTGCAGTCTTAGCCGAGACAGTGAGATAGAGAGAAAGAGAAAAGGAGAGGATAAACTTGTGCGCGGTTGTGTGTTGACTAGTGTAAACAGCCTATACTGTATAACAGCGCGGGCTACGCACAGATTACATAGTGACTAGTGATAATTTTTTGGTTGTTCGGTGAACGCGGACACGCGGGCCAGCAATACGAGGCGACTGTACACGAGCGAAGAGCGAGCGACGCCGAGTCGTCGCTGGATACGACTATCTGCACATTTTGGTGAGTCACTTAGTTGCTTGTATTTGTTTTCTCCTGCAATATAACCAGCGCCGAGTGTATGAATCGTCGGGAATTTCGCTGTTCAAAAATAGATCGCCCTCCCGCAATAAACGGCTCATTAAAACAAGAAAAATACGTCCCTTCGCTGCCTCACGTGTTTGGCAGATGTCGCGCGCGAGGAAACTTTTCGCTTTTTCCAGCGTCGGATCTTTCCTCTGAAAATAAAAGCTCACTCGATGGGCCGCTTTCACGACTACGTAGAGCCGGCAAATTGAATCGTTCCTTTTTCGCGATTCGAGGCGGACGCTAATGGCTGGTTGCTAGAACGTACCGCAAACGTTGATTATCTCTCGACGCGCGGCTGCTCTCCCCTGATGATAAGGAAAAAATCGGTAGTTATTGCTCGCGCTCATTATATCTCTCCCGACACCTTTATAATATGCGCGTATGGATTTTTCTCTCTGAATACGCGCGGCGGACGTTTGTTGTAGGTAGATTGCGATCTCGATTCGGTTTTGTTTGGAGGAGGAAAGATTGAAGTGGAGCGCTCTCACGAGCGGCATTATACGGCGCGACGAGATTAGTGTCTTTCTATCTCCGTGAAAAGCCAGCAAGGAGGCTCGATAAAACGACAAGTTCAAGCCCGCGGAAATAGTCGAGCGCTCTATTTCGAGCTTTCATACCGGCTATTATACATGATATTATCAGCAGCGATGGCTCGGCCACTTGAGCCTCCGAAAAACTGGGAGCTGTTCCTCTCGTCTGTCCCGAAAAAATCACGGAGCAGCATACACCGGGGGTATAAATACTCGAGAGCTGAAAGAGACGGAGAGAGAAAAAGAGAACAGCTCTCCTTCCTCTCTCGCAGAGCGAGTCCGTACACGTCCAGCCGAGCATCAGAGCAGCGGCGTCGGCATACCTCCCGCATCCTCTCTCTCTCTCTCTCTCTCTCTCGTGTGTGTTTGCCGGCGGCTCGCATGCAGGTACCCACGAAATAATGGGGCCGAGGAGAAGGACGACGCGGAGTAGATGAGTGAGAGCAGGAGGAGGAGGAGGAGGAGGAGGAGGAGGAAGGATGGCCCCTATTTGCTTAGAATCGCTCTCGCTCGGCGCAGGCGCAGAGGGACACAGAGGGAGAGTTCAGCTGCTATTCGGGTGAATTCGCGCGTTATATGCTCTCTCTATCTTTGTATGACGCTCGTGTCGGTGCAGGGGCTTACACACAGGGGGAGAGAGATAGCGAGCGCGCGCGGCGGGTTGCGAAGGGAGGTTTGTTAACGCGTTTGCTCTGGCTATCGATTTGATTGGATTCCCTCCTGCCTAGACTCCCTCCGTACAGGAGAGATCTCGGCAAGCAACTTTTAGCCTTCTCTCTCTCTCTCTCTCTCGCCCTTCAGCCCTGTGTACGGGCGGCAGTAGCTCCTCCTCGACGCGAACAGGACCTCTCCCTTGAATAGCAGTCGGTCCGATGCTCTATAGAGTTGAAAAAGTAGGGACTGTACGTAGGAGGGAGAGAGAAGGAAAGTTTGGAGGCGGCGGCGGCGGCGGCGGCGGCTGGAGTTTACAGAGTCGCTGGGGTCCTGGAATATCGAGAGGTTGCTGCTGCTTCGAGCCCAGGAGGAGTATATAGCTCGTGAGAGGGGGGCAAGTGCAGACTCTACTTATGGCCGAAGAATTTTGTGATTTTAAACTTTTTCCTTCGGCGCTGCCACGAGTGCCTTCTTGTTTTGTTGTGCAAAGGGGTAAATGTTCGCGGAGAGTTTTTCCCTCCGATCTCTCCTACTTAGCCGAGGCTTGCTTTTATCTCCCTCGAGAGAGAGAGAGAGAGAGAGAGAACTTTTTTCTCTCCTCTCCTCGGCTATTCGGCGAGCTTTGTTCGATTTTAAATAGCTGCTCTCCGCGCGCCGCATGTATATTCAGCGAAAGCAAACATTTTTCGAAATGCTTAGAATTTCGCGGATGCGGAGAGAGAGAGAGAGAGAGAGAGAGATTCCGTGTCGGCATTTCTGAGCAAGCGAAAAGGGGAAAAAGCCGACGACAACGCGGCTGAAGGACGAGAGGGAGCCCGATAAAGCTCTCTCCTAGAGTTCCGCAAGAGTTGCGATCGCTGTAGTTGAACAGCTCTCTCGGGTCTCCTAGCACCGCGAAAAAAAATACACTGCGAATTTCTCGAAGCTTATTACACTCGAACTAACCCTCTCGGAGAGCATAGTCGCGAATAAATCATAACAAACAACGATCGCTCAGTGTCTCGTCGAGTGTCTAAACAAACTCCTCGTTACACGCGTCGGTCTCCCACGCCGCTGCCTGATGCATTCGCGAGAGAGCATTATGCTCTCTGTCCATACGTACATGCATGTGTATAGGTATACGTACACGGCTGCGCGCGAGGAGAGAAAAGGATCGACGCGTGCTCCCACGGACCCTCTCGCGCTGTTGCAGCACACACACACACACACACACGTGCAAGCGCGCGCGCGCCCGTGTGTCGTCCGTTCTCTCGAGCTCACCTCCGTGCTCTTCTCTCTCTCTCTCTTATTCTCTCTGCAGCTAAACGTGCGGAGGAAGAGAGATCCCTTCGATCCTCTCGCGCGCGGCGGTTATGCTCTCCCACTCTCTTTCTCTCTGTCCTTTCTCTTGGGGCCCGGCACCACCGCCACCGCCGCGGGAATCGACGAGGAGCTGCCGAGGTATTTCGAATGTAGTTTTCGCTCGCCTCGGCCTTTTGTATACGGATTTTTGTTTTATGCATTCGACTTGGGGATCGTCCCCCCCTACGTATACACTCTAAACCGACGGCTTCCCCCGCAGGCGCCACTGACCTGGCTCCGCTTCAAAAGATTTTTCGTACACGGGCGCGATTGATCTTTCAGAAAACGCCGGAAATTATTCGGTTCGACCCGGCCTTTTGTCTTTAGCTCGCGTTCACGCTTTTTCGTCCTCGTGTGTATTCCACGCTGGAAATCGGGCTGTTTTTCTCGCTCTCTCGAGAGAGAGAGAGGTTTCGAATTATTTTTACGCTCATCACTTTCGCAACGAAACTGCGTCGGTCGTCTCGTCTTACGATATTGCGGTGCGCCGGCTGCATTCGCAGAAAACTCGAGTTGTAACTCGTTTTCAATTCGCTTTCGAGTCGCGCCGTAACTCTAATAGTCGTATCGTTAAACGACGCTGAATATTTATAATTCTCCGAATGTAGCGAGCGCGCGCACGCGCGAGAGAGAGAGAGAGAGAGAGAGAGATAAGTGGGTCACTCTCGAGTGCAACAATCTCCGTGAATTGTCGTGATTGATAATAGCCGCGCGACGCTTTCGCGGAAAAAACGCCTGTAATACGATATTATACAAAATAAAACAAGCTTATATTCTCAGAGATCGTACCATACACTCGATGATGAAAAAACACAGCGCCGCCGCGAGTTTCGCAAGGCCGTTCTCGAGAAAGAGCCTGGATGACGGTCGGGAAAACTCAGATCGATTGATTTGTTCTTTCTTAATCGCTCCCTTTCTTCGCAAGCCGAGCATGTGCACGTTCACCTATCCCTCTCCTCGCGTGTACTCGCGTGCATGCATAAACGCGTGCGCGTGTATGCATGTGTGTGTAAGCCGCTGAACAAAGACGGAAAAGGATCTGCCAGCAGCAGCGCAACGCGGACTTTCCCCCCCCCCCCCCTCCCCCTACTCCTCTCGAGGCACTGCATTCCGCGACAGCGCGGCGTGCATCGCGCGCTGCGTGAATGGAAAGGAATTTTTTTCAGTCAAGGCTGCGCGAAAAGTCGTTGTAGGTCGCGAGCACAAGGCGACGGCTCGGATTTTCGTTGATAAGTCTCGCGGCTGCGGGAGAAATCACGATGTTTGCCGTGGAATTATCGCGAGTCACTCTCGCTCTCACCAATATGCGTAAGTATGAGTACCAGCTGCTTCCGTCACGCTGAGAAAATAGATGCGTGACTAATTTCCTCGCGTCGTCGTCGTCGTCGTCGTCGTCGTCGTCGGTGATATAAGAGCCGAGAGAGGAGAGTCAGACTCGAACAAGATCGATTTCCCCCTAATTGAAGAGTCGCGCTGTGTAATGAATTCAGCGCCGGATTCGTCGGAATTTTTTCGCTTCCTTATCCGGCTATGGGGAATTTCTCTCTCTCTCTCTCTCTCTCTCTCTGGTACACTTATATACGACACACGCAGGCTCGCTCGGCGTTTGTCGGCGGTGTTCGTGGGCATATGCGCGCGAGATTAACGACAGCCGGGGAGAAAACGCGCGTACGCTAGCTCCGCGGGCCGAGGCCTTACGTGCCTCGCTCGCGTACACAGCGAGTCGCTCTTTACGGCCCTGACTTTGAGAAAGAGAGAAGAGAGGAGAGCGAGGATTGACCGAGTCGATGCTATCGCGCGCGAGCGCTCTTTCCTTCGTCTTCTTCTCTCTTCTCCACACTCAGCTCTCTCTCTCTCTCTCGTCTTTGTCGATTTTTTCCCTCGATCTCTAGCTTCGTTTTTGCTGCGTCGTATGGTCGCGCGAGCGATTGCCACGACGAGCGACGGCGCGTAGACATTTAGCTCGACAATAAAATCTGATGACTCCATTATTTCTCTCCGCGTGTGCTGTCCCGGGAGTCTTTCACTCTTCTCTTGCCGTTGATACTGCCGCGCGATTTTTTACGTTAGCGCGCGAAATTCAAATTCTGTTTCATAAAGACTTTGATGAAATCACGGGTATATATATACCCGTGCAATGCGCGTACGGAGGTAGAAAGAGGGAATCCCGCATGCGCGAGAGAGATTTTTATCGGCGACGGCCCGCGGAGAGCAGTGGGGAAAGAGGGAAAACGATAATGAACCGTTTGTGTAAACACACTTATTCAATGTAATTGCTTAATAAATCCCGAGTTCGAGATTTTTGTTTGCTCTCGCTTGCGAGTACCTGAGCAGCAGCAGGGTAGATAACGTTTTTCGAATTTATCTTGGAAATTTGAGAAATACCCTATACGCCAGGGGTTAGCCGAGCAGCGGCGGCAGGATGTTTAGACAGGATGACGGGCGAGTATGAAGCTGTATAATAAACCTCCGCCGCTGCTGCCGGTGCGCTTATAGCGAGAGAGAGAGAGAGAGAGAGAGAGAGAAAATCTGCAGCTTGTTACAAACTGCGAGCGTCGGCGGCGAACTTCAACTCGTTTATCATTCATCCGGGAAAAAATATCGCGCGGAGGGGTTATCTCTCTCGCTCGCCGGGTTAAGCGTCCTGGCGATTACGCAGCCGTTGCTGTGCTCGGTTAGCCGCGATTATTGTGTGTGAATTCCCCGAAGTACAACAAAACACGTAATAATAATACTCGGGGAAAAAGGGAGCAGCCACGTCAGCTGCGCCGCGCGAAATTACGAAATTCCTTTCTTCGGCGCTTTATGAATGAAATGGTATATCTGGTATTTATTTTTGCCCGCTCCAATGCGGCACGGCGTAGCAGCCATTCTTTTGCTCAATGGACCGCGTCGATTCGTGAATAGCGAGGCTCTCTCACGCAGGTTACAGCTAGATTAAGGTATAAAGTTCCTGCTCTCTGAAAAGCAAAATTGCGACTTCCTCCCCATTGTTGCGCGTTTAAAGTCGAGACTGTAAAACCAGAGAGAGGCCTCCTCCTCGAAAGCTGTGCTATATATGCTATATACTCGTCTTTCGAGTTCTTCTTCTCCTTCTTCTTCTTGAGCGTTGGACTCGATGTTACGCAAAACCGGATCGGCTGACCTTCGAAAACTCGAACGGTAGCGACCTTCCCGCCGAGAATTCATAAATAAAGAAAATCAGAATCTTTCGAGAGAGGGCCGTACACCGACTGGGATCACATGTTTCTTTTTACGCAGGTGGGATGGGCACACACACGTGCCCCGTGGAATTTTCGACCGCGCGGCGGTAGAACGAGCTCGAGGCTAATCTGGCCGATGAAGTTTTTTAAGCGGTTTGTTTTAATTACAAGCTCCGATAAAAAGGCGCGCGTTAAAATATGCCCGAGGGAAGAGGGAGTAGGCGCGTATTTCGCGGAAATTTATTATCTCGTTGAAATTGGGAAGTTTATCGCGTATTGGGAAGCACGTCTCTCGGGTGTATAAGGGGATGTGGCGAGAGCAACAAACAACAACAAGTCACGCGGGTAAAAACCCAAACTTCGGTTAGTCCGAAAAGCCTGTCTGAGAGAGAGAGAGAGGGAAGTTCGAGGCAACAGGAAGCAGACGATCTCGCGCGGCCAAAACACAATCGATGCTCCATGTGGTCCGGTCAATCTTCGTCGGGCTCCTATTTTACCTTGAGCTTCCACCTCTCTTCTTTGGGCCCTTTTTCTCTCTCCTCAGGTCTCAACTCGCTCTTCTTTCTGGCTCGCGCTCTCGTGGCATCCCGTATTCCGGCCTCGAACCACCTCCTCCTCCTCCTCCTCTTCTTTTTTTTCTCATTCCGTCCGATGCCTCCTCGGTCTCCTCTCTCGACTCTTTTTTTCCTCGGCGAGCTGGCCGCTTTGTTCCTCGTACAGGTATATACCACGCTTCTCGTTCTCGCAATTTTTCTAACCGAGAGCGTGCAGCAGCGCCGCGGAATTTTGCGTGCGATGCTTCGGCCTTTTTACACAGACGAGTCTCCTCTGGCATCTGCAGCGGCATTAGCAGCTATTTTGCGAAGAAACCTCTCGGATTTCAACGCCGATACTGGGAGAAATCCGCGTCGAGATAATTGCGAGCCATCGGAATCGAATACGGCGCTCATTGAGTTCTTCGATATCCCGTCATTAGGCGCTCGCGTCTGGTTCGCGTTAGTCTTTTTCCTCCTCTCGCGCGCGCGCGCAATCAGCAGCGCGGCGGTAACGATTACGACGCGTATCGCGTAAATCCGTACGTATAAAGAAAGAGCGGCGAAAAACACCGGCCGTAACCGTACAGAACTATAAAACTCTCCGAGGAGGGAAAGAGCAGGAAGACTGCACCGCAAGTTTCGCGAGTGCGAGAATCCCGGACTCCAGACTGGCCAAAGACCTTTGGCCGAGGAAGAGAGAGAGAGAGAGAGAGAGAGAGAGAGAGAGAGAGACAAAGAGATTTGACTGGAGGCCCGGGAGGGCTGAAACTCCACCTCGGCGACGCATCCTGCTCTCCTCTCTTTTTCTCGCGAACACACGAGACGAATTCCCCGGCTTACCGGAGGAGGACTTTGAGAAACTTGTCTGCCACCGCTCGCGTGATATGCTCTATATTATTCTGTGTCGCGGAGACGTGCTTTGACTCCAGCTCATAACGAGAGAGAGAGAGAAACAGCGGTTAATTACATGAACGATCCGATGCTCTCTTTTTCCCTTCTTGGCGAGGGAGGATTACGCACGGGAGAATTTTCAGCGTTCGCGGATTAAGCCGTTGCGTGCGCGTGTTATTTATTGCGAGCGTTTTGTAGTGGCTGATTAGCGCGCGACTTCCGTGGCTAATTTTCGCGTAATCGCTCGTAAATCTTGCCGTAAGCGCGCGCCAGCGGACAAATAAAGAAATCAAGCGGCGACGAGGAATTCGCGCGCGCGGCGGCTCATAAGCCGATGAGCGAGCGAGCGGGCAAATAGAGGCGCGCACACTTTCATCCTGAGTTATAAGAATAAGGCTGACTCTCTCGCGCGCGAAAGTGACGATATAATCTAATTTTACTATCCTCGCGACAGCGTCGAATTCCATTCAAGTGGAGCATCATCGCTTTTATGAATAAAGCCGATAAATAAAGTGGCTAGTAACGGCATTAGCCGGGGAGAGAGCGTAAGTCAATTCATTCGTCCATTGTATCCGACTTAACTCGCTTAAATTCTCTCGGGCATTATACTGCCCCCGAGGAGAAAGATCTTTAGGGCCCAATCACGGCACGCACAGACGACCAGCAGCAGCGGACAACGAGTTCGAGCCTCCAATTAGATCGTAATTAGGTGGATATATAGTGAGCGAGAGGATGACGGCTGATCGCGCGTTTCGACGCTGCGTTCCTATTATCTGCGGCCCGATATCTTTCTCACGATGCTGCACGCATAGCAACGCCTTTATCTCTCTCGGCGTGTGTGTGTATTACACGCGCTGCACGGAGAGAAAGAACCGCCGAGCAGCGAGTGAGTCTTTCCGATTGTGCAGACTGTGTCTGACTGACTCGCGCTGATGGGAGCGTGTTATCGAGAGAGCGATTCCGAACAATGGCTCAGCGGCGTACCGATGGATTATTATTCATCGCTGACTATACGACTCTATTGCCTTTTTTTCTTCTCATCGACCCATTCAAATTTCACTCTTGCGATTTTTTATAATCGATCGAAAACAACGCGTACAGCAGGTGATACGGGTATTATATACTCGCGCAATTAAAAAGTCGGGGCAAAAAACGATCGCGCGCAGGTGTGTACGTCGAAGCGTGTTATTAGCCACGAATTTCCGACGAGAGAAGAAGAAGAAGAGGCGGCGAGATTATGTCACGGTGTGTGTGTGTGTGTGTGTGAGTGCGAGCTGCAGCGTATATAAGTAAGCCGCCTCGGGCGATCTTTCAACGCGAGCCGGCTGTTAAGACCGAAATGTGCCATAATCGCGAGGCTCTTCCGTGAAATCAATGGGGGAAAATCGGAGCCGATTCAAGGTCGTTCACCCGCTCTCTCTCTCTCTCTCTCTCTCTTTCTCCGCAGCCAATTACTCTCCGGCGGCTTCTGCAATTAAACGTTAGAGGGAGAGCACACGAGCGCAAAAACCATTCGGCGTGTCGAATGATTGATGACGCGGAATTTTTTTTTTTCGGGAGACCGATCGCCGCCGCGTAAACGTTTCGCTGAATGATTCATTTTCGACGAAGTGTGTACACACACGACGAGGCGCGCCGCGCTTTTGTATTTGTATTCCGCCGCCGCGCTGCTGCTGCTGCTGTGGTTTTGCTCACGCAGGCTCGTTGTTTATACTCGCGTCGCATCGGGGCTCGATCGCGAGAGAGTGTATGCGTGAAAAAACGCGCGTTGTGTTCCGAAATGTATGTGCGAGAGCAGGGGGGGGGGGACCCATGATGCGCAAAGTGGACGCGAGATTTATGGTGGCGACGATACGCGCGGGGGAACGGGTTTCGAGTAAAATTTGGCGTTAAGATTACGCGATATTGAGATATTCGCTCGACATCGCATTGCAGTTTAGAATAATTATTTTCCTCCCGAATCGAGCGGCAGCGCGTCATTTCAGCGGCCGCCAAGTTGGCTGCATTGACTCCCTCCACCTTCCACCTCCTCCTCTCCTTCTTCTTCTTCTCTCGGCTCAGGTCAGACACCCTTTGGCCGGCTTCTTTTTTCGTTCACACGTACTCTCGGGGCAGCAGCAGCGGCGGCGCTCTTGTTCCCCCCGGATCCTCTCGGCTTTTCACCAACACTTTCCTCGGGGCGCTTTCAAGTATTAGAGAAGCGTTGCCGCCGCCGTCTTCGCTCTCGACCCCGTTTTTCCCGATGCGGAGAGCGCACGACCTTTGGAAGGCCTCGTGTACGGAAGCGGAAGCGGCCTACCGAGCGCCTGGCGCCTCCTCCGCACACTGCTGTCAGCTACTCTCTCCCTGCGGCTTATCAATGACGAGAAGACCGCACGAGCCATACTGATAACAAGACACGGCGTTGTTGTAGCGACCGCAGAGAGTAGTGCGCTGCGGCGTTTAGAGAGCGACACGGCTACTGTATACGCGATGCTGCTGCTGCTGCTTTTCCCACGGGTCTACTTGATTCCTCGCGCGCGCGACTCCTTCTCGTGCGCTGCTCACATTCTAAAAGGCCTTTTTTATCATCGCCTGTACGTTGCGATGCGGTGTGTGACACAGTTTTTTCGTTTTTGCTGCTTCCTGTCGCGTGGCTTCGGTCGGGGGGATATACGTTGCTGGAATGCGAAATCTTATACGGGAACAATTTGTTAGCATCGCTGTGCTTTATCTCGCGAGGGCTGCACGAACTTTAAGGATTAATAAAAAGGGAGGGAGCAGAGTAACAAGTATTTGCGCAGAGAGTTAAGTAAATTCGAAGTCTTGCGGTGCATTTTTATCGCGCGGCGGAGGGGCTGTTTTAAAATTCTTCCGAGGCCTTTGAGGGAACCGTTACTTTTTACCCCTCGTAAAGTCCCTACGGGAAAACTTTCCGGCTGCGCCCGGCCATCCGAGAGCCGGCAATCTACGAAACTCTGTGTGTGTGTGTGTGTGTGTGTGTGTGTGTGGATAGTACACGTCGGGCTCTCGTAAATTTCCCTTTTCGCAATGTTTTTCCTATAATTATCGAGAGCTTGTAAACTTGAGCGCGTTTCCAGTGCTCAGCCGAGAGATCGTCTGTACGATAGCTTTGTCCGCGGATTTATAACGCAGCAATATTAATAATTGCCTCCTCGTCGTCATCCTATCAATCGTAAGCATCAGCTCTCTCGCGACAATCGCTTTCGAATCCGAAAGAATCATCGAGCGGATGCGCGAACAATAAGGACAGAAAGGGCCAATTTGTTATACTTGTTTCATCCGGCGGCGGCTGATTTACAGCTCGTCCGAGCGCGGACACATAAATTTAAATTACAATGCGCGTATACTTTATTAATCATCCGCGTTCTGAGGTAAAAGGAGGAGAAAAAAGCAGCGAAACGCATCGAACAGAGCCGAGTATCTCCGTTCGACAGACACGACGCTGAGGCGTATAATCGTCGAGCCCAAAAAAAAGAGAGAGAGAGAGAGACCAGAGACAGGCCTGCTGAGATATGAACCTGATGCGAGCGCGGCACACGGGAAGGAGGGAAAGAAAGAGCGAGGCCAGCGAGAGGCGGAGGAGGAGAAGGAAAAAAATAAAAGGAAAGAGGGACACATTGGCTCGCATAACCCGGAGCGCGTTATCAATCATTGCGGCCGAGATTTTTCGCCGGCTCAGCAGCAGCGGCAGTGGATTCTCTGCTGTGGGGTCGATTCGTCTCGCGACTCTCGGGCTCTTTTTCGACGGAGCGAAAGAGAGAGAGGACTGCAGCGAAGGGAGGACATAATCAAGAGAGGAGAAAAAGAAAACGGGATACGCGGCCTTTGTATCAATCTCGACGTTGCTTTAAATAAATATTTTGAGCCGCCGGACGCGCGAACCTCGAGGATAAATGATGGGCGCGACGGACGCGCGGAGATTTTTTATTAAAAAGCGCGCGCAGAGAGCTGATTCGAATTTGCTTTTCCCCCCGCAGCAGCGGACGGCGGGGAAGATTGATTTTGGAAAAAAAAATATCGCTAAACCGCGAAAGTGATTGATCGGTGGTTTCTGTCTAGATACACACACAGAGACACACGCCTATACGAAGCAGCAGCGCCCGAGGAGTTGTACACGCGGGAGGAAAAAAAGGAAAGCGCAGTCAGCCAAATCCATCCTCTGTCGATGATTTTTGCTCCAGTTCATCCTCCCCCCAAAAAAGCCTCGAAATAGATCCTGCAGCAGCCGCGGGGCATCCTGTCGCTCTCTCTCTCTCTCTCTCTCTCTCTCTCTCTCTCTCTCTTCCTCTTTGCTGCTGGCTGTGTGAAAAGAACGAGGTCAAATCCGGACGAGCATTGAGACGTCTCTCAAGCTGTGGCCACTGCACACCTATATACGTGTATGTGTTCGCTGTGGAAAGAGGGAGAAAAACGGAAAATCGACGGCTGCTCCGATCTTTATCGAGAGCGGGCAAAGACACGTGTAATATGCGGCGATTTGACGCATATCGATAGATGCGAGGTGGAGATATACAGCCGGTCGCGTGCGCTGTAATTTTCGGTTATTGTACTAGAAAATTCGAGCGAGGGTCGGGGACGGGAAATTCGATAGCCTGTTTCGGGGCTTCAAAGGGGATGATACGCGCTTGCGCTCGCCGTATGTTTTCGATGCGATACGCGCGCACTGCACTCTTGTCCGTCTTCTATCGGGCGACCGTTTTTATCGCGTATTTACGCTCGCTCGTATTATTTCAGGCGAAATGAGAAAAACGAATCCGAGGAGAATTTATTATTTCGCGGACGACAAAAGCCACTGTGCGGCGCTATTTTTATTTTCGTCCTCAGATTATCTTATTTTATTCTAACAGTTCTCCCTTTTCAGCGTTTAAAATTGAGCGAGAGAGACCTACATAGCGCCGCTCTGTACGCGGAATACACAAAACTTCATTTATATTCATAAGTTGAAGCGCCGCGCGTTACACGTGGAAAAAAAGACGGACAAAAAGATAAAAGCCATATAATAAAAACGTTCTCTGTGTGTGCGAGAGCGTGTGTATTTCAGCGGTTGCGTTTTTCCTCTCTCTCTCTCTCTCTCTCTCTCTCTCTATCTCTTTGCGCTGCTGCTGGACGTTCTAAATTTAGCCAGGAAAAAAAGCATTGAACTAAATAAATAAAATTTAGCAGCCGGCAATTCCGGTATACCAGCGCGTGTGTGCGCGCGCGCGCGGCAACTGAATATTTCAAAAAGTCATAATACGTAACAAGAGCAGCCCGACAAGCGCGCACAAAGCTCGTTTCTTAGAAAAGAGCGAGCGCGCAAACCGCAGTGTACATTTTCCGGGGCGCAGTAAAATTAAAGCTCAGCCGCCAAAAAAAGCGTAGTAGCAAAAAATAAAAAGAAAGAAGGCTAGCTGCCAGGCAGGCAGGTAGGCGGATGTCAACAAGCTGCTGCTGCTGCTGCTGCTGCTGCTGCAAAAGAAACTTTTTTTCCCGCGCGCGGCCTGCACATATATTTTCACAGGCGCCTGCGCTCGCCAAACGTTATTTTTTTCAACCCCGCGCGCGCGACTCTTTTTTTCTCCGTGTCTGCGCGCGCGTGTATGTGTGTGTCTCCTGTGCAGTGGAAATGGCGGCGCATTCGCATGCAAATAGCAGCGGGGGGCATAATGACTCGCCTCCGCCGTCGAGGTGAACGTATGCGTTAGAGAGAGAGAGAGAGAGAGAGAGAGAGAAACAAGGCACGTTAGTCTGGCGATTGCCGTTCGCTGTATAGCTATGGTATTAGCGGGATTGAATTGAATCGTTTTGAGGACGACGAGAGCCTCTCGAGAGCGCGCGCGCGCGGGACAGGATATCTGAATCGAATTATCTCCGTAGAGGTAGACGCGAGAATCCGTCAATGTGTCTCGCCGGCGCGCGTCACCTGCTATATCACCGCAAGACACATGCCTCTCGGTGTCGTAGCTTCTCTTTTATTTCAGTTACGTGTGCAGCAGCCGCCGTCGCTCCTTTTTCTCCTCGGAATACGCGCGTATATATTTTTAATATGCGCGAGCGACGAGATATGCAATTTCGCCCCGTGTGCGGAGACTCTCTCTCTCTCTTTCTCTCTCTCTCTCGCGCGCGCGGATGGCTTTTAAAGCGGACTTTTTGCGCGCGTCTAATGGCCTATTCGTGTTTTCCGCCATCGGGTTTATTAACTGTATACTACAGACACACAGGCGTACACGCATCAGACGGGCCGGGGCTGGCGTTTGTTTTTAATCTATCGAAATACGCACTCTGCGTGGGAGGGATTTCATAGCGCCTCGGATTCGGGGAAAGAAATACGGCTTTAATAATAAAAGCCGACGGCGGCAGTGGTGGTGGTGGACTATTTTTTGCCTCGGTAATGAAGTCTCCTCCTCTCCTCCCTTGCCTCGGCGGCAGCACGTTATATGCACTGATTGCACAGCGGGCGTCTGCTGCCCCGGATGAACACATTTTCGAGATAGCAACTACTCACTCGCTCTCTTCCTTTCTCTTTGTCCTTCTCTCTTTCCCGCTTCATTCGTCGAGTTTCTCTCCTCTCCTCTCTCTCTCTCTCTCTCTCTCTCTCTCTCTCTCTCTCTCTCTCTCTCTCTCTTTCTCTTTCCATTTATCGCTGCAGCTTAATTCATCCTGTGCGGCCACCGTCGACGTTGGGACTGGCGGGCCAAGTACACACGGAGTATGTGCTCTCCGCGAAAAAACACGGCCGGGTCGGAGGAATTTTCGGCTCTTTCCTCTCCCTGGGAATCACGCATTGTGGGCAGCGCTGACCTAGTAATTGGTCAAATGCTCTCTGCTCTCCCGTGCAGCGTTAATAACACGACGTGGCTTTAATTGAAGCATATACGTACTCATTAATCCGTCTTGTCACGCGGGCGATCTTGCTTTAACGGTACACGCGCGTCGTGCAATTAACGTAAACCGCGATGTCGATTCGAGCGAGCTGCTGCCTCGAAAATTCAAAATAACGCGAACGTCGATTTGTGCTCAGGGACGCGCGCTGTCGGTATTTTTCTCGGGCTGTGGAAAAGCCGGGATTTTCGTCGTCCCCTTCTCTCGTTTCTCGCTCGTCCCTGGCGGAAGATCCTGATTCGATTCGAAATGTCGGGCGTTGTCGTGGTATGTCCGATACTTCTCCAGTCGCTGGAAAATTAAAATCGCAATCGAGAGAGAGATAGAGAGATAGAGAGAGAGAGAGAGAGAAGGGGCCACCGGCTTCAGCTGCTCCTTTCGATGTGTATACGTATATCTACTCACGCCCTTCCCTTCTCTCTCCGAGCCGAAATATTCGCCTCGGCTGCTGTCGCCCGCCGCTCGCGTCCTTAATATACGGTAATTCTTAATAAAATTTTTTTCGATTTAATCAAATCCAAAGGAAAGGCAGCAGCAGCAGCCGGCTGACTACATTTTTCATCAACTTGATGGGCGTTATTAAAAGTCGTAAACAAGCCCCCGGAGGGAGATTGTAATTATTTTTGCTGAAAATCGCTGGAGCTCTATAATGCGTCGCTCAAAGTCAATTAAAAGTTAAAATTTCGCTATAAAAATGACGAATATTAGCCGATCGCAAAAAGCTCGAGCTGATAAGTGATTAGCGAGAGAGAGAAGGTAAATTATGAGCTATAGTCGGGAGCAAAACCACTGGCAGAAAGTTGGAACGAGCGCGAAAAATAAATTGCTGAAAAGCGTGAGGGAAATCAGGATGATGAATGAGAATAGTTCAAGTTTACGCGGACGTCGTCGTCGTCGAAAAAAAGGAAGAAGATTTTTAGAAAAAAAGAGACGTGATCCCATTTATTGCGGAAAGTCGAGAGAGAGAGAGAGAGAGAGAGAGAGAGAGAGAGAGAGAGTTCCGTAAGTTTCGTACAAATGGATATTCGGCAGTGCGGGCCGCGCGCGCATCCGAGTTGGAGAAAAATAAACGACTTTTTGAGCGGTGCTAGTTCTCTTCCCAGAAGGATCGCGAGAGGATCCCGAAATGAATCGTGAATATTCAAAGGACGTCTTTGTCCTCGTCTCCGTACCATTACTCGCGCGCGCGCACCTTCTTCTCTCTCTCTCTCTCTCTATTCGAGAAGACCCTTCCCATCCTCTCGAGAGTAGTAATATAGCCCTCGAGTCCTCGTCTTCACCCCCCCCCCTCCGCTCCTCTTTTTTCTTCGCACATTAGCGATACTTTCAATCTTCCGATTAGCCGCGATCGGCTTTGGCCCCTGCGCGAGCCAGTATTTATTATGTAAAGTCAGCCGCACACGGCCAAATCGAATAAGATGAATGACTGATCGAGAGAGCGACCATTAATACGAGGGAGGTTTCTTTCTTTTTTACGCCCGCTCTTTATACCGCTCGGATATCAATCCCTCGCTCGTTTTACATTCCAGCGCTGCATCCGAGCGAAAAAAAAACACGCAGGCGACTAATTATTTACGACGCGCTTTCACACGCCGCACTCGCGCGACAAAAAGAAAATTCTAGTGATCCGAAACGCGCGCGCTTGCGAGTGTATCTGCGTTCGTTAATCGCTCGTACGACTTTTCCACTCGGGGATGCGTATCTTCATTTCCAGACTTCCACGGTATTTTTCCTCATTTTCTCCTCACCTCATCCATCTTCGCTCTATCCGCCTATCTATCCGCGCACTTACGTTCGGAAAGTATCAAAACAATGCGCAGCAGGAATCATAAAAAGCTGGAATTACGATCAGCGATTACCGATTTCCATCGCAGAGGTCGGCGGCGCGCAGAAGAGAAGCCAAGAGGTCGGGATGATGATGAGCCCGGGAAGAATTCGAAAATGAAGGGAGAGAGAAAATAATCGCGAGTTTATTCAGAGAGAGAGAGAGAGAGAGAGAGAGAGAGAGGCGCGCCGGCTATCGCGCATAACGCTCTTCCGTTAGCGATTCGCTGGAATCGAGCGAGACGCCAATTTCTCTCGGCGGCGGAGCCTTTGCCCGCCGCTTTTCTTTGTGCGCAGCTGCGCGAGCTATACCGTACGGGATCCGCTGAAGCTTGAGCAGCTCGGCTCGCTCGATTGACTGCCCCCTTATATGCGGCGGCGGCGGCGGCTCTTGCGAAATGTGCCGAGTTTTCATTCGGAGTGAATAGTGAAAACGAAATTACGATGATGTACAACGCGCGACTTTCGTCATCGAGGTAGTGATTAAAACTGCCGACGCATCTCTCTAGCGGACCATACATAGTAAAGCGCCTCTCGTCGAGACACGATTTTCCGTTTCAAAACTCGAGCGGTACAAAAAGTCCACTCACCGGGTTAGAGAGAGTATATAATACACTCGGTCCATCTGTCCAAAATACTCCGTCTCTCGATACATATTTGCTCGCGTGGGTCGCAAAGCTGGCGATTCTTCTCATCTCGCTTCAATTATCGAAAGCAAATAATCATCCGCCGGCTTCAGAGAGAGAGAGAGAGAGAGAGGGGGGGGGAGCCTTTGAAAGCAAAGGCAGCGGCAGCAGCAGCTCCGCCGGGTCGTCGGTCTATTTCGAGGGTGGGTGCATTAATTAGCGCGCAGAATGATGTCGTCGTCGGGTCCTTTTCCGCCTCGAATAAAATATCTCGTCCCTCGTATCTCCACATCTTTCGGACGCGAAGGCTCTATCTTTCCGTCTATCTCGCTGGCCCTCGAGAGAAAGCAAGTTAAATATTTATCGAGTTTCAGCTCTCGCGACTAATTTGTCAGTTTGGCTAACGAGTGGTGTAAACAACTGGCGAGAATACGCGCAGCTCCTCCTCTGCGGCTCAGAGCGTCCTCGATTTTCGCAAACTCTGAGAGCTGATGCTGCTGCTGCAAACTCTCTTCCCCCTTCTTTATTTTCTGCAGTCGTTCGCAGGCTGTTACTCCTCTCTCTCTCTCTTTCTCTCTCTGTGTTCCCTTGAGCGAACGAGTGCCTAATCTCTCTCTCTCTCTCTCTTTCTTCTTTTTGCGCTCGCACACAGCGTGCCTACGTACGTAAATTCCCCCGAGGTTGCAGCAACGGCCCTGGCGCGAACACTCCTCTACCTCTGCTGCACTTTTTCCCCTCAGCTGGCTCGACTCTTCTTCCGCCGCTGCTATTCGGGCCGAATTTCCGACCGAGTCTCCCGCGAATAAGCAGGTCGGATAATTAGCGCGCGCGTGAGAGAATCGAACGGAAAAATAGACGATACACTGTTTGGCGATCACATTAGCCGGCCGCGCGAAGGCTCAACGAGGTCATCGGGAAAGTTCGGGGACGAGTTCGAGAGTTTATTTCCGTGTTTGCGGACTCGATACGTCGACGAGGAGAGGAGTGACTGCTGACAGAGAGAGAGAGAGAGAGAGAGAGAGAGAAAAAGCCGGCCTCGAATGTTTGAGCAGGAGATTGGAAACTTGAGTCCTGCCTCCACTTCCCACCCCCTCTCTCTATATACAATTATAGATATATACTCGGGGGTCGCGCGAGCACAACGTGCGACTCAAATGAGGGAGCATGAGGGCCACCTTCGACGACTCCGTAAGCCTCCTTCACTTCCTTTCGTCGACAACGACGGCGACGAGGGATTTAAACTTTTTTTCCCTACCTCCCTCCCACGGCGATCTTTCTCTCCGTGTGTTTGTCTAAGGATGGATTTGACAAATTCAACGTCGTTAACGCGGTCTCTGCTTTTCTTCTCCGACTCCCTTGCCTCTGTTGACTCTTTACGCGTAGTGGATATCGAGCCGGAGCCGGAAATGGAGCTCCTCGCCTCGTTATACTGGGCCGTTATTCCACGCGTACGCGGAAGGCGATCGCGATTGCGTAAGGGCCGTTACAGGACGATTACTAGTAGGTCGAGATTGTTCGTGTGGCCGCCTCATCTCCCGCGATGCAGTATAGGGCTCCAGAAGGAATAAGAAGGAAAAAAGAGGAGCGCAGGCATTCTCACGTTCGCGTTTCTCGAGCTATGCAGTGCGAGAGAGCGATATAATAGCTGTGTATACACCTACGCTCGGTCTCTGTGTGAGTTTAATACGCATTGTGTGTCGTGCGCGCAATACTCGGACTGTGTGCAATCGATTACCGCCGCGCGCGCGCGCGCGAACTCTCCTCACACACACACACACACACGCACAAAGTTCCTTGTTTCGCTGTTCGTCTTTCTCCGCGCCGCCGCCGCCGTGTCGCCTTGCGGCAGCCTTGTCCGAGCAGCGCGCCGGCCAACGACCGAGTCGTCGTAGTCTTCGCTCTCTTTCTTCTCATCGCGCGCGGCGGCGTGTATGCCCCGATTACGCTGCGTCGCGAATGCTAATTCCCGCTTTTGTATTTTTCACCTCCTTGGTGTCGGAGATTTTATACGCGGCTCTGGAGGGGGAGCAATTACTTTACGCCCTTGCTCGAAAGTTAGTTCTCTCGCGGACCCTCGTCAGGCCACTTGTAACTTTCGCCGCTGCGCTGCGTGACCGGCCGCAGAATTAGCAACAAGCAAACGCCATCAGGTAATCTTGCGCGAGCGGTAAATTCGCGTAGCGTGCGTGTATGGAGCTAGGAGTTTCGAAAACTGTTCGAGCTCAAAAATCCGACGAGGCCGCTGAGAGAGCAGAGTGGACTAAAAGAGAGGCGTAAGCATAAAAGGGGCATTGCTCTCTCTCTCTCTCTTTCTCGCTCGCGTGCATCTATCTCTCTACCCCTTCACCGGCGAGCTCGCTAATCCCCTCCCTTTCCACCTCTCTCTCTCTCTCTCGCTCTCTCATCTTCGTTCCATTTCCCTCGCGCGCAGCTTCTCCGTAGCGGTTCTCTCCGTCTCTGTCTCCCTAGGTAGTTACTCGGCGCAGCCTTCCTTTCTCTTTCGCCGCTCGCGCAGAGAGAGAGAGAGAGAGAGAGAGAGAGAGAGACGCGTCGGCGGAGGCTGCTCTCTCTCTCGCTCTGTAACGCAGCATCCCACAATATAGCTATATACCTTTAGCTGCGCAGTCCTCCGAGCGAGGGAACGACCTGGTTGTGATGCAGCCTCGTTGTTTCGAAAATCCCATTTTAGTTTGCGAATTCGCGCGTAATTTTTCCCCCCGCTAATTTCAAGCTAGCAGAGAGACACCGCCGCGCGACTCGTGACGAATGGAATGCCAAGCACAACAAAGTATGCTTATAGCTATAGCCGGGAATGGGAATGCGTATTACAGCTGCTACTGCTGGGAAAGGGGATCCGATGCACTTAGACGCGCGATCCGCCTAAAGTTCACGTTCACGTGCGGCGCATATTACGCCGAGTTCCTAAGACGCAAAGACACTGCGCGCGGCTTTCCGGATTTCCATGACTTCGTATAATACCCTTTGCCGCTTACTTTCGCAATAGTAGCACAGCCAAGGCTTATGAATTCTTTCGCGCATACGTACACAGAGACAGGAGTGAAAATCGCGCATTGTTGCTTTTCGAGAACTAGTCCGATAGAGGCTATAGTATATAATTCTCCTCCCCTTTTCGACCTGGATTGCGGACTGACTTAATAGCTCGGGAATTTTCTAATAAAACTGAAATTTCCGAGGAGAGATAGCCTCGCCGAATCGGTGTCGTCCTCATATACATATCTGGCTTTTTATTGCCTCGTTCAGTTCAACGATTGATCCTCGAGGTTCGCGGCGTGGCTCGCGCGCGACTGACGAGCGTGTTTATTTTATGTGAATAATTCAAACGCACGCGACGACGAGCTCTTCGAGAGGATATTAATATTTATACGCATCCGCGACATTCGCGCCTCCCTCTTTGTGTATCGGGCTCGAAGCTCTCGTGTGCATAGGCTGTGTATACGTAGGAATTTAAATACCAGCCTTACAGAATTTAACCGGAGAATATACGCGCGCACGTATACCCGTCGGCCTGAAAGCTCGAGAGCGAAACACTCTTTTAATACGAGAGTGCAGGGAGCTGAGCACTTCTCCGAATGAAACTTTATCGAATCTCCATTCGCTGACGAGTGAATAGCTGCCGAGGACGACAACGACGCGATCGGATGGGGAAAAAAAAAATATCCAACCCAAGATAGTACAGTATACGCGCGCTGACCTGATTCTTCGCTGAAAATGCATCGTTGCGCGGACGGATTTCGACGGCTGGGTATGCATATCGCGAGACGATTACTTATTCCTCGGCTGCAGTGTATATAGAGCGCGCGTATATAACTCGCCGGCTTTGCTCATCCCGATAATTGAGCCACTAAATAGCGAACGATGTGAGAGCGCGGCGGCGTATCCCTGCAGATTACCTGTTTAACATTTGGAGCGAAGCGGCGGTGACGGCGCGAAACAATGAACTAGCGAGCAAATCGCTTTCTCTCTCTCTCTCTCTCTTTCCACCGCAGAGAGGCCCTTAATTACGATTCGATTATACGCCACTGAGCCCGGATTTGCATTGCGACGACTGATCGAACGCAGCCCGCCGGCGGCGCGTGGCTAAACAATTTTCGTTATTGCGCGAATAATCGTTGACTTTTTTCTTTTACTCATCAGGTTTTCAGAGTTGCATGACTGTGTACGAACAAAGAAAAAACAACGCGAAGAAAACGAGCCTATCGTAAATCCCAAGGTCCGCTTGGAATCATCTCGACTGCAATAATACGTGACCATTATCTCGCGTGATTCAGGCACTCGTCGACACAATACCCGCGTATACGCCCACCGAAAGCGACTACTGCGACTCAACGGACAGCGTTTATCGGCTCCTGCGCCGACATGAGCGCGTCCGTGCCTAAAATTAGCCAAAACGAATATACCGATCCACGTATCGATTAGCCATCGCTGCCGCTCTTCTTCTCTCTTTCGATATTGGGAGTAAATCGCGAGAAAAAAAGAAGAGAAAGAGGCTTCTGCGGAAGCGGAAATGGAAAAGGCCGAACGTACGAAGAAAAAAAAAGAGGAACGGGATACAACAGCGCAGGCTTTCGCCTCGCTCTCGCGCGCGCGGTAATTGAAATCCGTCAGCGCGCCGAGTCCGGAAAAGCGTGGATTCGATTCGATTCGAGGCTGCCGCCGCTGCAGAGCGAGAGATAACGCGAATGACAGAAGCGTTTTGATGCGAAGCAATTCGTCGTCGTCGGCGTCGGAACGAAAGTCGTAAAGAGGATACGCGGGGGCGGCTGCTGCTGTCCAATCCTCTCTAATGCACAGGCTGGACGCTGCGTGCGCGTATGTGTAAGTGCAAAGTAAAACGAGCCTCTGGCACGAAGCAGCAGAGCGGATGTCGCGATAACACGTTTCAGAGAACGCGTGTCTCATGAACAATGAGAGGTTATCACCCGAGCAGAAATGCCCCCACCAAGCTTCTATATGCGCTTCGTCACTCTCTCGCGCTCGCCTCTGTATATATACGCGCGGCTATTTTTATCGCTGCTCTTATGATTTTCGCCGTGTTTACGTCCTCGAGAACGTTTCTCCTGATTACGGCAAGATTACACCGACTTTTTCATTTTTCAACGCGACGAATGTTGGATGGTACACCTTCGCCGATCATTCCGAGTACTGAAACGTCCGGCGACTTTTTTGTCCTCGCTGCGACCAGTGCTACAGTTTGTTGTAAAAGGGGGACCACACGTGTCAATAACCCGCGTGCGCGCATAAAGCGCGAGCCGTAATTGCATCCGAGCACGCCACACTTCTTTGTGCAAACACTGCGCACTATACTCAAAAAAGCGTAGGCGTATTTTTAGTCTAATTACTCGGCGAGAGGCATTAGGGAGAAAATATATTTCAATGATATTGACGGAGGGAGAGTCGTTGGCAGAATTTTAACGAGAAAACAAGCAGCGTTATACGAGTCGAACAAATTCCCATTCAGCGCGCGCTGGTGTGTATTATCATCGTCTGTATGTCAATTTATCTCTAGCAGCGCGTGCTTCATCTATTGGTATAGAGTATTTTTCTCTCTCTATTCCTTTTGTCTCTCTCTCTTCTCCTCTCTCTCTCCCTCTACCTGATTCTTCACTCCATCTGCTGCCGCTGCTGCTGTGTTGCTGTGTACACTGTCTCCTTTCATTCACATCTCTCTTTCCACCTCGTTTACTCACTTCATCCGCGTTCAAGTATTTTCGTCTCTCTACTACTGGCACTACTACTACTGCAGCGCGGCGGCGGCGGCGGCGGTATTCCCGCGCGTCTTCTCTCGCTCCTTTGTTTTCCCCCCTTTCCCTGTAGCCACTGCTTTATCTATCTCTCGGCTTCTCTCTCTCTCTCTCTTCTCTGCGCGCGTTGTGTACAATAGCGGGAAAATTAATCGAACAACAGAAACTCGCGCGTCTTTTTATTGCACTTTTGTTTCTCTCGCTCGTACACGTACAATGCTATATACAACTTACTCGCTGCAGCTAGAGATATCTGTGTACTGCTGGACACTTACTAATGGGCTATGATTAGATGCGCGAGTGGTATTAATAAAGCGGAGATTAGTATCGGTTACGAGATAGAGATAAGAGATTTAGCGTCTGGAAACAGGTTAGCCCGGTGTGTGCGAGCGTATTAGAAGATCAAGGCAATATCGCGCACAATGCCACAAGAGCTCTCTCACGTATAAATCTTATTTATCAAATCGGGGCTCGCTAATCAAACACTAATCAGCATCGAAGCTGCTGAGTCTATTAAGGAGAGTTTAAGAGCTTACTGCACCGGCTCTCGTTGCTCGTTTTATATCATTGTTACGAGAAGGCTTCCTTTTTCACCCGAGTCTATTTCCCTTCGTTTCTCTATCTATCCACTGCATATACATACTCATGCAGCAGCGGTTTGTAGAGCCTGAAGTTTAAAACCGTCGACGGTTATCGTAAAAGTATCGTCGTTACTCGCGGCAATAGAGCTCGCGACGCGTATATATATAGAGTTGTTGCACAAGCGCAAGACGCACGGCGTGCTGGAAGTCAATCGCCGCGTGGAATTGCGTGCGTTACTCGCTTCATTCACCGAAGGAATTCCAGTAATTAAATGATAAAGCTGAAAGATTACCCGCGAGCCGTTGTGTCTCGTTTCTTCTCTCCACGCCTATACGCGCGCGTGTGTGTGTGTGTGTGTGTGTCTGTGCGCGATCTTTGTCTTCTCTCCAGCAGCGTGTCGGCCGGCAGTATATACGTCGTCGCCTACGTCCGGTTGAGAGAGACTCGATTTTTGTCCGGGCTCGTTTTGTTTTCGAGATAGAGCTTTATTGAGTCTTGCAGTCGAACGTTTTACTCGGTGCTGCAGCGGCCGAACAAAGGAAACGCAGCGCGTATAGGAGAGCAAGTTTCATAAGATTTTGCGCGAGATTAGGCTTGCACAATTTTTTCGGCTTATTGTTGCCGGTGACATGTTTATAGTTGGCCTTTTAAGGCGGCTTATGCTATCCATTCATTGCTCCGCTCTCGCCGAGCTTGACGGATGTCCTTTACGCGTTTTCCAAAAGCTTTTCGAAACGATTCCGTAATTGTTATCGATTGCTTCTTCTCAATCTCACACACACGCACGGCTCGAAACAAAAGTGCGGCTTTCACTCTTCATCCTTAGTCTCTAATCGATTCAATTACACAAAGCGAAGAACTACACTCGCGCGCGAGAAAAGTATCTTGATCGATGCGCGCCGGCTCTCTTAGCGCAAAAATATAATTTACGCAGTAGGTCGAAATAAATCAGCCATGTATACCGCGAGCGTTTAACGAATGCCCGAGGCGCACGAAAACGTGTAGCGGTAAAGTCTGCTCTCGTATACGTGTGTACACGTGCTGCGCACTATAAGCTCTCTCTCTCTCTCTCTCTCTCTCTCTCTCTCTCTCTCTCTCTCTCTCTCAAGCGCAATAACGTATGGCCGGGAGAGAAAAGAAGACTCGCGGAGAGAGAAAAAGAATGGTCGCAGCGCAACGAGCGATTAATCGCGGAAAACTAATTAATCGTCGCGATTACGATTTTTCGCCAGCGTCAAGTCGTAAAGCACGGGAACATCCTCGCGTGTGTAAAGGCGCTTCACGCGCGAGCGATCATAACCTCACTCTCTTTTTCAGCTCTATCGCCGCTGCAGCGCGAGTTTTGCGCTAACTCGTCTTATCGAACAGGATGGCTTTTTTCGCGAGAACCGCTAATAGCTCAATGCGGACGCGACGAAGCTTCTCGTTTCTCCCCACTTTTATTATGTAAATATTGGTATAGGCGCTCCAATAAGGCCGCTCGCCGGATAATTATTATCGAGAGCTCGCATCTGCGCTGCTCGATGCGGCTTTTTAACGCATAAAGAGTATATATGAGCTTGTTCATCGCCGTCGACTCGGGTGTATTGACTCGCGGTACAGTGTGCTTAACGGGAACGAAGGTATGCGCGGTACGGCTATCTTCTGGTGAAACCAGCTGTACTTCGGGCAGATAAAAATGATGGCGCACGGTCGCTTTTCCATTTCCCTCGTAACAATAAGCGGCCGCTCGTGCTGCATTCAGCGGCTTGCAATATCGTTTTCCCTGTACTCTTCCAGCTCCTGTTTTTCTCGCGTCGATGCAACAAACGCGAGCGCGATTTTTCCAGCCGCCGCAGACCGGTCTGTCCCTCGGGCGCGCTCAGGCGCGCGTGTAACCTTAATATTCACGCTCCGTCGATGCCGTTGGCTAAGATCAAATTTTTCCTCGATTCCGGTCGATCGAGATAGTCACTATCATTTTCATCGTTCTGTGAATATAACGAGCCAGCGCGTATACGCGCTCATTGTTTTGTTGTTACGCAAGACCGGCTCGTTCGAGGAAGCTCGCGCTAAGGTGCCCATGCATTATAATTCCAGAAAAAGCATATCGTTAAACGCGCGTGCGCTGGGCACGTGGTCGAAAGCGGCGGCTGTGAGAAAAAGCAAGCCAATCATCCTTTGAAAAAACGAGAGCCAGCCAGGGCTGGAGGAAAAAAAAAGGAGGAGCGCATCAGAGCGGGAAGAAGCGGCGGAACGACAATCCAGCACGTCTCGGCGGCGGCTCTCCCTCCGCACGTTTTTGTCGTCGTTCGCGCCTGGATACATCGAGACGACGGCGTCGCGCACCACACGCGCTAGCTCGGGAAGAATATCGCGTTACCCACGACGCCGGGAAGGAGCAGCACAAGCTGTCACGTGACACTGCAGCGTCCTGAGCGCCCAGGAAGAGAAGGAGAGAGAGAGAGAGAGAGAGAGAGCGCGAGAGGGAAAAAAACGAGCGCCCGTATCGGAGCCGCTCCGGAATTTCGAGTTTGGTACACGCGCGCGCGCGCACGAGCCGCTATATAAGACACTGGCCCCGCAAGGCCGGTCGAGCGAGAACAGCCGAGATACATAACCCGCGCGTGCGCTCGATCGCATGCCTTTTATGCCGTCGCCGTAGTCGTACTCGACCACGTTCATGCAGGAGAGAAAGACGAGAACGGAAAGGAGAAAAACCGATTCCTTCGTGTGATACGTGTGCAGCTTTCGTCACTTCTGCGGAATCAGCGCGCGCGGATATTCGTTGACACGCGAGAGAGATCAAGAGAGAGAAAGAGAGAGTATATTATATAGTGTGTATACGTACTGCGCTAGCGCAGAGATGATGAAATCGCGCTCTGATTAACGCTCGAGCTGCGCCACTGCCGGCGCTCCTTATCGCCATATAGCTCCGACTGCGGCTCTTGCGTGAAATTTATGAAGCGACGTGCGAGATCGCGTATATTATAATATTTTTAGCGGCGCCGATGTGTCTAGCCGGTCGCAAGTTCGCACAGAGAGATCAGAGCGGAATTCGGCCGCCCCCTCGCGATACGAGTTCCAGTGCGTATCATTGCGCTTCATTGGTCAATTTTTGCGAGCCGGTAGTGCGACAGGGTATATAGTGCGCGGCGGAATTGAATCAGCGCCGGCGGGGCTCGATCCAAATTGCACTTGCCTGCATTCAGGCTTACTTAAGCCTAATCAACGGCATTACCCACTTTGTTAAAATGCTTATAACTCCGGCCGCCGGCCGCCTCGTTTGCTTACCTTATTATACCAGCCTCGTGTCGCTTCGTCGCTTCGGGCTGAGAGAAAAACAAGGCTTTTGTCTGGGATTCGTGGGAAGCGAGTGTGCGATTGAAATATCGATCGAATATCGCTTTATGTTGACGTGCGTGTATTAGATGAGCCAAAAAAAAAAGCGCACGTCAGGCTTGCTCTCCTTACATAACGGTCCTGCGAAAACCATCGCGAACGCACATAATCCAGACGAGTCAGGAGTCGCGACGAGCGCCTAATTACGCAAAAACCAACAATGTAAAATCGCGGCTCTGGCGCGCAAAACAAGTACCTATACTGGCGGCGGCGACGGGCTTTACGGTCGCAAAACAAGCTAAATCCGATATACTGTATACAGCTCGATGGGCGCGCTCTAATCGCGATCCGCGAACGGTAAAACCCGCGCAGCAAGAACCCATGCACTCGACGCAGGTGTGTGCTGGTGAAAATTTAAGAATATTCAGGCAAAGCTCGGCTTTCCCCGGAAAATGATACACGTCTTCTCGCTTTCTTCGCTCTCGTGCGCAGGCTTAGGAATTAGAGACCTGTGCATGGGCAAAGCTCGCGCGGAACTTGTAGAGTATGGAGGAGGTCGACAAGACCGGTAGACAGTGAGAATCGGCAGTGTCGAGTTACGTCGAGCAACTCGAGATTCTCGTCTCTGGCTTTGCTCGCTCGCTGTTTATGAAAAATAGGACGTTACAGTATAACCGAGACTTTATAATACACCCTTTCGAGCCGGAGAGATATTTCGGTGTCGCAACGATATCGACGAGTGTATCACGGCTCTCTCTCTCTCTCTCTCTCTCTGTGTGTAGAGAAGGAGGTAAATAAACATGCCGTAAGTAATGGCTTTTCTGGCTTAAATGGATTTTTGTCAAGTCTCGCATTTCGCTCCCTCAGCTCAGCAGCAGCTCTCTCACGTTTCTCTTCTCGATTCTCGTCAACTCCGCCGCTGGAGGAAAAGCGCGAGCGGGGCTTAGAACTTTACTGCTGCGCTCTGCTGCTTCTCCTTTTTGATCATGCCGTACACTCCTAGCTCTATACATACATATAGGTATAAGCGCGAGAGGGAGCTGACGCGTTTTCGAGGTTACAACGCTTTCGAGTTTCCTCGAGCTGCTTCCGTCATTACATTTCGCCCCGCCGTCGTCTTTGACTCTCTCGGCTGTTATATATAGGCGAGTGTTTTCTTATTCCTTTTTATCGCCGCTCCCGCGCCCGGCCTCTTCCGCGTGCGGCAGCTCATGCGTACACGTATACTTATGTAAACGGGAGAGCTTTGCTTTTTCGGTTTGTTTACGCCGTTGTGCTGCTGCAGGTGCAAGGAAATACAGCCGGGATAGCTGTTCCACTGTGTTCGCGCGCCTGTGTATTTTTCATTTCAGATAAGGACTGTCTCTCTCTCTCTCTCTCTCTCTCTCTCTCTCTCTCTCTCTCTCTCTCTCGTCTCCCTTATCGCGCTGCAGCCCCGGAGAGGAGAAAAGAATATTTCGCGATTGTGTTTTTACTCGGAGTAGCTGCAGCGGAATAGAGAGCGCGAGATTCATCTTTTATCTATACCTTGGACTGCTGCGCGACGACTCTTGGCTATCGATGCTCGCTCCCTCGTATCAATGTCAAAAATGTGAAGATAACCTTTCTCTCCTCCTCGCCTGTCGGGCGTATCGTCGCTTACATAATTCCGAGAAGCCATGCGCGCGCCTCTATAGAAGACTCTCTCGCTTGTGCAAGAAAAATCGTTTTATTCATGTCGTCAAAAGGGGAGAAAGAGAGATAGATACTGCGCAATGCTATGTGTGCGCCTCGAAAGAGCGCGACGATCGCGAGAATGAGCAGTATAGGCACTCGGCCAACGAAAGAAAGAGCATGACTTATTCATTGGATTTTCACTGGGAAATAATTAGAAGCGCGTATCGCGGAATTATCAGAGCTTGAAAATGTATATTTCACCTCGACACAGCTCTGATCGCTCCGTGGCGTTAACTCGTTTATATTTAGCGCTTTGTAGTGCAAAACGAGAGCCCCGCGCGCGACTCTTTTATAATATGCGCATCGTGTGTTATATCGCGCCTGATGCACGAGAGCCCCGACACGCAATTTGCGGGAATTCGTTATGATATTGTTGTTTGCGCGCGCCGCGCGCTAATGCGAAATCGAAGAGGCATGATTCGTTTTTCTCTCTCTAGACAACGTAATGAATTGCATTGCCGCGCGACGCGTCCGCGGACGCTTTAATGGGCTCTTTCGCGTTATTATAATATCAGCGATACACGCTCAGCTTGAAATATTATTATTATCGTTATTATTCGTTCGCTAATGCGCGCGCGGCGCGTTTGATTGACGCAATATTATATATAGCGGCGCACTTCCCGTTTATTGAAATCGTTCGTCGCGTATACGATTTACGTATATATTTATACTAATGAAATGACGGATGGCCTCCTCCGCCTATCGCTTTCCAATCGCCGCGCAGCGGTTGCGCAACCAGAGGCTCTCGTTGTGTCGCTGTAAATGTATCCGCTGCAAAAAGGGAAAGCTCAAAAATGGACTAATAACACATCGCTCCGTCGCGTATCTCCGATCGCAAATCATTCGGAGCAGCGAGAGAGAAAGAGAGAGAGAGAGAGAGAAAAAGCTCTGCCTCCAGAGTAGGACGAGCGTTAACCCGAAACTCGCGACCAATCATTCTAAGTGCGCCGCTGCAACTTCCGCGATTCCCCTCCGAAAATCACGAGGGTATCACGTAATAGCCATAAGCGATGCTGCGCTGCAGCAGACGAAGAAACCTGCAGCGCGCCGGCGGAGGAGTCAACTCTGTATACGTATATATACACGGCGCAGCATCGGGAGAGGACCGCTCTCCTGCAGCAGCAGCGGCAGCGGAGGGAGAGAGAGAGACTAGGAAAACAAAGACGGAGCGATCGAGCGAGAAGCCGTGGGAAACTCACGCTCTTGCTCTCGCTCGAGCGCGAACCTCCTCCTCCTCCTCCTCCCACCGTCGTCGAGCGGCAAGAAGAACCGGAGGGAGTGAGAGAGGACGAATAAGCAGAAGAAGAAAGTTGGCTCTTAAGAGTATATACAGAGCGTGGCTACACGCTCAGCTAACCCGCAGACACAGAGCGTGTGTGCGATATTCGCGTCCCATAACGGTTCCCGTTAATCCCGATCGCATGCAAATTAAATGTAAAATGTATCGAATGTATCGCGTAATGGCCAGCTTCCCAGAGCGAGAAAAGCTCCGTAGGTGTACTCGGTATACAGGGTCCTTGCCCAACAGAGAGAGAGAGAGAGAGAGAGAGAGAGAGAGAGAGAGAGAGAGAGAGAGAGAGGAGCCGCTAATTGTAATTAATTGGCTGCCGCCGAGCTTGTCCGCGTTCGCGACTCCCCCTGTGTGTTTGTATACGTATAGGTATACGCAAACACACACACACACGGGAGGAACTAGGACGCCTTTTGTCGTGTCTCTCAGTCGCGCCGATGCAATCGCTGGTATACGCTATATCGAGACGTTCTATCGGAAGAGAGCCACACATCACAGCTGTGTAGCACTCTGTGGCATATAGCGGAATCGGCCCGGGATTCGAGAGCTTTGAGCCCCGGTCAGCGGATTCATCGGAGCCGCCAACTTGTTAGCGGCTATTAGTGATTGGTCGACATTCCCCGAGTGGCTAAGGTCACGGCTGCTGTCTGCGGATGCACTCTCCCATCTGAGAGAGAGGTGTGCCGACACACGTGACGAGACGACACCTCCCGTTCTCCTCTCCTATTATAACAGTTATAACACTACACCGCTCTCGGTTGAGAGACAAAGTAGCCGCGTGGAACAGGTCTGCACTTTTCCCTATCGCGAGAGCTGGTGTCGTATTGATTTCCTGCCGCTGCGTTTCGCTATAAGCGAAGTCGATTCAGCAAATTCTCCGTAGGAATTTGCCGAACGAGTTATGCTCGCAGCGAATGTTAATCCAGCACAATAAGCAGAAATCGATAGTTTAAAAACCAGCTCTCGGCAGCTCCCTCTCTCGAACGAGCAAACGTACATCTTGTGCTCCGCCGAATAAACACTCGCAGGAGAGCTTGTGTATCATTAAAGCATTATCGAGCGGACTGCTGTGAAAAGTTTTTATCGGTCGAGCATACACACACACAGCGGAAACATTTGTTTCACCCAGTTTGAATCATTCGCTTTTAATAACAGCCCTCTAGCTTTCCGTTTCCCGCTAGCTACCGAAACTTCCGCGGCAGCTCCGCGCGGATCGATAAATTATTAGTTTATTCTTGACCGGCGGTGCTCGCGATATCGCTGCTGCTTATTACAGAACTGGTATATACGGCCATGAGACTACCGGTGGCAGTAAAACGAGCCTCCGACGAATGATCGACGGCGTAAGCGCCCATGTGTATGTGTGTGCGCATGAAAGCGCACGCGCGACTACTCATTACCGCTGCGTATACACAGAGCGTTTATCAGAGAGCCGGCAGTCGTCAACAGCGCTGGGACCGTATTAGGATATATGCAGCGATCGATTATCTTCGAAAGAGGATTTCGAAACCTCCCGGAGAGACAAAGAAGACGAAGGAGCTGGCCGCGCGAAATTCCACGAGCTCTTCCGGATAGCAGCTAGCTCTCTTTCGGGGCTAGGAATTTTCGCGGCTCATTCGTTTGAGCTTTAATCGCCGCGGCGAGCGTGTTAGCCAGAGGCTTAGGAGGGTTGCAGCCCAGAGAGCGGATATATATCTCTCTCTCTTTCTGTGTGTGTGTGTGTCCCGGCGCGTAATTTCGGCCTGCGGAATTTAAAGGCCGCTTTTCGGAGGGTTTACCGAGAGCGCTGCTAGAGGTATATAGGCTCTCTACCGACGGGAGATTTCGATAATTTGCTCCTCTCGCTCGACGCGTTGGGGGAGCCGCGTTAGGTGAATCGTAAAACGCGTTATTACGCCGTTGATTCCTTCCCCCCTCCGCCTGACCGCTACAGCCTTCTTTTAGCCCGGTGTCGTGCGTAGCATATTGCTCCCGTATCTATACATACCATGAATGTTACACTATCCGTGCAAAGTTATTAACCATGTTCTTTCTTCTGTTCCAGGTAAGTTCCACGCTCAAATTGGGCAAGAAACTGAGTCACACACACACACACACACACACACGGCGTTCGCCATATAACATTGAGAAAGTCACGCTAGGGAGAACGTGCGCAGCTCTCTGACTCAAATCTCATTATACACTTGATAGCAACAATAATACACGCGAGCTGCTGCGGGGAACGGCGTAAAGTAAGTTTGCACATTAATTATTTCGATCATGCTTGCTGCTGCCGCCGCCGCCGCCGCCGCCAGCAGAAGTGTACGAGACAAAAGTTCATCTAAGAAGTCATTCCAAGCGACTGTCAAAACTGCGGCTAGTTTAAACTTCACCCTCTGCGCAGCAAACTAAATAAATACGCCAACTTTCTCACGTACGTTCCATAACCAAACGATCCGCAGAGTGAATTCGAAATATTGCGTTTGTTCAACAAACACACGCGCGGTTAAATGGAAATATATTTTCTTTTTTGAATAGCGAAAATATGTCCATGTATATTTTTCCACTTACGACGTCGGCTATTATTACGCTGTACAAAACGGCGTGTATAATGACGATTACCGGCTCAAGTTCGAATGTAATTTTCTTTTCATAACTCGCTCGCGCTCCGCATTACGAGCGCTATATCCCACATAATAGTTCTATTGTAATGTAGCGCGCTTTAGCGCTATTTTACCGGGCATTGTGTCGTCAGCGCGGCTTATTCGTAATTCGTAATCATCTCGCCGCATAACGAGAAACGAGGCTAATGAATATTGATACGTATTTTCGCTTCTAAAATTGTCGCCGCCCCTACGCGCTAACGATTACGGCCGTGCACGCGCGGCTTTAGCTCGTCCCGTTTAGGAGAACAGCACTCGTAAAGCTTGATATAATTCGACCGAGCTGTTCGAGGAACTATTCCGCAGATGCAGCTCCGCGTTACAGTCGCACACACACACACACACATATATATATATATATATATATATATATATACACACTCGTAAAATCCCTCGCGTTCTTTGTCTCGCGTTATATGCTTCGCAGAAATAAGAAGCGTGATTTATTGTACATAACATTCCGCAGCTCTCTCACAGTAAATTAATTTTGCATCAGAGTTTATCTGATCCCAAATCGATTCTCCGTGTGTGCCTTCGAGCGACGACGCGATAGTTTCTCGGAAAATTCGCCAAATAAAGCTCTCTCGGTTATACAGGCGCGTATTCCAATTTTTCCTAACGTATGGCTCGCGAAACGCATCCATCATCGTCATCGGTGTGACAAACAAGCGACGGCGATGCAATTTAGGTGCTGCCGCAATAAGAAAAGACAATTACGCCTCTCCGCGCGCGCTGCATGAAAGTTTGCGTCCCTCTGTCTCTCTCTCTCTCTCCGTCTCGGAAGTGGGCGGTCGGCGGAAAGCATGAATGAGCTAATCGATTTCTCGTGCGCGACTCTCGGTCACAATTCCATACGTACATATCCTCGTGTGTTGGCTGGCGATTCGCGTATTATACGAGGCGAGACTCCGCGAGGCCGAAGCGAAGGCTGCTGTTACGAGCTCACGAGAGAGCCATTATGCAGAGAGAGGCTACTAGAATATTTTCAATTGCAAATACCCCGCCCCTTTCTCTCTCTCTCTCTCTCTCTCTCGCGCTGCTCTTTCTTATTCCACACGCCGCCGCCGCCGCCGCTGTACACGTTTATGAAGTCATCGGACGGCCGTAAGTATATATAGCAGGCAATGTCGCAATCCTCGACTTCGAGAGTCGCGATGAACTTTCTTTTATCCGCGCGAGCTTCTGCTTTTCCATTCTGTTTATACTGCAGCCAGCGCACCGCGTGTATATATAGGTATATGTAATGTATAAACGAGCTAGAGCTCCTTTGCATTTCTCCTCCACCTATATATATACGCGCGTACGCCGCACTCGATGATGAGAGCGCGAGCGGCGCGGTGAATTGAATTGATATGGCTTCTGATAGCGATTCGCCTATCGCGATTATGTGCAGCCTCCTCCGGTCGATCCGACGAGTTTTATCCGCCGAAAACGGAGAGCGCTCTCCGCTTTTTCTCCTCCCCGCCGCTCTTCGTTTTTACGGTTATGGCCGTAATTGCGCCGGCTACAGTGTAGCATACCCTATACTCTCCAGCTCTTATTCCGCCAGCAGAGCTCAGAGAGAGAGAGAGAGAGAGGAATTTCTCGATTAAGCCGCGCACGGTAATGTTTATTTTCGGGGCTAAACAAAGGATTGCGCGCAGCTCTCGTTTGTCCGACGAGAGATTCCGCGAGTGATTTTTCCGGCTCTCCTCTTGATTTTCGCGCGCGGATAAGCAACGCTAATCGCGTGTGTGCAAGTTTGGAAATGCAGCGAGGAACGAAGCGGGATAAGAGAGAAAATCAACACAGCCGCGGAGGCTAATGAAAACAAAAGCCGATCAGATTGTCGGCCGCGAGCGATCGATCGAGGCTTATATATATATATATACCTCGGCCGCGATAAGACGGCGCTGCAAAAATGACCGCGATTGCTAATGATTATCTACTCCTCGAGCACAAAGCCTATCGGATACAGTCAATAAAAGCGAGTATACGCTCTCTCGACTCTAGCAGCAGCAGCAGCGGCTAAGGCCAATCATTAGACTCGTATTAATTAGATACGGAAGCCTCGAGCCAAACATCTTCCCCCCCTGCGCGTCTCCCTTAAAAAGCCCGACGGGGCGGAAGTAGCCGGCCGCGCTGCGAGAGGGCCGTATATCAGATTGCACGTGATAAGGCCGAGAGGCGGCCTTGACGACTCTCTTTCTCTTATTCTCCAGGCTGTATATATGTGTGTGTGTGTATAGCTCGCGTGTGCTGCCGCGGGTATTTTTCTCTCTGTCCTACGCGCGACAGCAACAGCTGCTCGTATACATTATGAATCATCGCGGCTATTCCGTTTGGGCATTTCAGATGCGTGCATTCGCTCGAAGCGATGAATACGCTATAATCGTTTGTTTGCGCGGATTCCAAGCCGCTTAATTCTAATTTCTGTTTCAATTTTCGGAAGCGTTAAATTCGTCCCGCGATTAACTCGACCTTAAACCTTCCTACAAAATTATCGATCCGCGAAATTTTCGCCTTTTTCCAGCAAATAGTATACACAAGCGCGCGTTGTTATCCCAAGCGCATACGCGGCTCTGGTGAATAATCGCGCGTATCTCTCACTTCTTGCCGCGCGCGGTTGTAGCCAAACTAGCAGCGGCTCGCGTATATTAAAGCCAGAGGGATTAGCGTCCGCTTGTACCTACGCGTTGTTACATTATTCCCGCTTCTTTTTTCACTATCCGCGAGCGCGCACACTCTTCGTCAATATGCATACGTACGCGGGCGCGCTGGGGCTCGCTAAGCAGCGTAATAAAGTGCATTTTCTCAGGAGCGCTAAAGCTCTCGCTGCCACTTAATAAATACGCTATTCCGTCGTCATAAATTAAAGGGCGCTCGCTGCTTTGCATGCGAAATCCGAGCGTATATAAAACAGCCCTGCATTAATACATGCCGAGCGTTATTGCTTCCTCCTAGAGGAAGCTTTGCAATAGTACAATTTTGAGTTTCTTCAAAACTTCGAGAAAATACTTTTTAGTGTGTGAAAAATGTCCATATGGATGTGTGTGTGTGTGTGTACCGTAATATTTCTGGAACTACTTTGTCAATATCAATAAAATTTGACATGCATATATATTGTTGGATTCTGAATTCGGGAAAAACAGTTATTTTTTAATTTCTTAACTATATTTTTTATGGCCATTTTTTGATTTTTAAAAAACACTATTTTGCGTTTTTTTCAATCATCCCATTGTTACAAACAATTCAGCTATAATGCATTTGAAAGAGAATAAAATTACCTACTTTTCCTCGTTTGGTGCTCGGGATTGACCGCTTTGTTCGGCAGATAAAATGAAAAAGGCGATTTTTTTTTAAATTCATATCTCGGAAACTAAACGTCATAACCTCGCGAAAAAAACTATACCCCATTAAAATTATAAGTGATTTGACTACTTATTTTTTCAGTAATAAATCGAAAACTGAAAAAATGAGTTTTTTTGTGCCTCGATTACGGACGCAAAAAGGCCTTATTGCACTTGAGATTTCGGAAAAAAGTAGATATTTTATGTGTTTTGGCTAAGTATATTGCACAGCTTTCAAACCCCTATGGTTTGCAAGATATCAAGGTTTCAATTTTTTTTGAAAATTTTTTAATTTCTCATATCTCTAAAACAATGTAGTCAAATGCTTCAAAATTTTATTTGGTGATACACTATAAAAAAAGCTATCTGCTGTTAAAATTTTAAACGATTCCATCAAGCGATTTTCAACTAAAGAGCTAAAATGTAAAAATCGTTTTCTTGAAAATTGCGCGAGCGACCTATCTAATGAATAATCTGCTGTTTTGATGGTTAGGTTGGTTAGGAACATATATAAACATGCGTAAATTTCTGTGAAAAAAAATTGACGACAGTGTTCGTATTCTATAATAAGAAAACAGAGGGGTCTGCAAACTTTTGGACAATGAACTATCCAAAACTTGTATTAAATTGTGTATCAAAAATCGCCTCGTACATTAGCAAGCAGACATATAGATATATTAAAACAATATTTTATTTATTGGACTTATAAATTTAGTTGGAGGAAGCTACGTGCCAATGAATTGGCAGCGTTTTTTTCTGTGTTTACTCTGTGTTTTTCTGTGTTCGAGCTTTTTCGTTCGCTCCGGACCGAGCGATGGGGAGGATTAATGCGAGTATTGTAAATTTTTGATGGCTCGAACTTTAGTTCCATTATATACTCTGGTATTAAAAAAAGAGCATACGCGGTTACGGCGGATGGATATTAGAGTGCATATCGGCCGCTGTTTGTTCAGACGAATGAAATTCATCCGCGTCTCGGCTTCGTGCGCGGAATATCCCGTGTTTACGCAAATATTCTAAAGAAATACAGGCCAGCTTTTCTCGCTCACTCTGAAATAAGAATGACCTAGAGGAGCTGCTGATGTAGAGTGAAACAAGCGCAATCTCCGATTTCGCATAATCAAAATATTCGACTGAGAAATCGAGAGTGTGCTGGAGATTATAGTACACACGACAACAGCTCCCTTGCGCGCGGTAATTCGATATTTTTGTTCGACTTTGCGCGCTGTGCGCACGTTTACGCGTGCGGATTATGCGAATCGCTCGAGGGCCCGATACGATGTGGTAGAGTACACATAGGAAATTTCACGCGCGCGATATTTCCTAATCGATAATGAACGAGGCTCATTGATATTCCGAGAAAAATCGGAAATTATAGACGCCGGCGCGCTGCCGTTTCTATCCCCCGCGCGCACCGACACGGCTGCAGCTGCTGCTTATTACAAAAGTCGCACGCAGCTCCGCTAACGGCCGTTATTGTAAAATATCGATAGCGCAGAGAGCGCGATTTTTACACGTAGAGGCTAATCAATTTGTTTGCCTATGCTTCGCCAAACAAGAGTGCAATTATATTTTCCCGATATTGCGTCTCTCGGCTCTTTATTTCGCTCATTTGTTATTCGGCCTGCTTTTGGGGAGAAAATTCCGTTTAGCGCTTGAGTTACGATGTAGTTCGGAGAGTTGTTTTGCTGATACGAGGGGCTCGGTAGCACCAAGCCGAAAAATTAAACAGGTTCTGCAGACTTTCCGGTTCTTGTCGACGCAACAGTTTCTGGCTGACGACGGTAGGTGGCGCATGGGCAGCTTTTCGTTTCCCTCGTCACTATCAGGCGCCCATGCTACTTATATAGCGGACTGTCAAACCACCTTTTTGGCCTATTAAGTTGATACTTAAATATACGTATACTGTTTGTGCTGTTTTTGAATCCCATTAACTTGGTACAAATGTATATTTATGCATTTGTATGTTACGTTTTTAATCTCGTCTTCATCACAGAATGAAAACTGAACTGCGAAGCAATAAGCCAAGGGACGCAAATCATACAAAGCTTTGTCTCCGCGGAACTAGCCATCTCAGCAAACAAACAAAAGACGAGAAAATTCCGAAACGCAGTCGTAAGAAAAGAAAGCACAGCGACGGTATCTGGAATCGCAAAATATTCAAGCAGTCGCGTATCGGCTCGCTCGCGCTCCTCGGAATCTCCCCACCCTCTCTCTCCCTCTCTCTCTCTCTCGCTGCTTCTCTCATGCCTGTGCAAAGCGAAAAGTAGAACGTGAAGGCAGCAGCGGCTACGGCGGCGGCTATATTTGTTTTTGAAATACGTCGAAATTCTCGGGCTTCTCCGGTGTACAGTCTCGAGGCTCTCGCTTTGCGTATATCTACCGGGCTGACGCACTGCGAAACGGCATTCCCAGAGACTACGAGTCTGCGAGAGAGGGAAGAGGAAGGATGTGCCGGACAAGGAGCGGATCGTAGACTCTCTCTCTCTCTCTCTCTCTCTCGCTCTTTCTCGCGAGTTTCGAGAGCGAGATCTTTGGAATTCGAATCACGGACTCGGGACGACTACGGAGATATAGGCGCGTAGCTTCAGCCCCCTCTCCTCGTCCCTCTCCTCGTCCCTCTCCCGGCGCTTTGATGCGTGCGTGAGAGACTGCTGCTTTGTTTCGGCGAAGGCTCTTATCTTTTGCATAACTGAGTACAATGCGAAGCAGAGAGTTGAAAATCGCGAAGGAACGAAAAAATGAATTCCTCTTAGCTCTGACATCTCCCGATGAGCGTATGCAAGCTCCAAACCAGTTGTGCTAATACCGCGCGTGTACTCGATTCGAACATTCCAAACGCCGCGGGTATCTTTTCGAAACTGTAACTCTCGCTTCCGTCTACCCATTCGAAAGCCGCAGAGAGAGAGAGAGAGAGAGTAGAATGGCAATCGCTCATCTCCTCGTCGTTGCGCACACTCTTACCGCGGCGGCGCAAATCAGCGAACGGTAAGCATACACCGCACGAGCGCAGCTCGCGCCTAATTAGAAGTCGAGCTTTGAGTCGCCTCGCAAGCGCCGGAATACGGATATAGTCGAGCGAGCGTTGCCTGGCGTATATACGGATGCGCTGCCGCTGGCAGACGCGGAGCCGTGATTACCTGCGGGGAACGAGAAAGAAAACTGGCTCGCTTTCGTTTTTGCCCCGGCGAAGATATTGTGCCAGACGCACGAGGGAGCTGATGCTGTCGTTCATTAAAATCTGATGCTTAAAATCAGCCCTGTGTATAGAAGGATCGTAGAACCGTAAACTGCCTCACTCCAGCGACGTCGAGAAACTGGAGTAGCGCAAGACGCCGCGTGGCGGTGAACTAGTTGAATCGGGGAAAAAGTTCGCATTCCTCGAGCCTCGAGCTAAAAAGTCCTCCGGCGTGCGCAACAATGGGGGAATACAAAGGAGCTCAAAGAGCTAGACAGGAGCGCATATATAGTGTATCGCATGTCGACTGCTGCTTCCGGTCACGCAGAAACGACGACAGCGCCTCAGCCTCGCGTCGCGACTCGTCGATTGCCGTACGGCGAGACGGCCGACTAGACGCGCGTTTATTTAGAGACACACTCATCTGCATCGCATTTATCGCCGCGACACAATACACACTCGTCATTCGATTAATATTTCAAGCCGAATGTTCGCGTTATTATGCGCGCCCGTCGGCGGGCTGTATAATGATAAAGCCGGCGAGGGGAGTTTAACGCACGCGCGCGCGCGCGGGCATTTTCGAAATTGCAGCTGTCGCGTTACATTGTGTCACACGCTGCGAAATCGCGTCGAGAGCGACAAATTGGCGCTGTAATTATATGTTTTAATAACTCGAAAAATGTTTAAATTGCGCGACTCGAGTCTCGAGTGTGCCGCTCGCTCGCGCCCGCGAATTAAACGCAAATTAAATTACAAGAATCATCATTTCGCGCGCGATATTGCGAAATCCGAAAGGACCTTTTCTCGAGAGAGACAGCGAAGGTGTAATGAAATCAGCCGGAATAATTGGGGGGGGGGGGGGGACCTCCGAATAATTCTCGAACATTAAAATTAATCCGTGTACGCAGGCTTCAAAGTGCGCATTCCGTAGAGGGAACGAAAAACTTGTCCGAGTCCGGATCCATTGTCGCTCTCGGTCACGTGGGCGCACAGCGTGAAACCTCCTGTGAAAAGAGAAGAATCTCAAGCCGATCGGCAGATTAAGTCGCGCGAGAGCTCTATAGCCACAAAAGAGCGGCTCTCAGCCCATTGTGGCTCGAGCCTAAAGCTCGCGCGCGGACTTGCAATTATAGAGCGAGTCTTCCCTCTATACGTGCTTTCGCTTCGCGGAAGCGCTGAAAAGAAAGGAGGAAGGAAGCCAGCGCGCGAGACAAAGCGAGTGCGAAGAAGAAGAAGAACTGACGAAGGAGAACAGGTTCAGTTGGCTCGACGACAATTGGCCGACGTTTAATGCGCAATTTTCAAGTCTCCGCGTAACGCAATTACTTTGTGTGCGCGAGCCGCGCGCGTATATGTGTGTCTGTGTGTGTGGGTATAATATACGCGAAGCGCCTAATTGCGAGTCTAGCGACAAGTGCTAGCGCTAATCTCGCACCGGCGATATTTTCTCCGCTGTCTTACTTCCTCGCCCTTCATCTTTTTGTTTATCCTTTCCTCCTCTCTGTCGGCGGCACATTCAATTATACCCGCAGCAGCTTATCGCGCCGATGCTTTATGGCTTTATGCTTTTGCGAAAGAATCGATTTTTATCCGCTCTTTATAACGAGCGAAATGTTCCGTTCCTGCGCTCGCTTTTTTCGCGCGAGACCGTTAAAGGACTCAGCCAGAGCGCGCATGGGACGTATTATACACACAGGCGCGCTCGATCGTTGCAGCGGCCGTCTGTCCCATTGTCGAGCGAGCCATGCCTCATTCCGTCCGCGTAATGTCCGCGGCTTTACGCGCTCCAGTTGTTTTTTCCCTCCCTTTACACGCGTCGAGAGCTGCACGCGTACCTATATATGAAAATCGAGTTCGATGGATCCGCGTTGTTGCGGAGGGTGACTCTCTGGAATGCTCTTTTTGCTATACTGCCTCGGTCGAACAGCGAAAGTGTGGACGTTTCGTTCGAGACCGCGCGGTGAAGAAAAGAAAAAAAGAGGCGAGGCAGATATTGAAATTTCTATAGCGCCTTATTGGGCGGAGAGAGAATTAAAAAGCAGAAGCGCGAATGCTCCTCTGGTGTCGCGCGCGTGGAGCTGCTTTTAAATTCAAATGGGGCCCATTACCCACATACGCGCTATGCAATTTTCCCTCATTTCTTGTCTCTTTATTGGCAATCGCTTCCAGTCGATGGGCGCGAGAGTGAGAGGGGGGGAGGGGGGAGGAGGAACAAAAACGCGCGCCGCCGCCAATATGAATTAAGCACGCAGGCGTATCCAATTGGAAAAACAGTCGCCTTTCTCCCTCTCGTGTACAGCCTTAGTCACTCGGGCTAATTCTACTGAATGCGAGTACAGTGTTTTCCTTCAGCATCGAGTTGCCAGGGCTGCTTTACTTTTCAACCGGCTGCAGCAGCTCGCTTCTTTTGCGACTTTTGTTAAAAGTGGGAAAATTTCATTAGACTGGAGCGCACCGGCTGCTCTGCAGCGTCGGTGGTGCAGTATTAATTACACATTGTCTAGCCGCACTCTTATTCCCTCTCGGAAAATACACTCGCGCAGGCAGCAGCATATAATCGGATTTTTCTCGTTATAGGGTATATAGGAGCTGCATCGAGCATACGCGTACACTTTCTCTAACAACGTCATTAAATTCAATTGGCGACAGCTGACTATTTTAAGAGCCGTCCTCGAAGAGCGGCGAAAAAAATTTCTCTCGAGCGTATATTCATCTTGTTACGACGCTATGTGTATGCTACTCCAGACACTCGACGACTCGACTTCAGCCATCTCCTACTCAACTGCGCTCGTATAGAAAATCGGCAGCGTGACTAATCCGCGCTTCTTCCTTTCGCGCGTGATAATTAATTAGAAAGGCGCTTATTGCGTCCGCGTAATTCGGCGGTCGACCTCGCGCGATAATCGCCCGTGAAGCGTTAGCGGTTATACTCGTAGCGATTATCGCGCGGTTTGTCACTGCTCTATGCTGCAGCGCCCGCGAGTGTTACACTTTTTCTCAGCTCCTTCGGAGCTGTACCTATGGCTTTCACTCTTTTTTAACAAGGCTAGAGGAGAAACTTTTCTCCCCCCGCGCGTTACGCTTGTCATCGACTCTATTTGTCATAGCTGTGTGTGTGTGTGTGTGTGCGCCGGGCTCTTGCGTACACTATACGGAACTTGAAACTCATTGGCTTCGTTAATTCAATTCAACTCAACGGCGCGACGAGCGATGTCGCGTCGCGCTTTTTCACTTTACGTAATTCGCGCGTGAAAAACGCGATAAATCTCGCTCGCTTTTCAATCGGCCGACTCTTTCACTCCGCTCCGATGAATGGGCAGAATAGCCGCAGTGTATACGGAATAGAGATCGGCATCTGCGTTCCTGCGACGATGAAAACTAGGACGAAAATAAGGCGCTTAAAAATTCACCTCAGAGAGCCGGATGAGGAGTGACCGTGGAAATAGGAATTAATCGCCGCGGCGGCCGTCCCCCCGCATTTTCCTCGCGCGCGAGGCTCTTCCGCTCTAATCTGCAGGCAGTCTAGCCGCTCTCTCTCTCTCTCTCTCGAAAATCAATTTCGAATGGGCTCTCTCTACTGGCTATCTGCCTCCACCCACGCTCTGCATTTTTCCGACGTCCGAGAGGTTTTCCTATAAAACGCGAGAGAGCGCGCCGCTCGCTCGCGCTATTAAATCTAAGTGGCTTAAGGCCTTAAAGTCTGCGAGAGCTAGCGAGCTCTGCGCCGCCCCAATAAAAAGGGATGAAGTTACGTCGCCTGCGGCGTCGGCTAACGCTCTCTCCGATTTTATCGCGGCTCGCGCGAGCTAGAAGCCAAGTCTTTCGAGCGCAGCTAAATCGCGCTCGCGCTTTCCACCTCGTGTCTCTCTCTCTCTCTCTCTCTCTCTCTCTCTCTCTCTCGACTGTATACGGATACCCTATTCTATGGCCTCGACTTTTTTCCCCGCCGATTCTCGCTCTTTGTTTCAGCTACGATAAATCGTCATTTTTCTCCCCCCCCCCCCCCCACCCGCTTCTTTGCAATTAGACGCGTAATTTACGTCTTCGTCGCGGCTTTTTTCTCTTCAATTATATATCGGGGGGAAAGCTTTATCGACGCACGATCCCCGGGCGTAAGCAGCTTGAAAATTACGAGGCGAACACTAGCGTATACAGTATCCCCGAAACGCGGCGACTTTATAAAAATCGCAGCCCATAACCGTAAAAGCGAGAGAGTCGCTCCCCCATAAAAAGGACGCAGTCACTTCTCTGTCAAAAGCTGCGAAACACTTAAGACCTCGACAGCGGCACACCATAACCTGTCTCTCTCTCTCTCTCTCTCTCTCTCGCTGCCGCGGGCTCTGAAATTTTTGCCCTTTAACGCGCGCGACGCCCGCCGCAGGCCGACGAGGTATTAAATCGCGCGCAAGCGCGCTCTCGCCGGATTTGGAAACGATAAGAGTCACGAAAGACGTAAATAGGGCTAATGCCCAGGAATACTAGCGACGACAAGAAGCGGGAGTAACGCTATACGGGACTCCGTTAAGGGGGATGTGTTTTATGAGCCTTAAACGTTATTTATAATGGCGGAAGGAGTGGAGAAAGAGAGAGAGAGAGTGCTAACGAATTTCGCGCGACTTTATTCACCCGAAAAGCTTGCAACTGTACACTTATTTTTCGGTCGAAAAGGATAAGTACGCACGCAGAGCCGGTGGGTTGTCGCGTTCGGTTGAAAAAGTAGTTTAGAATAGCCGATTGGGATCAGCGATCGGTATCTCTCGGGGAAAAAGTTGAAGCCCGCGTTTCCATTGTTACTCTCGCTTCACACTATACCTACACACCAACACAGACAAAATCAATGCGAGCTAGCTCATTTAATGCAGTGGCCGCGCGTGATTGTAATCCAAAACCGCAGGGCCGAGACCGCACCGCAAGCGTCGATCTGACCTCGTAAATCTTCCGTTTTATTTCTATATCGAGCTGCGGCGATTAAATTCTTTCCGACGGATAGGCGGCCTCGCTATAGAGGTGCATAAATTTGAATACCTGCGCGGTCGTGTCTCAATCGACATATGTATAAATACATCTGTACTATCGAATCCAGAGTTATCGAGGAAGATGATTGCCACTTCCCGGACGCGCGCGACCGAACGAATAGCTTTTCTCCGCTGATAAAACCATCCGTCGATTTCCTCGACGGCTGTCCGAAGCTTATTTTCGTCGTCGGACGCGGTACATTGAAATGATAATTCGATCTCGGGGAAGTACGCCGGCAGCGGTATGCGCTGCCGAAATTAGAATCGCGCGCGAGAGAGAGAGCCGGCGTGACAAGCTCTGAATATTTCACGAGCTTAGCTCGCGCGCGTCTATAGTGTCACATGCGGGCAAAGCAGAGAAAAGAACCTATAGCTCTTTCGGCGATATTATAGAGATAATCGGAGAGTTGCCGAAAAATACGCGGCGTGACGGCCGTTCCGATGAGCGTATTACGTTGCAAGCGGCGTATGCACTTCTGGCGATAAATAAAGCGAAGCCGACACCTTGCTTCCGATAAGCTGTGTATAAGTAGCAGCGCAGGAGTAAGTAACGCCTATTTCGGGATCCGGCGCGGCGATCGTCGGTTTCCTCGGCGCTTTGTCGCGCGCATATCAATGAATTATTTAGCCAGAGGCACGAAGCGTGTGCGCGGTTATGGAGCTTTGCTAATGACGTCTGCGAATTCGAGAATATATATAAGTATACCCGGCACGTATAGCTGCGGTGTCTCTACACCGGCGAAAGCGACGCAATCGATCCCGCAAGAAGAATAATATAATCGAGCGGAAAATTCTCCCGCAGCAGTAGCAGTAGTAGTGCTAGTCGGTCCCTTAATTAAAGCTCGGATTGCTCGGAGCCATGTGTCGACGACGACGTCGACAGAGGAGCCTCTTAAGTGCGATGCTTTACGACGCGCATCATTCGAGCCGCTTCCGCTCCACATTCCCAATTGCAGCTAGCAGTAGCTCGCGTGGGCGCGCGCGCTACACGTCCTTAATAAAGCGAACGTGCGCCGGCGTTCGTACAGAGTTCTGCCGGATAAACTAGTCGAGATTTCGGAAATTCCGGGGCCGTAAGCGCAGATATCCGCTGCGCACACGGGCCGATCGCTTCTTGGCTGGCTGCCGCCCTCTGCCAGCGCGTGTATTATATAGTCTCGCGTTATCGAGAGGCTCCTCCTCTCTCTCTCTCTATACATTATACGCGTGAGTCACGCACTACGTGACGCAGCGACGAGCAAGATGAACTTTGCCGGGGACGCACACGCGCTTTTCTCGAGCTCCCTCCCCCCCCCCCCCCCAGCGACTCGGATAGAAGAAGACGTGCTTTTATTGAATCGGGCGCGCGATAAGGTATTCATGGCCGGAAACGCGGGAGCGAAAACTGCTCTATACGCGTAATTGGAGAATGCATGATTTACAAGCGGCGGAGAGAGAGAGAGAGAGAGTTCTCTGTATCCAGAGGTCGAGCGTTGTTTGAATTTAGGATGGTACGGATCGCTTCTCAGCCGCAGCTGCGCGCGCCCGGGATATTATTGAGTTCCGCGGCGCTTATAATCGCATTTGTTGCGGCCTGTACTTGAGAATGCGCCGGAGCGAGTATAGTTTCGCCGAGAGAGATCTTGCGGCGAGATTCGCGGCTGTTGTATATTTCCGCAGTTGTTGTTGTTCCTCAAACTTGTCTGTCTATCTCCCTCGCCGCCGCTGTGAGCTACGACGTCATCGCTATATCCGATAGCGAAATATTCGCGGCCGGGAACATTAATTATCTCGCGTCGATGTTTACGATCGGACCACCGGGCCGATTTTAAAATCTACTTACGCACTGGCCTTTGGCAGTGGTTATTACGGGTTATGCACTCGCGGAAATAACGAACGCGTGGAGGAAGAAGAAGAGTAAACAGTAGGTGCCGAGCAAACTATGGAATGCAAATTCGGGATAGTCGGCCGTGCACGCCTCTAATGCAGAAGTATTCGACTTTCGCACTCCGCTATACTGTGTATTATACCAGCAGTCGTCGTCGGGGGCTGTATACTACGTCTGAAGTTGTGGAATTTTAATGAACGGCTCAACAGATGTGATTCAAGTTAATTAATCGGATTAGTGATTCTAAACATCGCTGTGTGTGGGTACATCAGGGAATATTTTTGCGACGCACTAATAATGAATTCGCAATTAGCCGAGCATTGTATCGGACGATCGAGAGAGTAAAAACCGAAGCATCGAAATTCGAAAGGGGTGTGAAGCAAGAGTGGTTAATCAAGCCGTCGCGATTCTTGTAATATTTTCGCCGACTCGCTCACAACGGTAGCAGCGCATTTCACGCGAGCTAGGGAGCGAAATTCTGCATTAATGTACTTGATTTGGCGAATGCACTCGCGTGTGGGGGGTGAGGCGGCGGGCATCGGCTCTGCATAAAGCAAAAGAGACGGACACAGCCAGCAGGGCGTGATGCGAGCCTCGTATTCAGCCCCCCACCCCCCTACCCTCGACATACAGTGCGGCCATAATTTATAAAAGCTAACCTATAACGCACCGCAGCGAAATCCAATAAACCGGGCGTGGGCCGCGCCGCTTGGGCTTTGGCCGGGCTCTGCGTTTGTGCGGCCAACGGTGCGGTCGTCCTAGAGTAGCCGTTTGCGCGTCGTACAGACTGCGCGCGCGCGCGTACGTGTGTGATACGACCCTTCCGCTATTATTTTGGTTATGCAAATGCGCATCTCGACACGCGAGCGAACTGCTGCACCCGAAAGAGCGAGAAAGAGGCTACTGCTCGCTGTGTGAGGGACAAAGCCATGCATGTATTATGATTCAGCTCTGCGCTATGTATACCACTATACGCTGGAGGATCATCGCGATCCGCGAGTGGATTATATAGGGGCCAGGGTTGACTTTTTGATGGTTCGACGAGTGCAGCATATGCGGGGCGCGACGATAGTAATGGCCGGCGCTCGAAGGACGGATTTTTGAGTTGATATTATTAGGTCCGAAGAGCCGCTGATGGATTGACGGATTCGCTGAGCTCGACCGTTATATCGGCGCTGTATCGGCAAACAATGGAGACGCGATATTCCAATTAACGATGCGCGAGAGGCGCGTATTTTTGAGCTAGCCATACGTTATCGGGCTTTATGTATCATCGGCTAGCCGCTGTTGATTGATGAAAGCGCGCGCGTACGCGAGCACTCGGACTTTTAATACTGTTTATGCAATGATCCTGTAATTACGCCGTTTGATGCAGGCCGCCGCCGCCGCTTGTTGCTATGTCAATTTCTCTCTCGTCAAAACTCGCATCGGTATTGCCGCTTCGAAATTTCGAGTTCTCTCTCCCCCTGTTTGCCGCATCACCGAAAAGAGCGCGCCGCGCGGCTCAAAACTAATTTATTTAGTGCAAATATTTGAGAATGAGCGCCGGGAAAATTTAATCGAGCTCTCGTCGGCGCAGTAGCGTGGGCTGTGTAGGAATTTTTAAAAATAAAGCAGCAGCGGACTTTTCATCGGGGCTGAATGGGCGAAAACAGTGCAGGACATCGACTGTGCCAGCACTTGACTCGACCGCACAATGCCGAGGTACAAAGGAGCCTTTATGGGAGAGACGAAACTAGCTGTAATCCTCGCTCGCTGCGCGCGTATGGATTAATCGCGAGCGAGACAAAAGTTCGGACGAATTAGTCGGATAACGCGCTTTAACAGAGCCAGAGCTGAAGACGGACAGATATACCCGCGCAGATTTGTAAATTAATAGCGAGAGAGAGAGAGAGAGAGAGAGAGAGAGAGAGCGGAAATGGAGGTAGCGCCGAAGAAGCAATATAAAGGCTAGAGGCCGAGAGCCAGGATGAAAATGGGGAGAGAGAGAGAGAGAGAGTGGAATAGAGATAG